>NC_142044.1:38494418-38795208 GCF_982192425.1 Myodes glareolus
TCAGTGTAGGTAAGGGAACATAGACCATATGCCATGCTGTGCATCTGCCAGAACCTATAACAAAAAGAGCATTTCTGGGGTAGAAATTCCATGGATTCTGAAGTTTCATTCAAGTAGCTGAGGTACAACATGGTACCTATGCCCTGCACACCTTCCCCAGGAACCTGCTCAAGTCACGCAGCTTCAGTCCTGTCCTCATGTGCACACACTGACCCCACAGTATTATGAAGACTGCTTTCCCCATACCTGCTGGGGGCCAGGCCTAGAGGCCCTGAACAGGACCTCAGTTTCTAGCCCAAGACAGACTCTTTTCCTCCTAAAGAGCAATGCGCAGTACTGTATGATCTAGCTTGCAAGCACGTGTGTGTTTCAGCCTGTGGTGTCCATCTAGACATCAGTTCTGTGGCTATACTCCACGGGTACTTGTAACTGTTGAGGTGGAAGATGGTCACACAGGTAGCTACCTATGTTCTGCCCTGTGCCCACTCTAGCTAGCCTAGGGCTCAGACCAATTGTCTAGCTGATAGAACCATGGCCCTTGGCAGTCACAAGCAAGCAAGAGATCTGTGACAGTATACCACCTTCTGCCCTCGCAGGGCAACAGCTCATAATGCCTAGCTGGCTGATCTTGTATGATCTTATATGTGATGGGCTTGTGGGTTGGAGCTTGGTGACACATCCTGGTCACCATGTTTTTCCTTGCTTAGGTTATTGGCCCAGACCCCACACAGAAGACAGCATGAGCCTCCCTGAACATCTCTAACAACAGGAAAACAATATAGAGTATGGTAAGGGTACAGGACCTTGACAATACCTGTCCCTACTATGGTAGGTTTGGAGCACAGTATATACAAGGCTACATATCCTTATTTCTGCCAGGCCTGCCTAGGATCTTCTCAGAGTTTCAGATAGGATTCTCTGAGGAGACCTACAAGCCAGAGGAAACATGGGTCTGGGGGCTTCCCGGGGACTGTATATCTTCTTGGAACAGGCCGGTTTTACCCAGCATGGCTAGGAGCCCTCTCCATAGCCCTTACCTCAGCAGCAGCAAAGCTGGGGTGCTGAGGGTCCCACATGCTGGGCCTTACCTTTGGTGTCATTAACGGGGTCCATATGCCGGTAGATATAGCCCTCCAGGTAGGAGTGGAACTTGGGGGTAGGTGGGAAGAAGGCCAGGCAGATGGCCATGAGCTCCCAGCCACGGGCCAGGCTCTCCAGGCGGAAGTTCTCTGTGGTTTGCCGGCATAGCTGGATGTACAGCTCATCCCGTAGGCCCTGTGCGCTCCAGCCTTTGGTGGCAATCTCCAGGGCCACATGCAGTGGATCTGCCTTGGCTCGCCTGTCACCCATGTACATTTGGATTAACTTGAAGATTTCACAGGCCTCTTTCTTCACATGCCGGTCACTGGTCACAATCATGGGCTTCTTGATGGATTCGCTGCTCCAGGCCAACATGTTGGCTATGGACACCTTTCGCCGGAAGAGACCCTGGGTGTGCTTGTTGAAGTGCTTGGAGGCCCAGTTCTCGATGTCTGTCTCTGAGGAGGGCTTACGCAGTGTGAAGGTGGGGAAGACACAGCTGGAGCTGGGGACTGCATTGCGGTTCTGCCGGCTGCTCTCAAACTGTGCGCAGGCACCAAGGTCCTCAGACTGGGAAGGACAAATGGGACTGGGCCATCAGAGGGTGGGCTGAGCAGGCAAATGGGCCCAGCTGGACTATAGCCCTAAGAGGTGTGAGCCAGTCAGGCAAGTCTCAACTTGACCAAGAGGCTGAGGATAGAGTAATAGCCTTGGTCTTTGTTCTCAGGAAACCTGACTGGGTGAGGGAGGAACAAGGTATCTTAGATGGGGATACAAACTCATCTTGACACCTTTAAGGAAGGCTAGCAACTGCCTCCTATAGGCAAAGCTACCAAGCTACCAGTTCTATTCCCACCTCTGCATGAACCTGTGACTCTAGTGTTGGAGGACTGGCTCTTTTATTACTTGTCTGGGGCTTGACTCTGATGGTTCCTCCCTCTGCCTATACAATCAGAGCCCCTTCTCAAACGGTAGCTTTGTCCTTGAAGCCACATGAGGACCCAAGACAGCTGCTTCCCAGAATTCACTGAAGCCTTTCTCAGTGGGTAGAGATAAACCTGCCACACCATCTCGAGGAGGCCTCTGGGTTCTAACTCCACCTTCTGTGGGCTCTACTGCTGCTGGGCAGATGCAGCAAACTAGCACAGATAATGGAGCCAGAAGCAACAGTGAGACTATCAGTGTCAAATCTTGGGACCTAGTGGATTTCAGAGGGCAGAGCTGTGAAAACAGACACTCAGACCTTGGTGTGGCAGCCTACAGCTAGACCTTCATTGACAACTGGTACATGAAGCATGAGACTCAGGTTCTAAATCCTATAGGTGTCATACTCATGCCATGGATGCCAGGCACACCCAGGCCCCATGCTGCCTGTGCTGCCCTGGTGTCTGGTGGCCCAGAGCTCCCGTCCGCCCTCCCCATGCCCTCACCTGTGAGGGGTGGAGGTAAGGCTCCGGCGAGGCCAGGTTGGTCTGCACAGAGATGCTCTTCTCCAGAAGGATCTGGGGGAAGCCAAGCTTTTCAAAGGTGCTCCGCTTCCAATGCTTGTTGTCCTGTTGTGCCAGTGCCTCATCCTCACTGAATGCTCGTACCACAGGCCCTGGCATGGGCAGTGGGACCGCGCCATCACTTTCATACCCTGAGCCATCTTGCTGGGAGTCCCAGCTGCCCCTCTGCTTCATGTGGAAGTGGGCTTGTTGTGCCTCCCAGGCCAGTCGGGCCTGTGCCAGGAAGGGCTCAGGTGTGCCTCGTACTAGGTCTGCCTCAGCCTTTATTGGCGTAAGGCTAGACCTGCATGGAGAATGCTCTTCAGTCAGAGGCTGCTCTTCTAGAAGGTCCCCAGGACCATCAGTGGATGAGGTGCTAGGGACTTGGCACAGAGAGGGCTTTCTGTTCTTCCTCTTACGAGTGCCTGGGGAGTAACCTGTGGAAGACATGGTGTCCTGCTGACTGGACCAGGACATGGCATCCTCCTGGGCTTGGGGCAGTGGTGTAGGTGGTTGGCTTGGGCGTGACTCGGGCCCTTCCATGGTGCTATAGTCTCCAGACCTGACCCCCAGGCGCTGGTCTCTCAGCAAGCAGGGACTGGGCTGCAGGGAGTACGTGCCACCACCTGGGTTGGGTGCATACTTGTGCCTGGGCCCAGCTCTAAGCTTGGGGCTGGAACCTGCCTGCTCCACATACACCAGCTGCCGCACATACTCCTTGCCCACAGGGCTATATTCCAGGCTCAGAAAACGCTCTGGGCACTTCTGCTTGGTGCGCATCAGCTGTTGGCAGGGTGACGTTGGGGTCTGCTTAGTAGTTTGCAGGAATGGGTGGGGCTTTCGGCCTGGTGACCTCTGTGGTGAGCCAGTCTGGTAGGGGCTGTTGGTCTCAAACTGAACATCCATGGGGGGCTCATCATAAATGGGGGCTTGGTATTCCACTGGAGGCTCCTCATAGAGTGGGGGCTCATATCCATAGCGTGGGGAGGAGGGCTGTGAGTCACTGGAGGGCTTTCGGGGCTGCATCAACAGTGGAGAACAGTTTCCAGAGAGCTCAGCCCTCCTAAGGAAGGGTGAGGGCCGCCTCTCCGGAAAGAAGACAGTGCCATCAGTGTCAGGGACAAAGGTCTGCAGGCTAGGAGAGTGCTGGCTGCCAGAGGGTCTGCGGTGATGCCCTCCCGCCTGGCTGTCTGAGGGATAGCCATTGCCTTGGGGAGTGAGGAAACTGGGTTCTCGGTCAGCAACCTTGATGAGCATGCGTTCCTTGTTACCAGAGTTCCACCGCAGTGAGGAGGTCCTGCATGGAGAGTGACACCAGTTATTGGCAGAATTAAGTCCAGCCCCACCATCCAGTCTGAGACTTTCCCAGCATCTTCCTCATGCGTAGGTGTGTTTGGAGTGGTCTTGTGCTCTTTCTAGAGCTTTTCCACCTCAGAGCTGTTTCTTGCTTAGTCTAGTACCAGGCAGAACACTGCTTCTGGAGGTGCCAGGCAATGGCTCAGGTATCAGAAGAGCCCAAACTTATACCTGCCATATGAGCCCAGTTTCAAGATGGCTCCTGTGGGCTTCCCCTTGCTTTGATCACCACTTTTACCTTGGCAGAAAGATACTTGTTTTTCTCTCAGCTTCCTACTAATACCTCTATCAGGTCAAGGGTACTCACAAATGTCCCTCACCAGGGAGGTCATGGTGGGTATCTGGCATCTTCTGAATGTCTTTTGCTTACTAAGCGGGTGGCACTGCCCCTAAGGACATCAGATACATCAGACACAATGCTTATATATGTTCTGTCCCATAGGCCTGAGGTCAGAAAGAGCCCTGCAACTCATGACTATGCTTGAAGTACCAAGAAGCTGGACCTAGAACAGTGTTCCAAGAAAGATGTCCCTGTTCTCCCCTCAGACTGCTGAAGTGATCCTCTGACTAGGGTTTCCAGTACCTTTTGAATTTGGCTGAATAATCTTGCATGAGTTTTCAAAAACCAGCTACTGTGACTTCAAATCTCATGTTTACTTTTTTCTTCTCTTCTGTGCACCATCCAGTTCTCATGAGATGGTCTATATCTCTCGCTTCTCCGTCCTCCGGGTTCTCTTCTTATCTGTCTTATATTTACTAGTGCTCCACTTAACTCTGCTGTTTGCTTATTTTAGCAAGGCTGTGTGGCTATGTCTGGCTTTGAATTTGAGATTCTCCTGCCTCTGCCTCGAGTGCTAAGATTAGAGGTGTCTATTATCACACTCATTTTCGCTTATTTTTTAAAAGTGTATAGGTATTTTGTCTGCATATTTGTCTGGACACCATGTGCATGCAGTGGCTGTCAGGGACAAAAGAATGCAGCAGATCTCCTAGTACTGGAGTTACAGACCCTTGCTAGCTGCCATACGGGAAAAGAGAACTGAACCCAGATCCTCTGGAAGAGCAGCCAGTGCTCTTAACCACTGAGCCCCACCTTTCCAGTTTCAAGATTAATCTGCTTAAAAATACCATTTTGGGGTTGGAAAAATAGCTCAGTGGTTAAGAGCACTGGCTGCACTGCCAAAGGACCTGGGTTCAATTCCCAGCACCCACATGGTAGCTCACAACAGTCTGCAACTCCAGTTCCAGAGGATTCAGTGCCCTCTTCTCTGCAGGTACCAACCACATATATGGTATAGATACATGTATGTAGGCAAAACACTCATATATAGGAAAAGAAAACACTGTTTTGTCCATTCAGGATATTATAACAATGTGCTGAAGGCTGGGTGTATTAAAAACAGATGTTTAGGCTGGGTGTGGGAGCTCACATAGTATCTGTCCATTCACCTGCCAAATCCCAGCACTTGGAAGCCACAAAGTGAGTTCTAGGCCAGCAGGTCTATATACTGAGATTCTGTCTTGAAAAACAAAGACAAACGCAATAGGTATGGAGATATAGCCCAATGAAAAGCACTTGCTTAGTATGCATATAGTTCTAGGTATGACTTCCAGCAATCCTCCCTCAACAAATGCAGCAAATAAAATCTATGACACCAGTCATGCATCTCTATACCTGAAACTTTAAATTTTTTATTTCAAGTGCATAGGTGCTTTGCCTGTATGTATATCTGTTACATGTACATTCATGCTTGAGGAGGCCAGAAGAGGAAACTGATCTCTAGGCACTGGAGTTATAGACAGGTGAGAGCCTCTAGTGTAAGCAGTCCTTCTGTTTGTGTCTTGTTTTCATTGGCTAATGAATAAAGAAACTGCCTTGGCCTAGTTGATAGGGCAGAGCTTAAGTAGGCAGGGAAGACAGAACTGAATGTTGGGAGGAAGAAAGGCGGAGTAGGGGAGAGACGCCATGGAGTCTCTAGAGACAGACATGCTGAATCTTTCCCAGCAAGCCACTGCCATGTGGCGATATACAGATTAATAGAAATGGGTTAAATTAAGATATGAGAGTTAGCCAATAAGAGGCTAGAGATAATGGGCCAAGCAATGATTTAATTAATACAGTTTTTTGTGTGGTTATTTTGGGGCTAAGCTAGCTGAGCGGCCAGGAAGAACAAGTGGGCCCTTTCTCTATAACAAGCCTCCATGATAGTGCTGGGAAGTGAACCCAGGTCCTCTAGAAAAAGAGCAAGAGTTCTCAACCACTGAGTTATCTTTTCAGCTCCTCGTGTTTTTGACTGGCTTAAATCTTCATAATTTATCATCATTTTCAAACAGAGTCTCTCTTCGTATCCCTGCCTATCCCAGAATTTGCTGTGTAGACTATGCTATAGCCTGGCCTCAAACTCACAGAAATCTGCCTATCTCTGTCTCTGCCTCCTTTATGCTGGGATCAAAGGTATGAGCCCATGTTTGGCTTTTCATAATTTCTTTAGGTATATCTTTGAATGTTTTGTTCCTTGCAACTTAAGTTAACTTTCTCCTGTGGCAGTCTAGTAGTAAGGATTAGATGGTAAATCCATCTAATCACTTTAAATCACTTTAAAGCATTAAATCACTTTAAAGCTAAAGTGATCTGTACGAACATACTACTGACAGCCAAACAGTGGGTACATGGGGAGGTGACAAGTTGGTCTTCCCCTACTATTTTCTGTTCTAACACAATCTCCCCCTTTTCCTTGAGACAAGATTTCATGTAGCCCAGACTGGCCTCAAACTTGCTATGTAGCTGAAATGACACTAAACTCTTGATCACTCTGTTTCCACCTCCTGAGTGCTGAGATTACAGGCCTGTACCACTGTAGCCAACTCATTATCAAATTTATAAGATGTGGTTATGGACCTTGAGAGCAGCACAGTCCCACATAAAATAATACCTGTCCATTCACCTGCCAGGTACACATGACCCTCATCTCTTTCAAATTTTTTTTCTAGCATCCTCATTCACTCTCAGATGACAAACTGTCTGGAGAATGGGTGCCAGCCTCTCAGTCACACTTCTCCAGCCACCTCAACAGGTCTTCCGCTCTTCCTTCCTTCCTTCTTTCTTTTTTGGAATCACTCAATAGACCAGGCTGGTCTCAAACTCACAGAGAGTCGCCTGCCTCTGCCTCCCGAGTGCTGGGATTAAAGGCGTGAGCCACCACTGCCCAGTTTCTTCCCTTTTTTTGTTTTTAAGATTTATTTATTTATTATGTATCCAACACTTGTCTCTTTGTTTGCCTGCGGGCCAGAAGAGGGCGCCAGATTTCACTACAGATGGCTCTGAGCCATCATGTGATTGCAGGACCTCTAGAAGAGCAGCCAGTGCTCTTAACCTCTGAGTCATCTCTCCAGCCCCAGCTCTTCATTTCTTGAGCTACTTTCCCTTTCCAAAGAGTTAAGGCAGAGACCAGTCAGAAAGGGTCTCTATTTACTGAAAAAAAGAAGTTTCTCTGAAGGGTGTGAAGGTTCATGCCTTTAATTCCAGGCAGGAGGATCTCTGTGAGTTCAAGTTCAGCATGGTCTACATCATGAGTTTCAAGCCAGCAAAGGCTACATGGTGAAACTCTGTTTCAAAAAATTCAAACCAAACCAAAAAAGAAGCTCCTCTGATGAGGGGTGAGAGCTATGTGTATACAGAAGTACTCAGACATTACACTGTTTAGAAAAGTGGCAGTAATAGGTTTTCCCCTAGGGTCCCTGATCTTCCCAGGCACAGGTTAACACTATCAGGCATGAATTCCTACTATTGATAGAATAGGCCTTAAGTCTAATTAGATGGCTGTTGGTTACACCCAAGATGTAGTTAGTCCCCTTACTGCACTATGGGAGATGTGTTGCCAGGCTGACCAGGCTTGACAGCTGGTTAGGACTACTGACTGGTTTCTCCCTTGGCAGCTTGCACAGCACTTTTGGATTCATGGAGAGATTGTCACCAGCAAGGAGGCTTTCATGTCAGTTCCAGCTCCATTCCTTTAAGCCTAGAATCCTGCTTGGGCCTGAGCTGACTGAGGCTGGGCTTGTGCAATGGGGACACATCTCTCTCCTGGGAGAGAGCATGGGCCTCTGTCTTCCAGGGTTAGGAGATACTCAAAGACAGTTATAGTCTTGGTGGCTTAGGCACAGTGAGCATACTCAAAGCCTAGTCCTCAGATTTCTTTGCTCAGGACATCTCTGATGACTCCAGTCTACTTTGTGTATTTGGTCCAGCCTCTCCAGCTATCCTAGGGGTCAGGGAAAGTCAAAGGCAAGTTAGTGTCTTAAGGAAGGGAAATCCTGTTCTGTGATAAGACTACATCTTCCAGTACAGGCAGGTGAAGAAGGATTTTGCCTATTCGAGAGTGAGAGACACAGGCCCACTCACAAAATCAGCACACAACTCTGTGGCTGTCCACTTGTGGCCTGATGAGACCTCATGCCTGGCTGGCTCAGAAAAGGCTCCCATTCCTATGGTTCTGCTCTGAGTTGCCAGAGATAGGAACATATATCAGGAGAATCAAAGGCACAAGAAAGGTCCAAGAGTCGATAATACATTCTATCCTGATCACTGAATGGTCACGGCATCAAAAAACAAGCAGGCAAAAGTGTGTTTGCCTTCTATCAGGTAGGCAGTGCTATATACACTGAGCCAAAGAACCTCTGTGGAGTCCTGATGCATCCTCAGTATAAGCCCAAGCCCCATGCAAGACTCTAAGTCACAGATGGACAAGGCCTCCTTTAGAGAACAGACAATACCTGAATCTCATATACTTTACTCCTGTCCCCAGGCCTCACCAAATCCACAGCTTCATGGTCACCCCTGCAGCATTCCTAAGCTGAGCCCAGTCAGGCCTTTCTGTAGTTCCATGCTCTGCATTCTTCAACCTCACTGCTTTGACCCTTCTCAGTCTTGGATCTTACATCCTAAGTAAGCCTAATTCATCACAATTCTCATCCACCTTCTGACTTTGCCTTCACCTCCTTGAGGCTATTTGAACATCCCTAATGTCTCTGCTGTACACAGCCCCTGTTCAGGCTTCATAGGATGCAAGGCCTCCCACACAACATTCACGGTCTCCACCTGAGCTCAGCTAGCCTCCACTTCTGTGCTGCAGGTGAACTCTGGCCTTTTTTCTTTACCTCTTACCTAGCTCCAGCAATAACTGTGTTGAGTGCAGCACCTGGGCTTGCGTGCCTTAACTACACAACATGAAATCAAAGCTGAAAGAGCTTCCTTAGTAGATTACCTAAGTGGATATGGCAGTGTGAAGCTCAGACTGAGTGGGGGCAGCTACAAGTGCCAACAACCTGTGGCCCCAACACCTCATACTATGATTTCAGAGGCAAAATCTGGCACTAAAGTTTCTAATTGTGAAGAAAACACAGGTCTGAAAACAATACCACTGTCCAGGCCTCCTCTTTTCCAGCGTGGGTTGGCCACCAGGGATCCAAAAGCTGTCTTGCTGCAGGTCTAAGGGAGCACCTGAACGTCCCTCCCCACTAGAGGCTTAGCCCTGCCTCTGGCCCCCAAGAGGCTAAGACTGCACCTAGGCAGGACTCTTCTTTGCAGATCCCAGTGCTTCTGCTGCTTCTACACCAGTCCGGTCTATAATTATAGGTTTTCTACTCCAAAGGCTGAACTCCCTGTATACCCACCTTTTCAATGCCCACACTTGAATGCCCATGTTGTAAATGGGTACTGGACTGCAAGATGACATTCCTTCACACTGCCTCCACATTCTGCTAACTTTCCCTTTGAGCTTTTTTTTTTCAGAATTGCTGTTTCCTCCTTTCCTGTGTTCCCCTCTCTCTGCAACTTCTCCTCTTCATAAGAAACTCAAAGCTGGTCCCAGGATGAGGATCACAAAAACAAGAATCACAAGACAGAGGTGCTAGGCAGCAGGACAGTGGCACACACTGGGTACTTTTAACTGCAACTGCTATTTCTGGGTCAGGAGCAAACTAGTGAGCTTTCTGTATCTGGGCAGCAGAAAATACAATATTTGCTTTCTCTTGAACTGTGGGGCAGCTTCACTACCTCAGGTCGGTCATCTCTGATCTCCTTTATAATTTGTTTCACAAGTGCTTTGATTTCTTGCCATTCCAGCTAATATGCTGATCTGTGCTGTGCAGGATAGCGTGTGAAAGGATGTACCTCAAGCACAAGGTAGGGATTCCACGGCCAGAGTGCAGCCCAGCTGGCTCATGTCTTCGGCACCAACCCTTGCTGCAGGTGATCAGAGTTGGTGCCAGCTGGGTCACTAGTCCTACTTTCACTGCCCAGCCATGTGGGGTGATACCTTGCTCTGGAGGACGCCTTTCTCAGGGGACCTCACCATCCAGGAATCATTTGGACCTTTAGAACTGAGTGGCTCTGCCCAGACCTGTGTGCCTTGGCCTAATTGATAGGGCAGAACTTAGTTAGGCAGGGAAGACAGAATTGAATGCTGGGAGGAAGAAAGGCAGAGTAGAAGAGAGACGCCGTGGATCCGCCAGAGACAGACACTGGGAATTTTACCCGGTCAGCCACTGCCATGTGGCGATATACAAAAATTAATAGAAATGGGTTAAACTAAGATGTAAGAGTTAGCCAAAAAGAAACTAGAGCTAGCTGGGTGGTGGTGGCGCACGCCTTTAATCCCAGCACTTGGGAGGCAGAGGCAGTCAGTGAGGCCAGCCTGGACTACAAGAGCTAGTTCCAGGACAGGCACCAAAACTACAGAGAAACCCTGTCTCGAAAATAAAAAAGAAAGAAAGAAAGAAAGAAACAAACAAACAAACAAACAAACAAACTAGAGCTAATGGGCCAAGCAGTGTTTTAATTAATACAGTTTCTGTGTGGTTATTTCGGATGTAAGCTAGCTGGGCTGAAGGATGAACAAGCGGGCCCTCCTGCAACAGAGGAGGACCTTTTAGGCAGGACTCTGCAGAATCTGGTCATGTCAGTTAATGTGGCTGGCATGTTTTTATAGGGCTGAGAGTAGCTGAACTGCTAACGTGAAGACTGATGGGTAGAAGGATCCTGGAGTGGGCTTGCTTCTCTCATCTGCCATCCATACCTAAGATATCTAGAAAGACCTAGAGAGCCTCTTTAGTCCACTGGGACTTGTGCCTGTAAGGGGTACCTGCCACTCTGAAAATTTATTAGTGAGCCAGGCTCCTGATTTTGAGGGGTAATAGCTCCCCAGGACTGGCAGGGTTGTGGCAGTGCTTGCCAACCAAAGACTAGATGGGCACATCTGTAAAGAGTACATCTCCTTTGCCCACTATGGTGTTTTAAGGGTCATGAAAAATTTCAAGCCTTGTGGCCAGAGCTGAGGTTTGATTTGTCACCATCTAGACCCATACTGCTGATGAGAAGATAAGCCCAGGGAGGAACACCTGGAACACATTTGTAGTTACATAGTATACTAAGGGCCATGGCAGATGCTGATTCCCTTCTACACCTATCTCTACTTGGGAAACAAATCCAACTGGCTAAGTAAACTCTCAAGGCCTCTCAAGTTTTCAACTTCTTCCCCAGTACCAATGCTGTTGCTGGGTGGTCCATGATAAGGACCCTGCCCACCCTTCTGGGCTAATACTCTGCTTTCTGCCTATGTTTCCACAGCAAACCAGTCACCAGGAAAGAAGACTGCTACTTTTCTGTTTGAGGACCTCAGGCCAAGAAGCCAGAAGCTGCTTCTTCTTTATGACTACCTTAGGTTTTCTGACTGGGCCTGGCAAGTGCTCTAAAGTATGTAGCCAGTATTGCCTGAGGTGGACCATACATTAAGGATCCCTCACACCCCATCCTTCTGCCAGAGGCTGAGGAGAGCACCAAGGACCTTCTGAAATGGAACTCCCAGTGAAGTTAGGGCAATTGTGAGTGTCCTCTGCCCACACCCAGGGTCTTTACAGCCTCTCCTGGTGCTCCTGTTGCTTCTTGTTCGACCAGACTCTGCTCCAACTATTCCAATACCAGTCCACCCAGGAACACTCAGATCACTAGATAGGTGTGTCCAACACCAGGCAGTTTACCTGTAGTGAAGGAGCTGGCCGTCAGCACTGTAATCCCGGTACACCTCATAGTCCTTCTCCAGAAGCACCCCTGGTGGTGAACAACTGAAACAGCAGAATGAGAAGGTGTGAGTTCAAGTGCAGGACTTCAAGCTCACTTCGCTGGGGATGGCCTCAGTTTATAGACAGGGTGTCATTATGCAGTGACACTGACAGAGATCCATCTGCTTCTGCCTTGTGAGGGCTGGTATTACAAGTGTGCACCGCACGCTCCTATGAGCTTTCCTGTGGGCTAAGCAAGAACTTCTGCCCTACATTCACCTCCTCTAAAACCAGCCACAGTGGACTGCCTAGAGGCCATGGAGCAAGCAAGCCAGGTCTCGCTCCAAACTGCAAACTCCTTTGAGATCCATTACATTCCAAAAATGAACAACCTTCTATTATTTTGTATTCAAACATGTGCCTTAAACTATCCTCACAGAGCTCAGTATAGACCTATGGAAAGGTCCTCAGCATTTGGGAAGGCCCACTGACATTTTGTCCTTCACAACTCCTCCTGGTTCAAGGTACTGAAACCCTGAAACGAGATCCCCCTACCTGGGCTACCAAATGGAGACACAGGGCTGGTCTGTAGCCAGGCTTTATTTCCTTAAGTACATACCCACCTGTGACTTTTCTGCTTTTTGTAGACATAGTTTCTCTGTGTAGCCCTGGCTGTCAGAGTTTGCTTTGTGGTCTTGAACTCACAGAAATCCGCCTACCCCTGCCTCCTGAGTACTGGGATTAAAGGCGCGCACCACTGTCCAACATTTTTTTTCTTTTCAATTGATTGTTTAGCAACCAAGTGTATTTGCATGATGTCAACAGTAACAACAAAAATAAAATAGAAGGCCGGGCGGTAGTTGCACACGTCTTTAATCCCAGTACTCAGGAGGCTGAGGCAGGCAGATCTCTGTGAGTTCGAGGCCAGCCTGGTCTACAAGAGCTAGTCCTAGGACAGGCTCCAAAACCTACAAAGAAACCCTGTCTTTAAAAACCAAGAAACAAACAAACAAACAAAGACATAAAAAAAACGTCTAGGGTATAAATTAACAATGAAGCTTAAAGGTAGCTCACATATACAAGGCCCAGGTCCAATCTCAGAAGCATTTATTCTAATCAAAGCCCCACATTCATCTGGGTTTAGTGGTTCATGTTTGTAATTTTAATAATTGGGAGGCTGAGGTTCAAGGCCAGTCTGGGATAAGCATTAAGACCTTCTTCATAAACCAGGCGGTGGTGGTGCACACCTTTCATTCTGGCACTCGGGAGGCAGAGGCAGGTGAATCTCTGTGAGTTCAAAGCCGCTTGATCTACAGAGTGCATTCCAGAATAGTAGAAACCCTGTCTCCAAAAACCAGAAAGACTCTCTTCGCAAACAAATATAAGAACTGTGCTGGATCAAAACAGTAATATTTGGCTATAATACACAGGGCCTAGGAGATGGCGTGGTTGGTGAAGAGCATGAGGATCTGAATACAGACCCCTGTGTGAAGACATGCACCTGTAACCTTAAGTTGGAGGGGAGATAGGAGGATCCTTGGAGCTGATAGGCCAGCAAATCCAGCCACAATGGCAAGCTCCAAGTTAGCAGGAGAGATGCTGACTCAAAAAATAAACCGAGGGGCTGGAGAGATGGCTCAGTGGTTAAGAGCACTGCCTGCTCTTCCAAAGGTCTTGAGTTCAATTCCCAGCAACCACATGGTGGCTCACAACCATCTGTAAAATGATCTGGCACTCTCTTCTGGCCTGCAGGCACACATGCAGACAGAATACTGAGAATACTGTATACATAATAAATAAATAAATCTTTAAAAAAATAAATAAACTGAGAGTGACAGTAATAGACATAAGCACATATATAAATAGGCATATCCATTTGCCTAAACACATACACACACAAAAAATATTGAAAAAAATATAAAAATAGCTAAGAGAAAATAAGTTCAAAGTACAGAAGAACTCAAGGGCATCATTACTTAAAGGTGGTTGCATAAAGCTCCCTGGTCAAAATAACGTAGCACTAGAGAGCACAGATTCTAAAACTCACCAGAAAGTGTGATCATCAACCGACACATATGATACCAACTCACATTGAAATTTTGTTCCAACCTGAGGAAGGGAAAGGTCTTGAAGAGGGATGAGGCAATGTGACCTCCCATGAGGGCGCTGCTGAGTTTCTGTGGCGGTGGAGTGCTCTTGAGATCTGCGAGGGCAAGGCACTGCAGGGTAGGTCAGCTCCTTTGTCTCTCCCGCCTGCACTTTTTCATGAACCAAAATAAGCCAGTTTCCTCTATGAATCATGCTGCTAAAAATATCTTACTGTGGGAGCAGAAAATGGTCTAAGGCAACATACAAGAATTTAGTAAACAGAATAGAAAATTGGGAAGATAGCAAGAATTCTAGAAAGAAGTCCTATGTCTAAAAGCTAAGAAAGCACCCTCTTCACACTGAGAGTGCAATGCCTAAAATGTCCCAAAACTCGTGATCTCCTGTCTCTGCTCCCACAGCATATCCTTCTGATGTGTGCCACTACAGCTGACAGAATGCTGGACAATATTTCAAAAGTTGCAAGAATATGTACCTGGAAATCAGTGACAGATGACATTAAGGCATTTCATTTTTGCTTCTGTATGGACATGAATTTCAAAAGACTGACTGAATGAGGGGCAGTTATTAACAAAAGCTAGTAGTCAATATCTTCAAATATAGGATTATGATATAGAGTAGAAAGCTAGAAAATAATAATGACATATGTAAATATAACTCTAGCATACCTATGTCCATTTGTTTTAGGCAGGGTTATCTAATGTGTTATGTCTGGTTGGTCATCAAATGCCACAAGACCTTACAGAGCATGGGACTCAGTCATCAGTTACTCTGCAGGTTTCCTGGGCTCACTGCCATGCTACACTGCAGCAGAGCATGCTGGGTATGGCACTATTAGTTCCTCCTCCTCAGGCTCATGCCCTCTCCTCTCCCGGAATACACATGGAAAAGACATTCCACCTGCCTGCTACTTGCACTTCAGAATTCCAGAGGACTCCATGGGTCTGAAGGCTGCTTCTAACATTACACTCATACAACTAAGGGCACCTAGGATCTTTGGGGCTTATGTCTCCTTCTCCCACCTCCAGCCACCAGTGCCTAGGTAGGAAGAGTCAATATCAACCTGTCCTCTAGACTTTTGGCAAAGGTTGGACATATCTCTTATCTTCATTAATCACCAATGCCAGGTTGGCCCTCTGTGGGGCAGGGACATGAGCAGTACCTACTCCATAGAAATCTGCAAGATAGCAAACCAGATCCTCAGGCATCCATGGGGTTAAGATAGGGAGCAGCATCAAGAAAGGATCATTAGAGAGGGAGGTTTCGGCAGTAAGTAAAACGGAGTAGGAGGGAGTCTGGCATAGCCTAGGAAACGCAGCTTTATGTTGAGCCATAACAGGAATAACAGGAGCTCCTGCCCCATCTTGGGACTCTATGGATTGGCTATTAAAAAAAATGGCTGCAGTTTAAATAGGAGGTCAAGAAACTACAGCCAGTTCTAGCCTGCTTCCTATTTTTATAAGGCCTGTGAGCTAAGAATGGGTTTTGTATGGTTTTTTGGGGGGGGTATGTTTTAAATGGTGAAAAATATTTTATGATGTGGAAATTGCATGGTACTCAAATTTCTTAGCATAATGACTTATTCCTATAGTGTGTGGAGCATTTGCACTAGACAGCAGAGCTGAGCAGGCACGAGAGATGCAACATGGTTCTTATAACTCATGTATTGCCCAATGGCAGAGAACCACGGGGATGCGGCTGATGCTCGACAGCATTTAGCACGTTGTCATGATGTTTTATTATGTTTAACATCAGAGACTACTTATGACATCAAAACAATGAAAGGAAAATGGACCCTAGATGTCATGTTCTTGAGCACAGTAAACTGTGTTAGATGGTGAACACCATCTTTATGACACAGTGACATGTCACAGTGCTAAGACAACACATGTCAGCATTACTAGGCACATGCCACAATATTCTCAACTTATATAACGCTCCCAGTGATTTTAAATGGAAGTCAAAGCCTCAAGATGGAATATCTCATTATAGCACATTTACTGGACAAAAAAGATAACCATTAGAAAAAAGAAAATTCTCAGTTCCTCTATTTCTGTTTTTCATGAGCATGTATATATAAGACCAGAGGTTGACATTGTGTCTTGCGAAATTGCCTTCCACCTTAGAGTTTGGGACAGGGCTTCTCTCTGAAGCCAGTGTGCATCACTTAGATAGAATGACTGATCAGAGAGCTCTACCATCTTCATTTCCAGGGGTATGGATGTATTTTTATCATGCCCATAGTTTTTATGTGGGCGCTAGAGATTTGAATTCAGGTCCTCATACCAGGGAAGCAGGCACTTACCGACTAAGCCATCTCCCCAGCCTGAGTGTCTCACTTCTTCATCAAGCAAGGAAAGTTGCTCACTAATGATGAATTAATTAAATTGTATTGATTGCAGCAGCCAAAACAGTATGTCCAGATATAATAAATTTGCCTAAGACCATTACATTAGCCTTTGGCACAGACAATTTCTTCTGAAGGTGAGGTCCACAAGAGACATGTAACAGTCATGTAATTCAATGGCTTTGTTTGGCTCCTGATGACATAACATGTTACTGACACTGATCAATATTTCAAGAGTCAGAGCTAAGCTGAAATACTAAGGATCTGCCTCCTATAAACTGTCTATGTAGGAAACTACAGCAGAGAATATGTTCAAATAAGCCCAATATATTAGTTATCAATGTGACAAAATATCAGACATAACAGGAGCAAAGGGTTATTTGGCTCATGACTTGAAATTTCTGTCTGTGATGAGTTGGTTCTATTGTGTCTGGGCCTATGGTGAGGCAGAACATTACCTCTGAAAGGAGGTAGGAGAAGAGACTTGTTCAACTCATGGCAGTGGGATGAGGGAGACATGTGTGCAAGGACTAAGAACAGATAAACGCTTCACTCTCAGTGACCTAGTTCTTTAAACAGGCCGGTAGCCATTAATTCATTAAGCTGTGATTTCATTAATGAATTGATGTCAGTGCCTCTATAATCCAATTATCTGTCAACACCACCACTAGGTGGGGACAAAGCCCTCAACACGCAAGCCTTTTAGGAGAAAGAACGTTATACTCCCCAAATAACACTGATGAACCACTAATTAAGCACAACCTGAAGTAAAAACCGCCAAAATGTGTTGTAAATAACCATGCCAAGAGTAAGTGTGCACTAAAGACTCAGGAGAACAATTTATAAAACTTGAGAAATTGTAAGCTTATATAGAAATATAAACCCAAGGTTATTATATTTTTCAGTAGAAGTATTCTGCAGAAAAAAAAAAAACAGAATCTATCACGAACTTTGGGAATGCCAGTGTCAACAAGAGAGTTCACTCATGCTCATGGACCTAACTTTAAATAATTCCACTATGGTTTTTTGGGGGGAGGATCAGAAGAAATAAGAGCTAAGTATTCTTGACTTGCCCCACCACCACAGCATGCTAAAAGCTTGGAAGGAATAAACTGTATTATGATTATTTATTTATGTATTTATTTATTAATTTATTTTGATTTTTCAAGGCAGGGTTTCTCTGTCTAACTCTGGCTGTCCTGGTCCTCACTTTGTAGACCAGGCTGGCCTCGAACTCACAGAGATCTGCCTGCCTCTGCCTCCTGAGTGCTGGGATTGCAGGTGTGTACCACCACCACCTGGCTAATTAATTTTTTAGACTAAGGGAAAACAGTGAAATTTTCTGAATGAGAAAAAGTTTTCAGTCATGTAGCCTAGACTAGCCTCAAACTTGTGATTTTTCTCTCAAATGCTGATATTAGAGATGTGTACCATTACATCCAGCAGTGCTGATGTTTTTCTTTTTTATTATGTATACAACATTCTTGCCTGTGTGTCCGCCTGCACGCCAGAAGAGGGCACCAGATCCCATTATAGATGGTTGTGAGCCACCATGTGGTTGCTGGGAATTGAACTCATGACCCCTGGAAAAGCAGTCTGTGTTCTTAACCTCAGACCCATCTATCCAGCCCCCCTCTTTCTTTCTTTTCTTGTTTTTGTTTCTTGCTTTTTATTTTCTCAAGACAGGGTTTCTCTGTGTAGGCTTGGCTGTCCTGGAACTTACTCTTTAGACCAGATTGGCCTTGAACTCACAGAGATCCACCTGCCTCTGCCTCTTGAGTGCTGGGATTAAAGGCGTGTGTCACCACAGTCCAGCTTGCAAATGTTTCTTAGTGAATTAAGTCTACAATCCCAAGGCAAATGGTACTTACATACGAATCACTGCAGCAGTCACTTTAAGGATGACTGATATCTCAGTCATAGATACCTAGTTGCTTTATTTCCCAAGCTGTCAAAATAAAAAGGTAGGATCCCACTCTAACACACATCTGTAGCAGATATAACTGCAAGATTTTCAGACAAAATGCAAAGGAAATTAGTTTTAAAATCCATTTAATTGTGTGACTAAGGTGGTCCTATCTAACCATCATTCAAGCGCCACTAATCTTCAAGGCATGCTAAAAGACAAGCATTGGCTGGGTGTACATGCTGTACATGCTGTGCATGCTATACAGCAATAGGGATGATGAGGCAGGAAAACTCATTAGTCATTAGTTTGAGGTTACTTTGGGTAACAAAATGAGTTCTATGTTAGCCTGAGCTAATATAATATGAGACACAGACTCAAATAAACAAACAAAAATAAAAATATTAGTAAATAGAAGAGTCTAACAGAGCTTGATATTTCTGCCTAAACGATGGTTATGCTCAGCTCAAACTATACATGCATGGACAAATCTCTTTACTTGGCAACACCCATCTGTATAAAGAGGCAAAAATCTTGTCACAATTCAGAGCACATGAATGCTTGCCATTGGTTTTCTTTTGCCACTTTATGTGCATCTGTCTGTGTGTGTGTGTATGTGTGTGTGTGTGTAGACCAGGAGGTGGCATGTGATGTTGTTCTTGACCAGTGTCTACCTTAACTTTTAGAAGAGGGCCTCTCATTGAGTTGAGCCAGACTTATTGGCCAGAAAGCTCTGAAGATATCTGTCTTTGTCTAGGTTACATATGCATGCCCATGCCTGATTTTGTTTTATTTTATCTTTTTGAGATAAGATCTCTCTATGTAAGCTTAGTTGGCCTGGAACCCTCTATATATACAAGGCTGGTCTTGAACTCATAGAAATTCTCCTGTTTCTGCCTCCTGAGTGTGGGGATTAAAGGTTCCTATGCCTGTTTTTTTTATGGGTGCTGGTATCCAAATGCAGGGCCTCTTATTTTTATGGCAGGCAGCTTGCTAACTGAGCCATTGACCTAGCCCCTACCATTGGTTTTGATGTCAGGAAATGTCAATGCTTCTGGTCCTTGGAGCAGCCACACTGGTAACCTGCTGCCTGCAAGGTACCTTTAGATCTCTCTCAGAGCATGGCCCTAAGTACTCTCTGTTGGAGCAGATGCTCTCCTTCATGTGCAGCATGCCCGTCCTCATAGGGCAGTACTCTAGCTTACAAAGTGTTCTGCAAAGAGAACACCCAGCCAGCTGGATCTGGCCCAGAATGAACACAGATGGTGAAGTCAGCAAGGGAGGCACTAAAGAATAATTCAAAGTATATTCCATATACTGAAAAGGTTAGAAGGGAAAAAAAAGCTTAATAGTTTGAATGAGATGACTCAGCAGGTAGAGACACTCGTCTAATAACCTGAGTTTGATTCCCAGAACCCAAGGAAAGATGAAGAAAATCAACTCCATAAAAATTGCCTTCTGACATCCACATGCACATTGTAGCACATATATGTTACTCTTACATTATACACACATACACATACACTTCAACAATAATAATAAAGTTTTAAAAAGGAAAAAACTAAACAAGGTAAACAGAGGCATAAGATATACAAAAACATGAAATGATCCAAGTTAAAGTTCTAGCGATGAGGAACAAGGGATGCAGCTCTGTTGGTAGAGTACTTGCCTGTACATACAAAGCCCCGGCATCGTGTAAAGCAAAGTGCGACAGCACATGCCTATAATCTTAGTACTTAGGAAGCAGACAGGAGTGCCACAAATACAAGGGCATCTTCTGGCTACATAGTAAGTTGAAGACCAGCCAGGATTACATGAGACTTTGTCCCAATCAATCAACCACGTAACCAACCAACCAATCAATCAAAACTTAAAAAGGTGGACTGGAGAGATGGCTCATCAGTTAAGAGTGCTTACTGCTCCTGGGTTAAGTTCCTAGCCTACTCTTAGCAGCTCACAATGGTCTGTTGCTCCAGTTCTAGGGAACCTGATGCCCTTTTCTGGTCTCTGAGAATACTAGACACACACACACACACACACACACACACACACGCAGGCAAAGCATTCACACAAATAAAATATTTTTTTAAAAGTTATAGAGATGAAAGCTGGGAGTGGTGGCGCATGCCTTTAATCCCAGCACTTGGGAGGCAGAAGCAGGTGGATTACTGTGAGTTGGAGGTCAGCCTGGTCTAGTTCCAGGACATGCTCCCAAACTACAGAGAAACCCTGTCTCAAAAAAAAAACAAAACAAAAAATCAAACCAAGACAAAAAAAGTTGTAGAGATGAACATTATGAATATTTCAATTTAGAAAGTGAAAGATGTACTGGGTGGAATGAAGAAAAAATAAGCACTAAAGGGTCAGAAGGATGGCTCAGTGGTAAAGAGTGCACTAGAGCTGAGGGGGCGGCATACACCTTTAATACCAACACTCAAGAGGCAGAACTAGGCAGTCTATGAGTTTGAGACTAGTCTGGTCTACATAGTAAAACCCTGCTTTTAAAAAGAAGTGTGTGCTGCTTTTACAGAGGACACAAGTTCAGTTCCCAGCACCCATTGTGGGTGGTTCATTACCACGTGTAACTCTGACCCCAAGGGGATCCTATACCTGAGGCTTCCAGGGGCACCTGCATTCATATGTACATATTCAAGCACAGTCACTAATTAAAATAATAATAATAATAATAATAATAAGGAGCTAGAGAAATGGCTCAGTGGTTAAGAGCACTTGTTCTTGGTGTAGAGAACCTAGCACCCCCAAGGTGGGTCACAACCACCTGTAACTCCAGTTCTAGGAAACCTGACACCCTCTTCCCATCTCTGTGGGCAGCACATACACACGGTACACAACATAGATGTCAGACACCCATAAACATAAAATAAAGGAAGAAAAAAAACCCAGAAAATCATGAGCATCAGTGACTTCATGGTAACAGGTTTAGTATACTTGTAACTGGAATCCTGGGGATAAAAGATATATTAAAGCTTCAATAAAAAACTGACTGACTGAGAATTTTCCAGACTTGATGAAAACTATATAGCCATATGCCCAAGAAGTTTGAAGAGTCCCAAGCACAAGAAAACACAAAGAAAACACCATAACATAAAATCTTAGGGCAAAGCTGGGGGGCGTGGGTGGCACACATCTTTAATCCCATCACTCGAGAGGCAGAGGCAGGCGGATCTTTGTGAGTTCGAGGTCATCCTGGTCTACAAGAGCTAGTTACAGGACAAGTTCCTAAAGCTACAGAAAAACCCTGTCTTGGGGAAAACAAAACAAAGCAAAAACTTAGGGCTCTTAAGGTAGTTAACTGCTTGAGATCCAAAATAGAAAAAAAAAAATAACCACAGTAAAAACATAAAATAAAATAAAGGCCCGAGAGGCTGGGTGGTGGTGGCGCACGTCTTTAATCCCAGCACTCGGGAGGCAGAGGCAGGCAGATCTCTGTGAGTTCGAGGTCAGCATGGTATACGTGTGAATTCCAGGTCAGCTAGCGGCACACAGTGAGACCCTGTCTCAAACAACAAGCAGAAGAAGTAAAGTGGTTTGGAGCCAGATCTGAGTATTGCACACACCTGCTATTTCAGCACTGGGGAGGCAGTAGAATCAGGACTGTATCTGAGGCCATTGTGGGCTATGTAGCAAAGACTATCTAAAAAGTCTACACCATAGAATACTACTCCGAAGTGTTGATACATGTAACAACATGTTAAAATAATAAAAGAATGAGAGGCCAAAGGAGTAAAAAGGTTTAGGTTCAGTTAAAATTCTACAAAATAAATTAATTTCTGTACCAGAAGCATATCCACAGTCCTCTAAATGTGGTGGTGAAGAGGGACAAGGGGAACAAAGGAGTCAGGGTAAGAGACATCATTCCCTTGGTTGTGGTGATGCTCATGGTGAATATGTATGCATGAGAATTTATCATAATGCATGCACTAGATATGTGGGCTTCTTCCTCTGAATTTTCCATACAGAAGTTACACATGGGGAGAACTTCAAGGCCAGGTAGTACACCATAGCCTTATTTCCACAGAAGAAATAAGGCTACACTGACACCCCCAGCAGGCACACCTGGTTATGCTCTGCAGCTGAAGACAGCTGACTCAAGGGCTCCCATTGCAGCCCGATAGCCTCATCTGTTTAACCACACGGACTAAGTCCTCTGCCTGAGCCTCAGTCTCTTCACCTGCTCAAGCAATTAACAGATGCATTTCCTTCCTGGAGGATCCAGGAAAATCAGTTTGGCTTAGATACAAGCAGTGACAGCAACATCATGGCTCCAGATGAATTCTTTCAAAGTAAGGCTGCCCCTCTATCCCTCATGCTGCCAGAATTAAAGGCCACCCATTCATTCTCCATAAATTTACTCAGTACCCAAAGACAGAACTATTAGCAGAAATGTCCCCACTGAAGGTACATCAATGGCCTTCTGGAAAAGGACTGAAGGGGCTCCAAGTGTCTAGTTTTCCTCCTTGATGCCTTTCTCTCTCCCTCCCTCTTGTATTTGAATCAGGGTCTCACTTAATAAAGACTGACTGCAAATCCTAATTCTCAGCTGCCTCCACCTCCCAAATGCCGGGATAATAGGTGTGCAGCACCACACCTGGCCTTACTTGACCTTCCCTTCCTCCGAGGCTTTGTTCAGTTCCACGGGTGACTAAGGACACAATCAATAAACTAATGAGGCAGTGGCTGGCCTGCCTAATAACCCTGGCCCAGCAAAGACTTAAAACCCTACTACTAGATAACGAACAGTCTTGCACGCTATATGCAGCTTTCTGCCACCTCGGCCCCATCCTCTTCTCAGTACCCCTACCCCATCCCCATTTCCCGGCCCTGACTCCTTACCTGCTACTCTCCTCCTTCGAAGAGACCAAGGTTGTCGCCCGCCCGCTGCGAACTGGCAGTTCCTGTGCCCTTTCCTCAGGCTCTGGCTCCAGTGACGAGCCGGTGCTACCATCGCGGCTACCCCTTCCTGGGCTGCTGTCTGCAGAGGCGCGCGGAGACTCGGTGTTCTGCTTCAGCGTCTGCAGTTTAGCCAGAGGGATGATGTCGCAGTTCTGTGGGCGATGCCACACCGTGCGCTGCGAGGCAGCACTGTAGTAGTAGAAGCGCGATGTATTGGGGTCAAAGAGCTCCCACCACTGGTCCTCGCTAGTGCGCTTGATTCGCACGCCGGCTGGAGGGTCCCATACGCACTCCCCGGTGACCAGGTTGGCATACATTCGTTCTCGAGTGCGTGGTTCGATGATCTCCACCCACTCCAACCTGCAGGGCACAAGGGCATCAACCAAGACCCTGGCTCTCACCGTACATACTGGACAGGGGCTTCCACCAGCTGCTGAGTGCTCCTGGTGGTATTTCCTAGGAACCCCCAGGGCAGCAGGATCACAAACTATTGCCCTTACCTGGTTCTCAGCCTGCAGTCCTGTAATCCTTTTTATTTATAAAAATGTAAAGAACTCCAAGCAAGGCCGTATGTTTGGTGTCAGGCTGTAAATGTTTAACGACTGCTTCCAAGTTTTTGTTTATTTAAGGTTTATTTTATGAGTGTGTATGTGCATATGTATGTAGTGCTCTAACAGGTCAGAAGAGGGCAAAGGACCTCCCAGAGCTGGAATTACAGTCTGTAAACCACTCAACATGAGTCCTGGGAGCCAAATTTAGAGGAACATCACTCACTCTTAACCACTGATGCAATGGCCATGTTTCCACACAGCAGCTGCGCTCGTACTGGGACTGTGCGGCACATGAACAGTGTTCTGGGGAAGCCCCTTCCTCTTTGATGGAGGTTTGATTCTGTAGCCCAGAATGGCCTACAATCCTCCTGCCTAAGCTTAGCATGTGGAGAGATGACAAACGCGAGCCACCATGTCTGGCTCTGGAAGTGTTTGATATAAAGACAAAGTGAGCATCAGAGAAGGCCTGACACATCCATAATAAATAAAACTGTAAAGCCTTGTTTGCAAGTGACACATTCCTGTTTGTATCTATATAGTTCTATAGGACGTCACCAGACAGGAAAGCAAAAAGAAAAGAGGTTGGAGGCTGGAGGGATGGTTCAGTACTTAAGAGCACTTGCTGATCTTGCAGAGGACCCAACCTTGGTTTCCCGGCATCCACATGACAGTTCACAACTGTCTGGACAGTTACAGGGGAAATGATACCCTTTTTTGATTTCTGTGGGCACCAGGCATGTAGACCATATACAGATATGCATGCAGGCAAAACACATATGCACATAATTTTTTTTAAAAAAGAGGTCTTAGCCAGGCAGCAGTGGCACATGCCTTTAATCCCAGCACTTGGGAGGCAGAGGCAGGCGGATCTCTGTGAGTTCGAGGCCAGCCTGGTCTACAAGAGCTCCAAAGCTACAGAGAAACCCTGTCTTGAAAAATAGAAACAAACAAACAAACAAAAAAAGAGGTCTTTTAGGCATAGTGGAATTGGTGCAGCTTTCCCACTCCTCCCTCTGCTCTATGTGTGTGTGTGTGTTTATAAAATGTATGTTTATGAAGGTATATGCTTACACTGGGATGTTTTCCTCAATCACATCCCCAGCTTACTGGAGACACAGTATCTCACTGAACCTGGAGTTCACTCTTTTGGCTAGACTGTCCAGTGAGCCCTGCCCCGGGGATCTGCTTATCTCCGACATCCCCGCCTCTCCAGTGCTGGGTTATACGCACACACTGCTGTACCCAGCTTTTACATGGGTGTAGAGGATCTGAACTCAGGTCCTCGCTTCACCACCAGAGTCAGTTTCTCAGTCCATGCCTTCTGTTTCCTTTTTAAAATGATCTGCTCTTTTTCCACACTTTATAAAGAAAAATTTCAAATGTGAAAATACAGCAAATAAACAATGATTTCTACATGTGTGGTTTTATTTTTTGTGTGTGATTACTAACATAGTCAAACACTTTTCTCAAATTCCTGAAAAACTCACAAGAAACATAGCTTTTCTTGGTTCCTTAGTGATCCACAGGAGCTTTATTTTAAACATGTGTTCTAAATAGATGTGTCAGAAGGACCTACTTTGTAATTTGTGTTTTTATTCCCCTTTGTCTTTTGAAAAAAAACAAGTTTTAATCTTAATTAGTTGGATTTATAAATTCTATTTCTTTCTGGTTTAAGAAATCTTCTATACTTGCAGGTCAAGCATATTCTCTTATAAATTGACTTCTCAAAGTTTTATAATGTTGCCATTTATACTGAAGTCTTGCATCTGCCTGGACTGATTTTGCTTCTTGTGGCATTTCATTTTGCTAAACAGAACCACCCCCGCCCCCACGATGGATAAGAGCAGCACTACCAGGTCCAGGTTTACAAGTGAACATCTCTGTCTGAGATCCCATCTGGCTTTGTGTTGAGCCTTTATCAGAGGAGCTTAGCAAAATCAACAATCTTCTACTCTGGCTGATATTTTTTCTTCTATTGTTAGAGATGAACCAGGATCTCTGCATGTAGTAAGCATGTATTTGTTCTGTCTCTGAGCTATGCCTCACCTTCTATTACCCCCCTTTTCTGTTTTGTTTGTTTGTTTGTTTTTGAGGCAGGGTTTCTCTGTAGCTTTGGAGCCTGTCCTGGAACTCGCGCTGCAGACCAGGCTGGTCTTGAACTCACAAAGACTGACTTGCCTCTGCTTCCCGAGTGCTGGGATTAAAGGCATGAGCCACCACTGCCTGGCCTATTACTCCTTTTCAAAGAGACTTACTACACAGCCCAATCTAGCCTTAAATTCACAATCCTCTTGCTTCAACCTTCCAAACAGCTGGTATTACAGATGTGTGCGACTGTACCTAGTTCTCGGCTATTCTTTTAAAAATTTTAAAGATTATATCCGTATTTATTTAGTATGCATGTATGTGTTTATTTGGGCGTGTGTTCAGAAGTCAGAGGACAATTTATAAGAACTGGTTCTACCCTTCCACTATGTGAGTCCCTGGGATCAAACTCAGGCTTGGCAGTAGGTACCTTTACCTACTAAGATATTCTGCTAGTCCTAGTTCTTGGCTATTATTAACCTATTTTTAATTCCTCATGAATTTTAGAATTGGCCTGCCAACTTCTATACACAACCCTGTTGGTATCTTTGTGAAGTGTGATTGACTCATAGAGAACAAAGACATCTTTGTGGCACTGACATCTACCCAAGGGTTATCAATCCAGGTCTGTCTAAGGACCTGTATGCTGTGACTCTCAGCATACTCTTCTTTGGCTGTGTCCAAATGCTGATGCCTGTTCAACTCTCCCCTGTTACTCTTTAGGGCCCCTGTCTTCCAGCTCCCACATTCTTCAACTCAAGTGTTTTACACCCAGCATTTCAATGCTTGCACTGGGAATCTGTTTCTGTAATCCACTTGAAAAGCCTTTTCCTTGTATTCTAGACACCACACTGGCCTGTCTCCCTCTCTTCTCCCACTAAAGGCTCTACCCTCCAGATACAATGCAGAACTCTCATGTTCTTAGCCAACAGCTATATACCACTGTGAATGAGAATGGCCCCCATAGGCTCATGCTTGAATAATTGGTCCCCAGTTGGTGGAACTATTTGGGAAAGATAGGAGTATGGACTTGTGTCCTCATAGATGGAATCTATGGTTTCAAAAGCCCACACCATTCCCAGTTAGCTTCCCCTGCCCCCTGCTTTATGCTTGTGGATCAGGTATAAGTAAGCTCTCAGTTACTGCTCCAGTGCCATGCCTGCCTCTGCCCACCTATCACCATATTCTTCTCCAAGATAATCATGGACTCACCCTCTGAAAATGTAAGTTCTTGACAAACTCTTCTATGGTTACCTTGGTAATGATCTCTCTTCACAGCAATTAAAAAGTAAGACAGAAGTTGGTACCAGGGAGTGGGCCATTGCAGTGACAGCCCTGACCATGCCATTGTTTGGAGGAAAGTGGAAGACTTTGGGATTTTGGACTAGGAAAGTGGTTCAGTGCGGTAAGTGGGACTTAACGGGTCATTCTAGCAGGAGATGGGAAGACAGTGGCGTTGAGAGCACTGTGGACTATGAGGCCCCACTCAAGAGTTTCAGAAGTAAAAACTATTAGAGACTGGTGACATTTTGGCAAAGAATGTGGTTGCTTTCTGTCCTTGTCCTAAAAATTTGCCTGAGGCTGAATTAAAAACTAATGCATGAATTTCTTTCACTGAGGAGATTTATTGGCTCTGTGCATGGTGAAAAAGAGAAAGCATGGCAAAAAAATTCAAAATGTACAGTTTGAGAAGAAAAAGCACCAGAAAATGTAATGTTGAGGCCAAGGTTTGTGCTGAAAGAGATAAAGAGAAGCTTGTTGGAAATGGAATAAAGACGGTGATGTCCCTCACTCTATCTACCCAGCTAACTCTGCAACTTGTAGGAAAGGCCTGCAGACTTTCCTGTTTCTTTGAACCAACAACAAATCACAGCTTATGGAAATGTAACCCAGGCTCCTTTGTTGAGAGGAGTAGAACTTTCCCATATAGTGGTCTCTTTAGAGACATGAAGGACACATGAGTAAAGTAGCTGTAAAAGCTCCCTCCATGGTTAAGGAAAGTCACTGAGACCAAGCATGTAGAAGGAGTTCCTGCATGAAAGCCCTGAAGAGGCTACTGTGTGAAGCTGTGAGAGATGTTGGAAATGCCAGAGTCATGAGACTTTTGCCAAGGAAAGCTGCAGACAGGGAGTGTAACCAGCCCAAGAGAGAGAGAAGTGTGCTGCAGTCAGCAAAGCTGGGAAGGCAGAGCCATCTAAGTCCTTGACATCAGACACAGGGCAGAGGATTTGCAGTTTGCCCTGATGTGTTTCAGTCTTGTTTGGTCCAGTATTTCCTCACTGTACCCCCTCTTTCCTCCCTCTTGGAATGGTTATGTATATCCTATGACATTATATGTTAAAAGTATGTGACTTGTTTTTTATTTTTGATTTGTAGGGGGCTACATTTAAGAGACTGCCTTGAGTCTCAGAAGAAATCTTGAACTTTTAAAACTGTTGAGACTGTGAAAGACTATAGGGACTTTTAAAGTTGGACTAAATGCAGTTTCCATTTTGATATGGTTACAAGCCTATGTGGTTCAGGGAGTGGAATGTGATAGTTTGAATGGGTATGGCCCCCACAGGCTCATGTATTTGAATGCTTGGTTCCCAGCAGGTAGAACTATTAGTATTAGGAAGGATTAGGGAGGGTGTGACTCTGTTGAAAGATGGGTGTCGCTGAGGGTAGACTTCAAGGTATCAAAAATGGGTGCCATCCCCAGATCTCTCTTCTCTGTCTCGTGCAGATTGAAGTTCAGAATTTTAATGTAGGATTTTGTGATCCACCTTCTCTCCCCAGCTCAACACTGCAAAGAGGGTCAAGGCCTCTGCTGAGTGTTTCTGCATCAACACAGACCAGCTGGATTCTTGTACATGACATTAGACCCTACATATTTACTCAGTCAGTCATGGTGGTAATTCGGGTCTTCCTCCCAACCTTCTATACAATGGTGTCTATGCCATTCAAAGTTCACAGTGGTCCTACCCACTGCCCAGAACCATCTCTAGCTCCCATAATACACTATGTAAGGCAGAATGCTCTTTTCAACCACATGCTGACTGTGAGAACCATGGTAAGATGTAGGTATCTACAGGAGAATATAGAGAGGGTTAACTGGAACAACTAAGTTAAAACCAAATTGCTGAAATATCAGTGCACGGTGGCACATACTTGTGGTTTAGCTATTTGGGAGGCTGTGGCTTAAGGAGTGCTTAGTTCAAGAGTTCAAGGCCATTCTCCCATAGCCACATTGATGAATATCTTGCATATCACCATAGAACCTTCATCTGGAGAGGGATGGAGATAGTGACAGAGACCCACATTGGAGCACTGGACTGAGCTCCCAAAGCCCAGATGAAGAGCAGAAGGAAGGAGAATATAAGAAAGGAAGGCAGGACCGCGAGGGGTGCGTCCACCCACAGAGACTGTGGAACTGATCTAGTGGGAGCTCACCAAGACCAGCTAGACTGGGTCTGAATGAGCATGTGATCAAACCAGACTCTCTGAATGTGGCTGACAATGAGGGCGGACTGAGAAGCCAATGATAATGACACTGGATTTTGATTCTACTGCATGTACTGGCTTTTGGGGAGCCTAGTCTATTTGGATGCACACCTTCCTAGGATGGAAGGGGGGGCCTTGGACTTCCCACAAGGCAGGGCACCCTGATTTCTCTTAGGACTGGAGAGGGAGGGGAAGTGGGGGGAGTGGGAGGGAGATGGGAGGGTGGGAGAAGGTGGAAATTTTACATAAATAAATTAATTAAAAAAAAAGACTTCAAGGCCAGTTTGGGTAATATAGAGCCACCACCATCAATCAATCAGTCAATGGATCACTGGGATGAACATGTTATATGGGTGGTTTTGTTGTTGTTGTTCTTGGTTTTGGGGGGGTTGGGTTTTGAGACACAGGCTCCCTGTGTAGCTCTGACTGATCTGGAATATACTATGTAGCGCAGGCTTGCCTTGCCTCTGCCTCTGCTTGGGATTAAAAGTGTGCTGATAGTTTTACCTGTCAATCGGACACAATCTAGCCACCTGGGAAGAGAGTCTCAATTCTTGAGTGGCCTGTGAGCATGTCTGGCGTTGGGGATTGTCTTAATTAAGTTAACTAACTGATTGATAGAGGAAAACTAGCCCACTGTGGGAGGAAGTACCACTTCCTAAGCAGAGAGGGGGTCCTGAACTGTGTAAGAGAAGTAAGTAGCTTAGCACAGGCAAAGTAAATGAGTATGCATGCATTTTTTTGCCCTGGGCTGTGGATGTAATATTACTAGCTGTTTCAAGTTCCTGTCTTGACTTCTCCATAAAGGCCTGCCTCTACCATCTGAGTGCTAGAAATAAAGGCATGGTCTGCCACTCTGGGCTGAAGTTGTTTTCTGTCAGCGTATCTTATCTCTGCAACAGAAATGGAGTGGCAACAAAGTGCTTATTCATAAAGAAGAAAGAACAGACTCAGAGCAAACCGGCCAGAGGAAATCGCAGCAACATGCAGAGAGGGTGGGTAAGTGGCCAGGGACTAACATGTCAGTCACAACATCTAGAAGAGGAGGGAATGAACAGATATATTTAAAACAGGAGCTGAACTTTCTAGAAAATTACAAATCACCACAAATTCCAAGCACTGAAGTCTCCAGGTAAAAGGAACTTGTCATGGCCACGAAATGGAACTCAGGAAAATGCAAACTCAAATCATGAAAGATGCCACACATGCCAAAGAGGTGGCAACCATCAAACAGTCCTGGAATCCTGGTGTGGCAAAAGTCCTGGTACCACTGTTCTGCTGTAGGAGATGGTAGTTGGGACAACAGAACATGGGAGTCATTACCAGCTCCTGATGCTCAAGAGCTGACAGTAAGAAGTTGTGAACCCAGTCAGGAAACACAGCACACAGTGGAAGGGTCCTGGGAAAAAGCAGAGGTCATCACAACTGCCATAAAAGGGGTTATATATGAGAGAGCTGGGCAGTGATGTGCATGTCTTTAATCCCAGCACTTGGGAGGCAGAGGCAGGTGGATATCTCTATGAGTTTGAGTCCAGCTTGGTCTACAGAGCAAGTTCCAGGACAGCCAGGACTGTTATACAGAGAAACTCTCTCAGAAAAAAACAAACAAACGAACAGGGCTAGATATGAGAGAGAGTAGCTGCTCCCTGTTGGGCTCTAGACATAAAAACTGATGGTAAGGCCAGAGACTCGGGTGGCAGGGCATGCCTAAGCTATGCATGCCTCACACAATATACACACCAACTAACTTGACTACCACCCAGGAAGGTGGGCCTCACTCCCAGCATCAGGAGTCCTGTGCATCAATTAGCAGCCTCTAGCTGGGATCTCAGTGGACAGGAACGACTCACAAGCTGCTGCCACGTTGTGCATGTGGAGTGGAAGGAAGAGCAGTGTTTGGCAAATTTTTAGGTGAAACCTGCCTACAGCCAGATGAAGGGGATGTAGGACTCTAGCAATGCTAACCCCTGAGCTAGCCAGAGACAGAGCAGTGCTGTTCCTTTACAGTTTCAAATAGGGAACAGGGTTGTAATTTCTAGATAGATGAAGAAGTTGTTAAAGTAGAGAAACTGACAGGTAAGAGGGGCGGGGAAGGGAAGGCAAGATTTTTGGCCTGAGTGGTTATGAGAATCAGGGCCACATAGATCCAGGGGACAGAACTTGATACACACACTGACAATGGCTAAGGACCAAGAGCAGGTGCACCATGTCCCGCAGTGTCAGCAATCTTTCTACAGTGATGCTTTGAGAGGCCTCAAGGCACCTCTTTCCTTTGAGGGACCTCTCCCCACCAACCTTCTTAACCTATACTAGATTTTATCAAAGCTAGGGTACTCTCCAAAGAATCTTCTTGGATGATAAAAGAAAGTTATTAAGCACAGAACAATCTCTTAATCCCCAAAAGGAACAACTGTAAGTCTTGGTTTTGTTTAAAAAGCCCTTTCAAATGAATGCAATTCAATAATCCTCCCTCAACAAAGAATGGGGTTTTATTCCCTTTGCAGTGCACTCCTGTGCATGTGGGCAGAAACCCAGCCCTTTAGGAACATTCCTGGCATCTCCTGGGGGCAACATTCAATCAAGATACTCAGAGAATAAAAGGTAGATGAGGGTGGGGAGCCCAGGAACTGACATTCAAAGCCAGGCGTGGGTGGGATCTAAAGATGTCCACAGTTAGTGATTTCAGAAAAAAGGAGAGCCCAGTTTGGGAAACCCCACGGACTATGTGGACCCTGAGGAAAGGGAGGGACCCAGCAAGGGGCCACAGATCTGTGTAGGCTTTATGGGGAAGTTGGGAGGGGACACCATGAACTAAGGAAAACAGCCTGCTCACAGGGTTGAAGTCAGGTGTAGCAAGTTAAGTAGGTAAGGAAAACCTGTTAGCAGTCTGAGAACTGCTGACAGTGCTTCACAGTCAGCGAGGATTCAACACCATAGGCAACAGGGAGGTACCAATGTTTAGCAGCCTCTTACTAACTCAACTGGAGATATAGTGGGCAACGTTTCTTTGGTGATAATGTTTAAAACTGATTGCCATGGAAAATTAAGCCATCTGCTATCTAAGGAGGAATGATAAAGATGACAATCACAAGTTGGAATCAGGGCAATGAACACCAAAGGTCCTAATGGCATAGCAGAGAACAGGCCCCTCTCAGCAGCCCCTGGTATTGAAATGGGAGTATTCTGGCTCTGTGGGCGCAGTGTTCTTTATGTTCTTGCCTTAGAGAGGCTCGTAGCAATAATTTGTCCAAACAAATATCTCCCGAAGGAACAAGAAAGGCTGATGTGGAGGAGAACTGCACATTCAAGGGCAGCCTGAGCTATGGAGTGAAAATGTCTCAAAAAACAAAACAAAAACCCACAACAAACAAGCATCTGAAAGACCCAAACCCAACAATAAGATAGGCAGTTAGGAGATAACATTATTTCCATAAGGCTGAAGTGACTGAGAGGCTCAAGTTAACCCCACTTTCTGGTAGGGCTCCCTAAAGAACTGCATTTCAGCTGGGGGTGCACACCTTTAATCCCAGCACTTCAGAGGCAGAGGAAGAGTCAGGCGGATCTCTGAATTCGAGCTAGTCTGGCCTACAAAGTGAATTCCAGGATAGCCAGGACTACATGGAGAAACCAAAAAAGAAAAAAAACCAAAAAACCAGTAAGAACAACAAGAAAAAGAATTGCATTTCAGTCTACTTCCAGCTAAAATGCCAACAGAACACCTTTTCATAGGGTACATTTAGGCTGGGATTGGGGCAGGTGGATTAATGGACAGGGGGCCTTTGTTGTCCCTGACAGATCTACAGACTGGAGAGATGGAAGATTTCAGATTAATAAGACAAGACTCCAGCTAGGATTGCTGGATGTTGGTGGAAAAAAAAAAGTAGATCCACATAGATTAACAAGGAATGTAAAAAAGCTTCAAAACCTTCAAAGAAGAGTCATGAAGCAGGAGAGGGCTTCTTCACCAGTACACAAAACTCCAGGGAAAGTGACATGATATCTAACATATTTGCCAAGAAAACTCCCTCAAACTAATACAATCTGCACGGGAGCACACGCCTGGATGGAGGCAAGCTCTACGGTATCTCCAACGGGCACTGTTCTCCACAGTGAGAGCAAGAGCCTGCACACCAGAAAAGCCAAAGCAGCCTACTTAGCAGGAGAAAACATTTCAGCAGAGCAGACTGAGTGGCTGGAAGCTCTGTTTCATCAGGAATATGAAGAGAGACACGAAATCCATGGGCAATGGACCACCTGACTAGGGTGAGTACTCCGGCTAGAGCAGGGTGTCATGTGAGAAGGGACCAATAATGAGCACAACAAAGAATAATCTGGTTCCACAGGCAAGCTGGACACACAGACAACGTAGCCACCAGGAACCCTTGTGGTGTATGAGCATATCCACATTGCGTGGCTCAGGTCTAGGGTTCTCAGTGGCACTGCTTACCGGCAGGGCCCTCTGTACACTCTGTGTAATAGGGACACTTGAGACACTGCTGTGGGACGAACCCTGCCTACCTAGACTGTGTCATGTGAGCAAGAGTAAACAATGAGAACCGGGGAGGCCTGGAAGCAGCAGAACAGCCACCATCACGAAGTGTAGTTGGCACATGTCAAATGGTGGTGTACAACTTTAGTTCCAGCTCTCAGGAGGTACAGGTACGTAGATGCCTGTGAGCCCAACCAGGGCTACACAAAGAGAATCTGTTTCAAAAAACCATCCCAAAAACCAAATAAAGAAGTCAATGGAAGCACATGGGTTAGCTAAAGCATCCCCAGTGCAGTAAAACTCTCAGGACATGATCACATGGGGTGAAGGCAATCTTTAATAAGGTACCAAGAAACTGGGTCACAGCTGACCATAATGATACACATCATAAATGCCAACACTCCAGAGGTAGAGGCAGGCAGGTCTCCTTCAATCAAAGGTCAGCCTGGTCTACAGAGTGAATTCCAGGACAGCCAGGATTACACACAGAAACCCTGTCTCAAAAACATAAAAATAAAAAACAAAAAACAAAAGGGGGGGGCTGAAGAGATGGCTCAGAAGTTAAGAGCACTAGCTGCACTTCCCAAGGTCCTGAGTTCAATTCCCAGCAACTATATGATAGCTTACAACCATCTGTAATAAGATTTGGTGCCCTCTTTTGGCAAGCAGGGATACATGCAGGCAGAACACTGTATGCAATAAATAAATAATCTTTTAAAAAGAAAAAAATAAGAAAAGAAAGAAGAAAAACTGGGGTCAGATGTGGAGTCCAAAAGTCAAATCAACACTTCACACCATATTCAAGAATAGACTCCAGATTGATGCAATCTGTGGGACTGGGGATGACTCACTTGTTTAGCATCCGTAAGGCCCTGCATTTAACTCACAGCACAAACGAAAACAATAAATTCTGGTATTGGAAAACTAAGTAAAGCTAAAAGAAAGTCTCAAACTCAACTGTGACACATATAGGAGGTTATACTGGTCTATTGTCAGAGGTTTAACCTAACCTGCACAAAGACCCAACCTTCTCAGCAGATGCTTGACTGAACCCTGTAAAGGGCTGGTAGATTATGGTGGGTATACCCATTAGCCAACAATTTGTTGTTGTTTATTAATTTTATTTTTATGTCTATAGGTATTTTGTTTAAATATGCCTGTGCACCATGTGTGTGCAATGACTGCAAAGCCCAGAAGACAGCTTTGTATCCTCTGGAACTGTAGTTATAGATGGTTGTGAGCAGTCATGTGGGTGCTAGGAATTGACTCCAGAAGAGCAGCCAGTGCGCTTAACTACTAAGCCATTTCCCATCCACTGTTTTTTGGGTTTGTTTTTTGTTTGTTCGGTTGGTTGGTTGTTGGTTTTTTAGACAGTCTTATGTATCACAGGCTGGCGTCAAACTTTTCATTTGAAGATGACCTTGACTTTCTGATCCTCCTGTTTCCACTTCCCAAGTACTAGATTACAGACCTGCACCACTATGCCCATTCTATGTAGTGCTGGCGATTCAATCTAGAGTTCTGTGCATGTTAGGTAAGTACTTTAACCAGATGAGCTAAGGGAACAAAAGTCATAGAAAGGCTGTGGAAAACATCTAGGTTATAAAGGCTAAGGAGAGTCAGAAGGTAGAGGCAGGCATAATTGGCTGAGGAATTCTGTACCATACAGGTGTAGAAAGGGCTATAAATACAATAGGGAATTGGCACTATGGTTCAAGGTGGCAGAGGCAATCAAAGCCTTGGGTCAACATCAGATCTGATCTGTCATGTGTCTTGGTTATGTGACTCACCTGAAAAGCCTAAAGCAGAACACATGTGGCCTGTCCAGAACTAACTCAGAAAGGATGGGCAGCTAACAACTCAGAGCAACAACCCATGGATATTCTTGGGACTAATCTCCCCCCCCCCTTTCTCTCTCTCTCCTGTAAATGTGGAATTACTTCCAGATAAAAAGCTAAAAATTAAGCTAGGCAGTGGGCTGGAGAGATGGCTCAGTGGTTAAGAGCATTGCCTGTTTTTCCAAAGGTCCTGAGTTCAATTCCCGGCAACCATATGGTGGCTCACAACCATCTGTAATGAGGTCTGGTGCCCTCTTCTGGCCTTCAGGCATACATGCAGACTGAATATTGTATACATAATAAATAAATATTTAAAAAAAAATTAAGCTAGGCGGTGGTGGTGCACACCTTTAATCCCAGCACTCAGGAGGCAGAGGCAGGCAGATCTCTGTGAGTTTGAGCACAGTCTGGTCTACAAAGTGAGCTCCAGTATAGCCAGGACTGTTACACAGAGAAACTCTATCTCAAAAAAAAAAAAATTAGAAAAATATAAATGAGGTACGACTACTAGTGTTCATAAGGATTGATGTCCAGAGTGGCAGCAAAATCTGGCCCAGTTCATATGTCCATCAAAGTTCCTGAGGAGGCATGCCCCAGCCTCTACCAAGTGTGCAGGTATGCTGCAGTGAGGGGCTGTGCTGAGAACAGAGGACTACAGAGACAGAAAGAAGTAAGTGCAAGCACGGGTGAGGCCCTGAGAGAAGGCGCGTGAAAGCGGACAGCCTCATAGACATGGGTCGGAGAACTATCAGGGGTATGCCAAGAGCCCTGGAGTCACACTACCTTTTCTGTGAAGGGCTGTTCCCTCCCACTTTCCCAGGAACTGGACAATTCATCAGGAGTGGACACTGCCTCCTTACCTGGTGCTCGATCCTGGAATCCTGGGCTCCTGCTCATCGACATGGTGGCTTCTGCATTCATAATCCTGTGTCTGTGACATTGCCATCTGCTTCCTTAGTGTTGAGGTGAATAGTTGTCAGAGGACCATCAGGTTGCCTCTTCCAGTATCAGACAGGAAGAGGCCACACTAGGGAAAAAAGAAGTGGCTAAGCACTGATGGAAAATTCGGGTATCAGGTGATGGCCCACATCACAAATATGAACTTACAACAAGCAGCCGGCTCAAATGGAAAGCAATCCCCAAGCTTCAAACCTCCCAGGGAAGTGCTCTTGGTACCCAGTCATCTTTTCTTATGACAGAGGGAGGACCTGCTGGTTAACTCCCACTGCTGAGATTCCACTTGGGCCAGGGTAGGTGCACATGAACCTGAAGAACTGTAAAGCTAGAGGATGCATTGGACTACCCAGGCCTCACTCGTGTATGACATCTGGACCCCAAGCTCTGGACTTGCTACCACATAAGGGGACATTGTGGAGATGAAGTTGAGTAAAATATACACAAAACACAGGCTATGCCCCATACAGAGCGGAGCCTCGGGCATGTGAGACACACATAGATTTCCCATGACAGTGAACAGGCTCTCTCATAGACATACTGAGCTTACTAGAGACACTTGGAAAGGGACCCTTGACTCTATGTTCAAGATATAAAGCAGTCCATGCTGTAAATGTGAATGCTGAAAAAAAAATGAGCTTTTAGAAAAAAACAGAGAAAACTTAGTTTTACAGTGGGGCTAATCTCCAAGACAGTCACAAAACCAGCACACAGGGAAAAAATGGTGAACTGGACTATAATAAAGTTGGGACTGAGAATATCTCCTTATCAAGAAACCAAGAGTAGACTAGACATGGTGGCCCATGCTTTAATCCTAGCACTCAGGAGACAGAGACAAGTAGATCTCTGTGAGTAAGAGGACACCCTGGCCTACAAAGTGAGTTTCAGGCCAGCCAGGGCTACAAAGTGAGATCCTACCAAGACAGGGGGCGGGGGAGAAGGAAAAAGGCTAGTTCAAAACGAGAAGCATTTGCTACAAAGAACATCCACACTATGGCATATCTGATCTGAACACAGGCACACTAAACATATACAAAAATCCTACAGATAAAGAGATAGCGGAGCATAGATGACACAGCAGAAAGTAGACAGCAATTATGGAAATGGCTCAGTTTCATTCTTCAGAGAAGTGCTCATTAAAGGCATAATATGATATAAGCACCCAGTAAACTCACTAAACAGGAAAGGTAAGAACTGCTAAGTGCTGGCAAGGCCACGGAAAAGAGCACTTACATTGTATTGCTAGGTCTGAAGGGGTCACCCACTCCAGACGGTGGCTCAACAGTATTCCCTCTAGGAGAGCACATGCATCTACCTAAGCCAAGGCTTCCTTAGAATGGAGGCTACAACTGTTCACAGAGGCCACTGTGACAATGCTAGCAGCCCTGTGCCAATAGGCACGAAGGGATACTCCAAGTGCATACCAATTCTCCCGCAGTGAGCATGAACACATGCACACACTAGGGTTTCCTTCCAAAGTTCAGAAGCAGTTGCTGCTATTAGAATCAGAACCAACAGGTTCTGGACCAGACAGTGCCAGGACAGGACCAGGCGTAGCATGCTGTCTCCAGTCAAGGCACTGCTTCTAGAGTGCTGGCTGGGGAAGCTCACAGAGTTGTAGGAAGATGCTTCCTCCTTTCTCTACAAAGCCCCAGCACACCAAAGCCTACAGCCACGTGACAGATCACTGGGGCTTTGTCTTCGACCTCTCCACTAAGTCCCAGAACTCAAATAGCCAGAGCAGTCCTAAGCAAAGCACACTGCTGGAGAGCACCACACCTGATTTCAAGCTGTAATGAAGAGCTATAGTGATAAACCAGCATGGGGCTAACAGAAAACCAGACATCTACAGTGATCAATGGAATAAAATTAAGAACACATACACAAGGCCATGCAACTACAGCTTCAATTTTACATGAGGCTATCCAAACACAGATAGGAGAAAAGAATATCTTCAACAAATAGGGTTGGGAAAATTAGACACACGTAGAAGAATGATACCAGGTCTTTCTTTTACTTTGCACAAAAATCAACTGCAAATGGATTAAAGATATCAACATAACACCTGAAACTCTGAAACTGCTAGAAAAGTAGGAAAACACATCAAGATATGAATAGGTAAGAACTTTCTAAATAGAAGAAATGCAAACTGTTTTTAAAAATATTTATTTTTATTAAATTTTATGTGTGTGTGCATGTGTGTATGCATGTGAGTATGTGTATGTGTGAAGGTACCTGTGGAGGGCAGAGGTGTTGTATCTCCTGGAGAAGGAGTTACAGATAGTTGTACGCCACTTGACATGGGTGTTGGAAACTAAACTCAAGCCCTCTGGAAAATGAGCAAATTCTCTTAACAGCTGAGCCATCTCTACAGCCCCAGAAATACAAGCTGTTAGTAAACAGCTATTTACAGGTGTTCAATATCCTTATCCATCAGGGAAATGGAAATTAATGATATTTTGAGATTCTATCTGATCTTAGAGTGACTGTCATAAGGACAACAGACAACACATGCTGGTGAGAGGTGGTAAAGCGGGTGCTCACCCACAGTTGATGAGAATTTGAATCGCTGTAGCCACTTTGAGAACATCATGGAGGTTTCTCAGAAAGCTAAAAGTAGAACACACAACCCAGTTACATCATACCTGGGCATAGACCCAAAGGGATCTATATCCTACTACCTGCAAGTTCAAAGTCACTGTGGCTCTAATCACAGTCTAGAAAATGGACCCAGCCTAAATGCCTGCCAGATAACCAGTGACTGGATCATGAAAATGTGGTACACTGTGGAATACAATGCCGTTTACTCAGTTGTAAAGAAATATGAAAATATGAAGTTTGTAGAAGAAAGGGGAGAATAAAAATATTCTGAGTTAGGTAGCCCAGACTCAGAAAGGCATATGCATACATTCTCCTCATATAAAAAAATCCCAGCTTTGAATTTTGGATTTGTATGTTTAATCTGGAGTGTCTGTAGAGGTCAAGAAGCCAGAAGAACCCCATGAGATGGGGAGAAGAAGTCTGGGGTGAGGGACGTAGAACACACATGATATCAGAGTAGGTGGGAGAAATACAAGAGACAGAAAGGCCTAAGCAAGAATGTAGGTAGGCAAGGGACTAAGGAATAGGAGAGGGTTCAGAGGGAAGGCTAACCAAAACTAAGGATGTATGAAACGGCCTTATGGTGATCTACTACCTTGTAAGCTAATTTAAAATATATAATTTTTAAAAAGGGAATTTGAATGGAGACACCCTGCATGAATGAATAATGTTGTCCCAGAAGCCATGGGTTATTGAATGAAAATCCCAGTGCTCCTATGGTGAGAAGAGAGACAAACACAGGAGAATCTTGAGAGACTCAAGGGCCAACTAGCCTGACATATGCAGTGAACAACAGACAGACCGTTTCAAACACGTGAAAGGCAAGTATTAACACTTCACGCTTCCAGTGACCCCACTGAGGCGTGTAAACACATACATGGTGTTCTGTATAATCTCAGCACTTTGGAGGCAGAAGGAAGATGCTTAGCAGCTCCAGGTAAACCTAGGCTACAAAGAAAGATCCTTTCTTTTCTTTTTTAAGTCAGCTGTTGGTTCCTTATCAGTCTCATGTACTAGGTTGAAGCCATTCCCTTGTATATTGGTACTCTTTGAATCAGGAAAGAATAGTGGTCTTTGTAAAATATTTTGTTTATTGATATGATTATTTCTGGATAACAATTAATCCCAGCAATTTATGCACATCTATGTGAGTGTAAAGATCAGAAAAAAGCATTTGGTGTCTTCATTATTCTATTCATATTCACCTATTCCTGAGACAGGCTCCATGTCTGAATGTGGAGCTCACATTTTCTCTGCTAGACAGGAAGGCAGCAAGCCCCCGCTACGCTCTTGTCTTTATGCACTTCTAAGCTGGGGTTACAGAGGGTGTGTGTGTGGAGAGGATGCCTGGCTTGCTATGTGGGTACTGACTGGGACCTGAACTCTGGTTCTTAACCACTGATCATCCCTCCAGTATTACACTAAACATATCTTTCTTTATATAAACCTAAAGTGTTATGATGTATGTTCTTTAATTTTATATATTCTTGAATTCATTTGCCTAAATTTTTGTTAAGAATTTTACATCTATGTATATGCAGGTCAATGGCCCATGTATAATTTCTTCTTGTAATTTCTGTTTGGCTTGTTTTGTAACAATTTTCTCCTAGATAAGCCTCCATCTTGGAGGAAAGCTGGTTAAGACACAGAATATTCTAAAGGGAGGTGAACCATTCCATCTTGCAGGGAAGTTCCTTAAGCTCAGAGAGTATACAACTCAGAGATTTCAGAAAGTCCCAGAAATTGACTAGATACACTAGGCCCCTCCCTCAGGACCAGTGAGAATGGTCCTCAGACCAGTTAAGTCACCTGAAAGAAACAGAAAAAGCTGCCCAGGTTCAGACTTGTCTTTGCAGACATTTGTTCACATCTCTCTGGATACTGTCACATAAAAGACGACTGTGTAGGAATGATACTGGCATAATGAACTGGGAGGAATTGCCTCTTACCAGTTTTCTTGGAGAATATGTACAAAACTGCTATCATCTTTCCTCAGTAGAATGCACACTGAAGGCACCTGGGTATGTTTTCTTTGTGGGAAGGCTTTCAGTTACAGACGGAACTTATTTAATACAGATCTATAATGTACATTATTTTGGCAAACTGTCATGTGTTATTTGAGCTCACTGATAAGCTGGCTCTGTTAGTGGGGTTGTCTCCCACTCATCTCACACGAAGCATTTTGTCTCAAAGTATACTCTAAGGCCACCTAGTCAGGATGGGCTGACCCCTCCTAAGTCTGGGATAGGAAGAAAACTACAAAACAGCTAAGGAGTAAAAACACTGTATCCTTAAAAGCGCTAAAGCCAGGCATGGTGGCATATGCATTTACACTCTGCACCTGTGAGGCAGAAGTACACAGATCTCCAAGAGTTCAAGGGCAACCAGCATTTCTCATCCCCACACCTGGGTCACTCTGAAGCATCCCTGTAGCCACAGTCTGGAATGGGGGCAAAGTCTGTCATCCCAGCACTAGGGAGATGGCGGCAGGAAGATCAGGAGTTTAAGGTTATACTTGACTACATAGCAAGCTTGGGGCCAGCATGGGCTATATGATGCCCAGTCTTAAAAAGAAAAAAAAAATCAAAATCATAACCAGCAAAAAATAAATAAATAAATAAGAGTTCAAGGGCAACAACAACAACAACAACAACAACAAAAACAAAAAAACAAAAAAAAAAACAAGAGCTAAAAGTAAATCCTGACCACATCATGTTCCCATTGTTTATCTCACAATATAAAAGTGCCCAGTGGGAAAGTTCAGTCATGCAGAGCTCATTCATAAAGAGAAAGCTCAATTGGGGATTCCAGCTGGTTGTCTTGACTTCCCCAGTCAGTGTCTGCAGGATGCTGTGAGCACCTGATTTAATGATGTCATCTTTCTGTTGCCATTTGTTCTTTCACTTAGAAGCCTCACAAGTTAGCGGGTAGAGACTGCAGTTGACAGTTTCAATGGGACTTCCCCCATCCATTTCTAATGGGATGCTTTAAACATCTGATGTGATGTTTTGTTATCTCTTTTTTTCTATTCAGGATTTATTTCTCTGTAGCTTTGGAGCCTGTCCTGGAACTAGCTCTTGTAGACCTCAAACTCACAGAGATCCACCTGCCTCTGTCTCCCAAGTGCTGGTAAAGGTGTGCGCCACCAGTGCCTGGCTGATGTTTTGTTACCTATATCTATTCTTTTATGTCAGTTTGCTATGTACTTAATACATTCACTTAAAACCAAAAGTATGGCGATTGTAGATTATTCTCCAGGCTATACAGAATAAGAACAAAGTGGTTTAAAGTGTTTTATTTACCTTTATATGTGTGCCACATGTACCACGACAGATATGTGAAGGTCAGAGAACACTGCAGGAGTTGGCTCTCTCCCTCTTACATGAGTTCTGGAGACCAAACTCAGGTCATTAGTTTAGTGGCAAGTGCTTCACTCACTGGGCCATATTGGCAGCCCTCCCTAAGGACATTTTTTTCCCCCCGAGACAGGGTTTCTCTGTAGCTTTGGAGCCTGTCCTAGAACTAGCTCTTGTAGACCAAGCTGGCCTCAAACTCAGAGATCCACCTGCCTCTGCCTCCTGAGTATTGGGATTAAAGGTGTGAGCCACCACCGCCTGGAAAATCCTTTTCAAGTAAGTTCTAATAGTTCATGTCTTTTAAGGACTTATCTACTTATCGATTTATCTACCTCCTAAAAGATACCTGCATTTAAGGCATCAAGTTGCTACACGGTCTCTGCTATTTATGACTCACACTGTGTGATGTGAATCATATCAATATCAGCTCTACTACTGAAAATTACAGGTTTTCTTTCATCTATCTGGCTAGAAATGGTCTAATTTTCTTGATTTAAACTTTTTTCTTTCATTAAATACCATTTTATTTCATTTCTTTTGATGATTTTTAGTCTTCCTTCCTTCCTCTCTCCCTTTCTTTCCTTCCTTCCTTTTTTTCCTTCCTTCCTTTCGAGACAGGGTCTGTCTATATAGCCCAGACTGCACTAGGAAGATCTATCTGCCTCTGCTTCCCAAGTGTTGGAGTTAAAGGCATGGCCTCTGGAAGAAAAAAGGATGCTCATGCCTATTTTGTTCTTCTGGGCATCAAGATTTCCCCTGCCCCCACCTATTTCTATTTTATTTATTTTAAACTTTTATTTACTTGTTTTTATGTGTATGTGTGTTTTTGTCTGTTACCATGTGCCATCACCAGAAGAGGATGCTGGATTCCCTGGAACTAGCATTACAGGTAGTTGTGAATTGTCATCTGGGTAATGGCACTTGAACCCAGGTCTTTGGAAGAGCAACAAGTACTCTTAACTGTTAAGCCATCTCTTTAGCCTCCCTGCCTGTTTTTAAAACATCTCTTCGTATTGGCATTCAGCAACCTGATTATGATACAACCTGGGTTAAATTCTCAGCACACATATGGCAACTCACAACCATCTGTAATAACAGTTCTAGGGCATCCAACCCTCTTTTCTACCTTCCACAGGAACTAGGATAGTGCACAGACATACACAGACATACATGTAGGCAAAATACCCATATACATTAAAAAATGGTACTCTAGTGTTCATAAGGTCTATCACTTCTAACCCTTCTCGTCAGACAGCAGAGCAAGGAGTGTATGCTGCAATGCCGTGGTCTTTTCTGGTCACAGGGAAGCAGTTACTGCAATGACCAGCCAAGGCCATGGCAACGGTACCAGGTATCTATTTGCTGTGACAACCTATCTTACAAAAAAACAACTTAAGGAAGGATTCGTTTATTTTGGTCCACAGTTCAGTGCTAGGGGCATAGTCTACCGTGGCAGTGAAAGAAGATGATTGGTCACATTGTATCCAGTGAGGAAGCAGAGAGAAATGAAAGCTGGTCCTCAGCTTGCTTTCTTTAGTTTTCTTATTCAGTCTAAGACCCCATTCCATGGAATGGTACCACCTCTATTTAAGATATGTCTTTCCAATGCAATTACCCTTGTCTATACAATCCCTCTTTGACACACCTGAGATTTGTTTCCATGTTGATTTTATATCTCATCAAGCTGACATTCAAGATTAATTATCACAGCAACAAAATAAGCAGAATATAGCAGATACAGATCTATGGTAATAGTGGAGCTATTGTTCCATCTTGTTGTCAGACTCTGAAATTTCAATCATCACTCCCTCTGACCCAACTGCCCTTTATGCTAAATTTTGTAAGGTAAACCATTTGGGGCTCCAAAGCTACAGAGAAACCCTGTCTCAAAAACAAACAAACAAACAACACCAACAAAAAAAAATTTGCTACATTTTCAGAGGACCTGAAATAAGCTCTCAGCACCTATGTTCAACAGCTCATGTCTGTAACTTCAGCTCCAGGGGATACAATATCCTCTTTTGACTTCTGTGAACACACACATAATATACACACTAAAATAAACCTTTATAAAGAAGAGAAGAAATTGGTTGGGAATAGGTCTTTTTGGATCTCCCCAGGAAAACCATGAAATTTATGCTGGCCTGGGCATATATACACTCCTAAAAACGTTTCTATACACAGTGTTCTGTATCAACATTATGCCACAAAGGCACTCACACTGATGTCTCCAACTCTAATCTGCAGCCACACTGATCAATATAGCCTCCTCCACTTGCTGACATCTCCCATGTCTCTCATGTTAACTGTAATACCCCCTTCTGCCATTGCTGTGCCTGACTATCCAGTCCCAATGTGTACACAAAGCAGCTGACACACATTCCTGTGGAAAATATATTATCACTCAGGTCTGGGGCTCACACATGACCATAATTGTTATTTCTTATCTAACAGGCAAGTTCAGAATTAACAGGATCATACTAAGTCATCTTTCTCAAAGTTAAAGTGATCAAAACTTAGCCTTTTGCTTTTATTCAGTTTAGATTTACGAACACCTGCCTTTGAGAACTGAGGACGGAGACCTTCTATTCCATTCCTTTCAAATGCCAATTTATTGATTTCATAGCATCATTTTAAATCATTATATTCTATTCTGTAACCATAGCTTTTAGTTTCTCAGTCTCAGAATTCACAGTCTAAGGCTGTATGAGATAGCTCAGTGGGGGTGGGGTGTGGGGGGAGAAGCACTTCAATGCCTCCACATCTGATGACCTAAATTCAATCTCAGAAACCCACACAGTAAAAGGAGAGACCCACCACCACAGGTTATCTTTGACACAACATACCCAAACTTATGGGACACAATGAAAGCAGTGCTAAGAGAAAAGTTCATAGTACAAAATGCCTTCATGAAGAATTTAAGAGATCTCATACTATTGACTTAAAAGAACACCTGAAAGCTCTAGATCAAAAAAGAAGCGGCTACAACTAAGAGAAGACAGCAGGAAATAATTAGACTGGGGGCTGAAAATAACACAATAGGAGCAAAGAAAACAACACAAACAATGAAACAAAGAGTTGGTTTTTCAAGAAAAATCACCAAAATAGATAAATAATTATCTAAACTAAAGGCAGAGAGAAAATATCAAAATCAATGCTTTAATCCCAGCACTCAAGAGACAGAGGCATTGCGGCTCTCTGTGAGTTCAAGGCCAGCCTGATCTACAAGAGCTAGTACCAGGACAGTTTCCAAAACTACAGAGAAACCCTGTCTCAAAAAAAAAAAAAATCCAAATCAACAAAATCAGAAATGAAAAGGGGAACATAACAACAGACTCCAAGGAAATACAGAGAGCCATTAGGTCATATTTCAAAAACTTAACATTCCACAAAATTGGAAAAATCTAAAAGAAATGGATAAATTTCTTGATAGGTACCACTTACCAAAGTTAAATCAAGATCAGATAAACAATTTAAATAGACTGATAACCCCTAAGAAAACAGAAGCAGTCATTAAAATGACTAGGGCGAGACGGTTTTAGTGCAGAATTCTACCAGACTTTCAAAGAAAAGCTGATACCAATACTCTTCAAATTATTCCACAAAATAGAAACAGAAGGAACATTGTCAAATTCTTTCTATGAGGTCACAGTCACTCTGATAACCAAACCACACAAAGACTCAACAAAGAGAATTATTGACCAATTTCACTCATGAACATTGATGTAAAAATACTTAATAAAATACTGGCAAACTGAATCCAAGAACACATCAAAAAGGTAATGCACCATGACCAAGTAGGCTTCATCCCAGAGATGCAGGGATGGTTCAACATTGAACAAAGAAGAAAAAACACACGATCATCTTGGTCCTGCTCTTTTCAAAACACAAACTTACACCTTCTGTGGCAGTTTGAATGAGAATGGTCCTCATAGGCTCATATATTTGCATGCTTAGTACCCAGTTGGTGGACTGGGAAGGATCAGAAGGTGTGGCCTTGTTGAAGGAAGTGTGGCTCTGGGGATGAGCTCTGAAGTTTCCAAAGGTCACACCAGGCCCTCTTAGGTGAGCCAATCATCTGCTGGGTGACCAAGGCACTAATGTGCCTGGGTGGGCCCAGTGTATCCACTAGTGACTGCCCACTTGGCCCACATAAGGAGGGGAGGGAGGACAGCAGCAGTGATCTAGAGAAAACATGCCCAGCTCCGCAGCAGCAACTTTCTTTTCGTCTCCTTCCTGACTTCATCCTGTGAGTATGGACAGCACAGTCCTGCTTCTCACCAGACGCTCCAGTGTACCTTTACAAGGCTCCAGACGAACCACAGACCCCATTCTTGTAAGTGAATGCTTGCTCGCCAACAGCATTCCCTAAAATCAGTCCTGCTCCACAAGAGCCTGGCTTTGCAGGCTAAACTGACTGTGCAGCTCCTTCCTCCCCATCTGGCTGACATCCTCTTTGGTCTATGGCTGCTCTCAGATTTACTGCAGAAGAGATCTTGTTCCTGGTTTTCACTCTTTTTGTTCATTTCAGTGAGTTTAAAGGAAGAATTAGAATGAATATGTCTTTGGTTACACAGCATTTCCAGAAGGCCTGAGTCCACTCCCAAGGCCATCTGTAAGGCGCTTTCCAAGTCCCACACAAAGAACTGGTTCATAGTTCACATTCTGAAAGCACAACTGTGTGCTGGGCACACAATGCCTCATTCTCCAAGTCCTATGCCTGCAACCCAATAGAGCACAGAGCAACCCAGGAAGCAGCAAGGGTGCTCTCAAAGCCTCCTGTAGCTGTTCTTCGTGACTCCGCTCCTCAGATCCAAACACTTAGCAAACCACAGGAACAATACAGTCAGCTAATACCAGCTTGTTTCTTATTTTTGCTACCTTTAAAAAAAAAAGAAAGGATCTCACTCTATAGACCAGGCTAGTCAAAAACTCACTATCTAGTCCAGGTTGGCCTTATAGGATTCCTCCTGCTTCAGTCTTCTGTGCTGGGACTAGAGGTATAAATGACCATCTCTAGCTTCAGGACCTGTCTATCTGTTTCTCTCTCTCTCTCCCTGTGTGTGTTGGGGGGGGGGGGGACACGACTCAGACTATACCCAAGCATGAAGACTGCTGGTAGAGCACTCTGTTGCCATGTATAAGGATTTCTGACTATAGGCCAGACATGTAAATGGCCACTGCTGGGCCTGAGGACAGCAAGAACCATGAGGCTAGTAGCTGAGCACCTCACTCTAGCTCTGATTGGGTCTTTGCCAGAGACCCCACTTAGCGGAAAGAGAGAAAGAAAAATCCTCTTCAAAGTACAAAAAGCAAAAAAGAGCCAGGAATGATGATGCATATCAATAATTCCAGTGTTCAGTGGGCAAGAGTGGGAAGATCTTTAATTCCAGATTGGCCTGAGTTAGCTGGCAAGACAAAAACAAAAATAAGGCCCAGTGAGATAGCTCAGTGGATAAAGGCATCTGCTGCCAAGCTTGACAACTTGAGTTCAGAGTTCAGTCTCTGGCACTGACTTGGTGGAAGGAGAGAACCTACTCCCTTATAAATGGCCCCCTGGCTTTCAAATGTGTACTGTGGCACATGCAGACCCACACTCACACAAAACAAAGTAAAACAAAAGCAGAATACACACACACACACACACACACACACACACACACACACACACGGTAACAAGAAGGAAGACAGGAGCAGGTGACTCTAGTTTTGTTTCGTTTTGCTTTTTTGGTTTTTCGAGACAGGGTCTCTCTGTCTAACAGCCATGGCTGTCCTGGAACTCGCTCTGTAGATCAGGCTGTCCTCAAATTCAGAGATCTGGGATGAAAAGTATGCGCCACTCCTGTCCTGCGAACTCTAGTTTTGTAATCCACTATGCACCTTTGCTTTCCTGATGGTGGAACTTCCTCTCACACACAGGCTGCTTTTCCAGGACTGTCTGTTCTTTTCTGTAGTTTTACATTCTGGTGTGCCTTCTGTGTAGATTCTAAGTTCTATTTTCAACAGAGTGGAATGTTTAGATTTGTATTAGTGTTCCAGTGGTACCTATGCTCATTCCATTCACATTTGTTTTCTTGGGAATATCTCACTTTCCTGTCTGAGTGATCATAGTCTGGGTTCATCCATCCCAGTTGGCCATGACTTCTGATCCCTGAATTCTTCTGTGGAGCTGAGGGATGGAGGTATCCAGAATCTGTATTAGGCCACTGACATGACTTTGCTCTTTACTTTTTCACAAACTGCTGCGAGGTTGGAGAAAAGTACTGCCATCCTGTCAGAAGTACCCAAGTGTTTGGATAGATTCCCATCAGAATATTGATTAATGCAATAACAGGGAGGCATCTTCCTGTGATGCCAGGGCTTGGCTACTTAATGAACTAGCCCTGAGAAAGTCCAGTTTCCACTATTAACACAGCTGAAAGACCAACTACTGCCAATTTCTCTCTATTGTCAGGGGATGGCCCATCTTGCCAGGTGGAACTAGGCTGAGGAGATACCATAAAGGGTCAAGCCTCAGAATGACTCACACAGGCCACAGGGGGCAGTGGACCCAGACAGAGTCCAGCACCTTGTTTCCTGATTAAAGAAATAGGCACTTACTCAAAGGGTCCCAGAGCTGGGCACTGTTGTCTCTGGGACATCCTGGTATATTATGTCCCTATGCTCCTGTACCTACATGGTTAGTTATGGACTTGATGTTTAGGACCTGCAGAACATATAGAAGCTGCCAAAAAAGGAAGTAGCTTTGTCTTACAGCTTCCTGCTTCCAAACAGCTACTACCGTTTTTCTTTCTTTCTTTGGACAATGTCTCATGTAGTTCAAGCTGGCCTCAAACTCACTATATACTGGAGGCTAACTTTGAACTCCTGATTCTCCAGCCTCAGCCTCTCCAGTGCTAGTATTATAGATATGCACCACCATGCCTGGTTCTGTCAATCTTCTTTATGGATGCCTGGTATATAGTGGAGGCAATACACAGGTATGTGGCTTGCATCGCCTGATAGTAACTGCCCTTCCCTGGGCATTTTATCATACTTTTTACTACCACGTAGGGCACAGGCAGGCAGGTCTTTTCAGTCTCCATTTGAGTATTAGCAGAGAACAACTACAGTTAATGGCCTGTGCTGATGTCAAGACAGCTGGCAGTAAGGGACACATAGCACTCAGAGTCAGTATGTCCACTACCCAAATGAAAGGCAGGCTTGGCCATAGCACATTCTAAGGCTTGAGACACCTAGGGAGTAGTCCAGACGTCACTCACATGACAGCACCAGGGCCTCTAATTGCCATCCCTCCCAGAGCTGGCTGGTCCTCTTCCACCCCTCACTGTGGGAAAGTTCCGGTCATGAGTGGGCGAGAAGGTTCTCAATTCCAACTTCCTACACAGAGTTCTGGAACAGAGGACGCTCTGTGCTAGTTCCTGATGGGGTCTGTTTGGAGAATGAGCCCCGGAAACAGCAATCTGTTCCTAGTGCCAGCAATTACCCTCACATAGCCAGCTCTTCTTCACTGTCTCCAGAACTGGTGGGCTGCACATGAGTACGTGCTCGTGTGTCCATGCCTAGGTGAGTATGCCAGCACTTGGCCTGACATTGAGGGGACAGTGAGTTGATGAGTATTAAGGGCACTTTTAATGCCACACTTAGAGACCCTCTCACCATCTCTATGTCTGCACAGGGAACGCAGGATCCAATGAAAATTGTAAGGTCAGGAAAGGAGTCATGGTACTGACCAGTTAGGAACCCTGTGGCAATATTCACTGAGGTAGTCATTGAATCTTGGGGTGGGCTGGGAAGGAAAACAGTCAAAGTGATCAACATGATCTTTTCTGTTCTCTGGGAAACTGAGTAGTTTCTGGAAATGCTGGGGATAAGGGCCATCCCCCAGGAAGAGCTGGTGAGCATCCTCAAGGTCCACTGCTGAAGAAAGAGCTGCTCACCACTGACAGCCCCCAACTAGCCAACCATTGTTCTATGCTGCCCTGGCTGTCACCACAGTGACTTTGGGCCACCTCCTTTGTAGTTACCTTATCAGTCCTCCTGTCTTCAGCTAGGACCACACAATACAACTCTACCCCCACTCTGAACTTGCCCACAGTCTCCCTAACTAGTTCTTAAGCTTGCACAGTAATGAAAGTGTACACATTGTTATAAACAGAAAAATCCATATAAGTCAGCCTAGAAAAGACCCTGAGGGAAGCAGCAGTAAACAGTACTAACGAGTACCAAGGTTAACCAGGATACTTCTCAAAAATTGGAAAGAAAATCATTTCTGGGCTTTCACACAATCAACCACAGAGCTTCAGCCAAGCCTTCCCAGGGCCTTGTTGCTGGAGAAGATGCTGGTCAAGAGTGACTGACCACACTCTAAAAGCTCATTCCTAGTTTTCCTAAGGATAAAACAACTCTAGTTCTAGGCCAGAACCATGCTGGGCTCAAGTTTAGGGATAGCCTGGCATTGGTAGCATCGATTGAAGATAATTCTGGGAAGAAGACATAGCTAAAGTTTGAGAAGGGCTGTCATGAAAATAATCACTCATGAGAAAAATACTAGAAAGAAGAAGCATCTCTCCTATCGTACGTAGGAATGGAAAAGATGAAGTGAACGATGCAAACAAAAAGTGGAGACCCACGTACCGACAGCTGTACTCCAACAAGTACCTCTATAACAGGTGCCCAGGGAGGCTGAGGCGATGCTGCCTTCTGTCACCTCTGAGAAAGTCACTATAAGATATTGAATGAAAGTTCTGGAAAATTGATAAACATATTCTTACAACCCATAGTAAACACTTTTAGGAAATTCATCTGTCAGTCTTTTTTCTGTGATATCTTCAGATAAGCCAGAAGCTGAACTACAGCAAGTAACTAACCCTGCCAACCAACAAGAAGGAAATGGAAAAGGCCAAAGAGCTGTCAGCCCTGGTTATGGAGCCTGCTCTACTCTCAGCCTACAGACCAGTGCTAACTAGGAGGAAAGTGGATTAAAAGAACATTTGCATGGTCAAGTACTGCTGTTGGACAGAAACCTGTGAGTGGCTAGGAATGCTCAGAGCCCAAGAGGCCAAAGACTAAGAAACCAGCTGGATCCTGGAAGAGCGAGGGGACCACTGCGCTGCCTCTGAGAGTCCTGGCTTGTAGCTGACCTTGAGTTGTGCTAACCTTACTAAAGAAAACAGAAGAATGGATGTGAAGGAGACCCCAGCCTGGTGGAATATATATGGTGAGAGAGAAGAATGCTGTCCTGAACTTGGGCCTACAGAAATCAATGTCATGGCTTGGCCCTCTAAATCAGAAAAATATGCATATAATGATGTGACTAAGACAGCAGCAAGGACTACCAAGGGTGGGATAAAGGTGGATATTGGTGGATCTGAGAGTTCAAGACTGAGACATTTGGGGAAGACCAAAATGAAGATTAATTTTAGATGTTTGCTTGTTGGAGCAAGATATCATTCTGTAGTCCAGGTTGGCCTTGAATTCCTGATTCTCCTGCATTAGTCTCTGGAGTACCAGGATTATAGACATTTGTTACCATACTCAGTTGAATTCTAGGTTTGATAAATAAATTCTATACTTTAAAGTATTCATTATGGAAGTTGAATAAATTCTAATTCATAGTTGGGTGAAAAATAATCAAAATGGGTCAAGAAAGAAGGAAAAATATGACTCATTTCTAAAATTTCTAGACAGAGTGCAAAGATGGCAAAAACATGGTGAAATATAGTAAAATTACAATAAATGCAAATGGACCGATGGCCTAGCTAAGAATAAGGTCACAAGCAAGGTACTTGGAGACAGGATCTCACTATGTAGCCCTGATGGCCCAGAATTTAGCATGTAGCCCAGGATGCCCTTAAATTTACAGAGCTCCACCTGCCTCTGCATCCAAGTGATGGAATTAAAGGGGTGTGCCACCACGCCCAGAGTCAGCAATGTTTTTAAAGATGCAGATACAGCTGTACACAGCACAGCAATGGTGGAATTGTAAAAGCCCATAGCCTGGTACTACTATAGCTACTGTCATAGAGGTTCACTTTATGGTATTTGCACGGCAAAACAGCCTAACGACATACATCTTTGGAACATATGCCCCTTGTTAAATAATGTGTGACTTCATAAAAGGACAAGGAATTCAGACAGCCATAAGCAGAAAGCAGCTGGGTAGCTCACTGGTGCTGGCAGAATCCCTCCTTACACAGTCAAGGGGACTCCAGAATTATCCCATGGCCCCACAGAACAGAGAGTAAAGAGCCAGACTTCAAAAGAGAGACGAGATTTACAACTGTGATGGCAGGAGGCTGTGACCCAGCTACCAGGGACCCATCTGGGGGTGTACAGAATGCTGTTCTTCGGGAGCAAGACACTGCTTCTTTCAGCAGTTTGTGGAGCATTTCTGAAACTGACCACATACCAGGGTAGAAAGTGAGTTCCCAACAAATGTCAGAAGACTGACGCTACCCCACCAAGTTCTCTCCCAAATGAAAGACAAAAAGAATGAACTCAGCCAAAAAGAAGACAACAAATAAAAGGCCTCCCAGTAAAGAAGCTGACAGCAAACTGAGAAGACAGGGTCTGAATCAGTCTTCTGCTAGCATGGGAGAAAGTCAAATGAAAGAGATGTATTGTACCCAAAAAGCAGCAGCAGTATCAAGCAGACACAGCACCCATGGGAGTCCCTAAGAACTTGGCACAGGATTCACAGGTATGAGGATCTCTGAGTTGATGGAATAACCTCAGACTGCACAGAGATCCTGGTGTCTCTGCTGCCGGTGCTAAGGGTGGGTGGGTGGGTGGGTGGGAGGGAGGGTGGGAGGGAGGGAGGGAGGGTGGGAGGGAGGGAGGGAGGGAGGGAGGGAGGGAGGGAGAGAGAGAGAGAGAGAGAGAGAGAGAGAGAGAGAGAGAGAGAGAGAGACTGGGTCTGTCTCTATAGCCCTGGCTATCCCAGAACTCTGCTCTGAGTGTTTGGCTTTCCCCCTTTCCCTTCAGAGACTGCCTCCCCCTTAAATTGCATCCCCCTTCTAGCCAATCACATTTTGGCAAGCTTGCCTTTATTTAAAAGGTTTTACTGACATATAATGCTCTTAATTCAAAATCCATCCATTTTTAAGTACATAATTCAACAAATCCTATGAGTCTGAGTGTGCACTATTATTGATACCAAGAAACTGCAGTGCCTGTGGCCACCACTGGACCATGGTCCTCTCTGACCTTAGTGTGGCCCTCTCTTGATTGCACTGGAAATATCTGTTATTACTAGAGTTTCCTTTTCTACTTCACCCCAACCTGGAGATATGGGTATAGCCATGCTGTTTCTTGTCTGGAGCTACAGGTTCCAGCAAGAATGTGACTTATCCTCCTCTCAGAGAACATGTGGGCTGGGGCTGTGACAAAGCAAAATCTGGGCTGTATCCAAGACCACCAACCATATGACTCACTCTGGAGGGTTCCAAAGAACTTTGGTGGCAGGCACTGCTGTCTCTAGGACAGGGCTATAGGACTATTACAGCCCAGCTATTCTTTCCCTGGGACTGGATGCTCAGTTGGCATCTCATTAGCTGTTAAGAGAAGGAAGCGGAATGCTGCCTAGACAATTTATGTTTTACCTAATACTGGTGCTAGGTTTCCAAACAGTACTCAGGAGAAGGGCCGCTGATATTTTTATAACTCTCAGGTTTGTTACCCAAGGCTTAGAAATTCAAAGAGAAAAAGGAAGAATACTCCACTGATTGTGTTTCACAATCATGTTACTTTAAACTTAAACTTATTTTTCAAGCCAGGTAAACCCATTTCAATGCCTTCAATCCCAGTCCTAGAAAGGCAGAGACAGGCAGAGCTCTGTGAATTCAAGGCCAGCCTGGCTTATATAGTGAGTTCTAGGCCAGTCAGAGCTACATACTAACACCCTGTCTCAAATAAGACAAACTTTCTCATTTAAGATGAGAACTATGTGTCCAACTCAGGAAGTCTTCCATAAGCCCCAGCATTTCAAAGACCATCTACTTTTGATTTGTAGCTAAAAGTACTATAGTTTATTTTGAATTTTGAGTTTATGTTTAAATCATACCCTGGTTAAAGTATTCCTGTATAGCACGAACAATGAGAACAGAAAATGTTGAATGGTTTGGTGTTTAAGTTTTGTTTTTGTTTGAGCTGGGTCTTACCATACAACCCAGGCTGGCCTAGAACTGTCTTCCTGCCTCCCTTTCCCAAGTACTGGGATTACAGGTGTGTGCCACCATGCCCAGCTTCACCGACTCTTAAATTTTGATCTTACCTGAGCAAAAAATAGAAACAGTTGCTTCTCCACATAAAGTGAGGAAGATAAATGAATACAAATGCTGTATACCTTAGGGGAAAATGAAGCATCTCACTCAATTAAAGGAGAGGCAAATATAAGAATGTCTCAAGCCTGAGACATTTTTCATACGAGAACAGCCAGACTTTACATCTAATGGGGCCTTGTGCTCCCAGTCCTGGAAAGATTATCTCCAGTCCTCCCTAAGAGCAGTGTGGTTAATCAGCAGGAAAATGTTCACCAGTCAAGGCAATAGTCACTGTTACCTACTATTTTGTCTCTGGGGTGGTTTAGAATGGTTCTCATACACTCATATGTTTGAATGCTTGGTCCTCAGTTAATGGAACGTTTGAGAAGGATTGAGTCACATGTATCACTGGGGATGGACTTTAGGTTTCAAAAGCCCATGCCAGGTCCAGTGCTTTCTCTATGCACCTGTCGTCTGTGGATCAGGACGTAAAACCCTCAGCTACTTCTCCAGCACCCTGCCTGTCTGCTTCCCACTATGATGATCCTGTGCTAACCTTCTAAAACCATAAGCAAATCCTCAGCTCAGAGTTTTCTTTTATAAGAGCTGCCTTAGATATTGTGTCTCTTTACAGAATAATTAAGACAGTCTCCTAGGAGAACACCAACTTCTTGACCCTCTTGGTTTGTGCAAACTCCCCCTATAGTCCAGGTAATATACACCTATTGTAAGTGTACAGTCAGTGAATCTTCTGAGTTTACTGAGTGCTATGCCTTCCTCCACCATTAGTACCCTACAGGTCTGCTACCTCCCACAGGTCCAAGGTGGCTCTTTCAGAGTGGGCTGCATCCACTTCCACAGAGATCGAACAAAATGAGCCAATTGTCAGAGGGTCACAGGGCTGCTCCTCTTTCATGCCCCCCTCCCGTCTGTTCTGAATGCCACCATAATGCTGGATTGTTAGGATCATTTTTCTTATCTTCCCTCTCAATAATCAAAGGCAAGGTGAGTGGGAAGCCAACATGATGGCTTTCACTTCTGATGTACAGTCTTTTTGCCACCTCAAGTTCAGCTGATAAGTTCATCCTTCAGAGCTTAATTTACCACATGACTTCCTGTAGCCACATCATGGATGCCTCGTCTGCCATTTCTGGCCTAACTTTCCTTCTGTTAAGATTTATTTCTTTAAAAAAAATTATTTCTAGTTTTTATGTGTTTATGAGTGTTTTGTTTATATGTATGCATGTACACATGTGTGCCAGATGCCACAGAGGCCAGAAAAGGGTGTCAAATGCCTTGAAGCTGGAGTTGATTGCAGGTGGCTGTTAGCCATCATGGGAGTGCTGGAAACCAAACCTGGGTCCTCTGCGAGAGCAGCAAGAGCTCTTAACTGCTGATTTATCTCTCCAGCCTCAAGTCTAACTTTCTACACAGACTATGACTGTCAGAACTTGTCCAAATGACTATTTTTAGCATCTAGTAGTTGCCACCAGGATACTGCCTTTCATGCTTCAACAAAACTCAGAGGGTTTCCACAGGGGTCGTAAAATGCCAGCTGCCTGTACTCACAGCTGTAACATCTAAGCATACTGTCCTAAACTTCAAGACCCAAGAGTCATCACCAAGTAGCCTCTAAAAATCTACCTGCTGTGTAGCTAATCAAGCTGCTCCTTCCTTGTGGCCCTCCCTTGGGACACATAGTGTCCAGTCCACCAGTCAATACAGTATGTGCTGAACAGCTCACCTGCCACTCAGGCCAGCAGCCCCAGAGAACCTGTGTGAGACACAGAGACACAGAGAGTTGTACAGGGTGTCCCTCGCAGCTGCAGGAAGGTGCTGAGCATTGAGACTGACTGCACTGCTACAAGTCTTTGGAACACTGACACACATTAGTTTAACTGATTACCTTGAACTGGCAAGGTTCAATTGTTTGTAGTGTTTGTTACTAAGATAATTAAAATTTCCAGCATTTAGGAGCAAGAACTATATTTGCTTGCAATGTGAAGGAAAGACTAATTCCCTTGCAGAGGTTCAGGAGGCAACTACAGTTATTGCCCTGCCACCATGTCCCTGGAGGCCACAGGCTTCATTCTTCAGCATAAGTAAAAGGGACAGCGACTCGGGCAGACTGAAAAGACCAGCTGATGAGCACACTTGCCTAGAGACTGTATCTTCAGCTCCATGAAGCCATGCAGCAGAAGTAAACTCACAAAGGCCACAGAGCAAGAACAGTGATGCTGGCAATTCAGACATACCAAAGGAAAGCTGTAAGACACATCCTTTAAATGGGAAGACAAAAACAACCAAAAAACAAAGCCAAATGCTGAGATTGCTATAATACATAGTAAAAAAATTAATCTTCTATTTAATTATATAAAGAAAAAAATCTATGCTAGGTTTCCTGTGCATCTCAAACTACAGAAATTATGGCCACAGTATTTGTGTCTGTTAAGATGGAAAGGCATTAGATGTGTGTATACATGCATGTATGTATGTATTTATGTTTAAATATTTATGTATGTACTATACGTGTGTGTGTGTGTGTATGTGTGTATGTATGTGTGAAAAGCCACTATATATAGGGCTGGCACTATTCACAGTTTTAGGACTCCCTAAGAGTCTTTATATGTGTCACCATGGATAAAAGAACTATAAATTAAAGATAAAATTGAGTCTTTTATTAGTACCATAACTTTTCTCAGCTAATAGGTCTTTAAATATTTCATTATTCTGTTCTTTCTTCTTCTTCTCCCAGAATTAAAACCAAATGTGTGATGTTCTTTTGTGACAGAGTCTTGCTTGGTAGCCCAAGCTGGCTTCAAATTCAGTTTTTCTGACTCTATCTCCACCTCTTGGGTGAATGATTGACATTCAATCCTCCACACCCTCAATCAACTTTTTTGTCATGCCCCCCATCTTATTAACTGTCTTTGTTGTGTTCTTGATTTTTTTTTTCAGTTACTTCACAGTCTTTCTCAACCATAAACAGATTTTTAATCTATTGGTGCAAAGCTAGTGACCCTGAGGCTAACCTGGGATACACTGAGACTATCTTAGAAAGAAGACAGGAAGGACGAGCAGATGGGAGGGAAGAAGAGCAAAAGAGAGAAAGAACAAAAAAATGGCTGATTTCCAAGAATTGATTACCAGTATTAAAGAAGAAATACCATAACATTTGCCCTCTACCACATATATTTCAAGTGCCATGCAGAAAATATAAAAATCTTTTCTGCCAAAATTCAGACTAAAGAATCTATGTCTCATTAGGTTCTCTGGTTGCAGGGATTTTGCTAAATACTGACAAGCTCCAACAAGCTGTCCTTCCGTCTGTGACTGCTAGGATCCTCAGAGCACACCCACAAAAACCACTGCAACATGGACTGGGCAAAAACATGGAGCACTGCAGTAAAGAGCAGTGTCCTCCCCTGCTCCCTATCCCACATGGTAGGGGAGATGAGCATCCACAGGATGCCACAGGAACCAGATACCTTTTCATCTTAGAGTGCCATCAACTTCAGTATCCCCAAATGTTCTGTTCTTGTTTCCATCAAACTTGAGGACAGAAGCTATTCCTTGACCTACAATGAGTTTATAGCCTTATAAACTCATCCTAAATTGAAATGTGAGTAAGTCAAAATACACTGACTATATCCACAAGCATGTCTATCTGGATCTTGCCCTGCAGTCACACACATACTCAAGTCTTCGCTGAAGAGGCCCATCAGGGCACCCAGCTATATAGATAGCTGTTCATGCACATCTGTGGAAACACCACGCCGACTCTGCCAAAGCTACTCCTCTCCTCAAACCCCATGCCATCCTCTTGTGTCTTCACCACAATCCCAGGACTACTGTGTACATCACACACTATCCCATTCTGGCTCAGGCTCACTGGTCTACGACCTATGGCCCTTGGCCAGCCATGTCCCCACATCTCTTGCTCTTCAACTTAGACTTGATCTTTGAAAGCAAAGCCCAAAGAGAATTTGGGGGTTATATTCAGGAAGTAAACTAGCAAAGAAATGGTGATGGTCTGGGTCCAATCTAGCACCTTCCCAGAAGGGCTGCCTTTACAGGGATTTGAGAGCCCACAAGTGTGTATTCGTCACAACTATGTCCCCAGTGACTGTTCTCAGGTGTGCTCATTCGCACACCATTCAGGACACTGAACCACAGCTTTAGCCTTAGAAGTGTAATTCTGGTCACAGGTCTCTTCAGTCCTGCTCTCAGTCACAAGCCATAGTCACCTTCATAACCTATCTCACAGGAGCTACACACATTAGAGCCTCATCAGTCTACAGAACATGAGGGACACATCTGCTGTTTCAATCTGTGGCAATTTCATATGACAGGCAGTAGAAATCTTACGCAAATACCTTCCTCATTCCCAGAAAGCTATCAATTATTCCTTGTCTTCCTTAATTCACATTTAAACACTCTACATTTTCTTTTCTTTTTAAATATTTATTTATTTATTATGTATACAATATTCTGTCTACATGTATGTCTGCAGGCCAGAAAAGGGCACCAGACCTTATTATAGATGGTTGTGAGGCACCATGTGGTTGCTGGGAATTGAACTCAGGACCTTTGGAAGAGCAGGCAATGCTCCTAACCGCTGAGCCATCTCTCCAGCCCCAACACTCTATATTTTCAAGCAGGAACACTGAGTCACGGTTCCCTCAGTCCTCTGCAACATGACTCTATGGCATCAATAGCATCCCCAAGCTAGCCCCTTCCGTTGATGCCTTAACTTTCACACTCTGGACTCTGGACTCTACCATTAAACTGAGTACAGAAACTAGCATTCAATACTGTGAAGGGTCAAGTTTTTTTCAAGATGCAACACCCAAGGCACTTGAGAGTGAAAATGTAAAATAATCAAAATCTAAAACTTTATGTTTCAAAATGCACCATTAAAAAGGTGAAAAGATAAGGTTAGGGAGATGGCTCCCTGGCTGAGAGCATTTCCGGCTCTTCCAGAGGACCTGAGGTTGGCTCCTAGAACATCATTAGGAGACTAATAACTACTGTAACCTAACTACAGGCAATTTGATGCCCTCTTCTGACCTCTGTAGATACCCAGATATACATGGCATATATACACACAGAGAATTTTTCTTTTTTGTTTTGTTTTGGTTTTTTGGTTTTGCAACACAGGGTTTCTCCGTGTAGCCCTGGCTGTCCTTGAACTCAGCTTTGCTTGCCTTGCCTCACAAGTGCTGGGAATAAAGGCGTGCACCACCACTGCCCAAAGGTCAGAAAATTTTTGAAGTGAAAACACAAACCACAATCAGGGAGAAAACCTTTGCAAATTATATCCAATAAAGAACATAATTATGCCAGGCAGTAGTGGCACATGGACTGTAGTGGTACTCTGGCAGACGGATCTCTGTGAGTTCCAAGTCAGCCTGGTCTAGAGTGAGCTCCAGGACAATCACCCAATTTAAAACCGGACAAAGCAGCTCAGTCAAAATCTTCTGCAGAACAGATAAATAAACAGACAAGAAGCCAGTGAGAAGGTGCTGCCACATCTTCAACTCCAGGGAAATGCAAATGAAGCCCACAATCAGAGACACACCACAGAGTCAGACAAACAGATCAAAGGATAAAGCCACTTTGAAGAAAAGCACAGCAGTTCCATAACAAGTTAACCGCCCAAAAGAAAGAAGCACATGAGTTCATTCTGTCACACATGCAGATCTCCACAGTAGCTTCATTTCTTTCGTGTTTGTTTCGTTTTGTTGAGACAGGTCCTGTCTATCCTGGAACTCACTCTGTAGACCAGGCTGGCCTTAAACTCACAGACATCTGCCAGCCTCTGCCTCTCTGATGGAAGAGGATCATCTGTCTATGTGTTACTTTCATTGGTTAACAATGAAACTGCCTCGGCCTTTGATAGGACAGCAGCTTAGATAGGCGGAGTAGACAGAACAGAATGCTGGGAGAAAGAAAGCAGAGGCAGGCAGATGCCATGGCTCTCCGACCCAAGATGGACATAAGTTAGGATCTTTCCCGGTAAGCCACCACCTCATGGTGCTACACAGATTATTAAAAATGGCTTAGATCAATATGTAAGAGTTAGCCAATAAGAGGCTACAGATAATGGGCCAGGCAGTGTTTAAAAGAATACAGTTTCCCTGTAATTATTTCGGGGGTAAGCTAGCCTAGATCCGGGCAGGAACGCAGCCCGCTGCTCCTTTTACACCTCCCAAGTGTTGGGATTAAGGCATGCACCATTTCTGCCTGGCATTAGGCACATATATTTTAATATTTGGTCTCCAGTTGATGGAAGTGTTTGGAAAGGATCAGGACGTGTGGCCTTGTTGGAGGAGCTATGTCTCTGGGGGCAGGCTTTGACGTTTTGAAAGACTCCTGAGATTCACAGTAGTTTCGCCCTGCCTCATGTTGTAGGTCAAAATTTGAGTGCTCAGTTGTTCCTTCACTCTGCTACTGTGGACTATCAATTCTCTGAAACCATAAATCAAATTAAACACTTTCTTCTATAAGTTGCCTTGTTCATGGTGTTTTATCACAGTAATAGAAAAGTAACTAAGACAGGTACCCCAGATGGGAAGAAGAACCTATGCCTGCTTGCAAGAGCCAGTTAACATACCCTCAAAAGAGAGGTAGTAAGAGTCCTTGGACCCTCACCTAAGATTCCAGCCCCACCCCCCTCCCAGACTTTTGTATATAGTTCTGCCCTAATTATGGGTCTCTGGAAGTGCTAAGGTATTCAGCTGGAGAAAGTTAACTGAAAGAGGAGCTCCATCTAGACAATTGTGGGAAAGCCATTATCCAAGCAGTGCAATACTTCCCAGTGCAGCTGCTGTGGGATTCATCACACCTGTAAGAAGTCCCTCAACTGTAAGGAAACAAACTCAATAAATTCATTGGTTCCCAGAATGAACTTTGGTGGATCAGTATTTGTTCATTGGAGTGGACACTGCTTATGTCTCTTCAGGGACGAAATTCTCAAAACAGCAAGCTTGAGGACCTGTGTTTAGGTTCCCAAAACCCACATAAAAGACAGAGGTGAGTAACCTCAGCTCCATGTGGATGGATGAGACAGGCAGATGCTCAGGGCTTGTTGGCCAGCCAGTCTAGCCAAAACAATAAGCTCTAGACTCACTGAGAGACCCTGTCTAAAAATATAAGGGTGAGGGGCAGTGAGATGGCTTGGTGGGTAAAGGTACTTACCACCAAGTCTGGAAGAATCCACAAGGTAGAAAGAGTACCAACTCTTGCAAGTTGTATTCTGACCTCCATACAGGTGCACACACATACACATATACACGTGAGCACACATTCATAAAATAAATTTTTTAAATGACAATTGAAAAACATTTTTAAAAAGGAGAATAAAAACCACCAACATAGATTTCTGTCCTCCACATTCACATGCAGAGGTGAGCACACCTGCCACACATGTGTACACACACACACTCATGAGCTAGATATGGTAGCACAAACCTATAACCCCAGCACTCAGCAGGCAGAGGCAAAAAGAACATCACAAGTTCAAGGTCAGTCTAGTCTACACAGCTAGTTCTATGTCATCCAGAGTTATATAACAAGACCCCATCTCAAAAATAAATGAACAAGACTATAGAATAAAGGGGTTTCCTGCCAAATCTAGCAAGCTGAGTTCAATCCTTGGGACTCAATAATGGAAGGAGAAGACCAACACCTACACATTGTCCTCTGACCCCCACATGCACTTGTGCCATGCATGGGCACATTCACACATACACAAATAAAAACGTGAAGGACAAGAAAAATGCCATGGCACCCTCTGAGGATCCCTGAATGCCAAGGCCAGATTGTAAACCAAAGGACGAAGTCATCTAGACCAGAGAGCAGTCTTGAGCTTCTCCTCAGTAGGGAGAGGTCTTTAACACTGCATCCATGTGCCATAGCTTAGAGGTAATGGGGTCTGGCAAAAAGTTAAACCCAAGCTGGGCAATGGTGGCACACGCCTTTAATCCCAGCACTCGGGAGGCAGAAGCAGGCAGATCCCTGTGAATTCGAGGCCAGCCTGGTCTACAAGAGCTAGTTCTAGGAAAGGCTTTAAAAATACAGTGAAACCCTGTCTCAAAAAAACCAAACCAAACAAACAAACAAAAGGTTAACCCAAGAAGAAAGTCGTAGAAACCCATGCAAGGAAGCCTTCTCTGTCAGGGACACTGTCTGCACAGGTAGAGGATCTGCAAGGAATCTGATGGGAGAGAGAACTGAGAAGCTGGCAGCTTTGGGGCAGAAATGCAGACAACAGAGTCCTAGGGAGTAATGTGGCATGGAAAGAACTTTCCAGGAAGGCTGCCTTCCTAGGCCACAAAAGTTCTCCAGATCGGTGAAGGGCCACCTAGGGAAGGAGATGAAAGGGAGTTATTATACAGCCAGAATTTCATCCCAACAGGAGGCAACTGTAGACCAAGGAGGCAAAAAAGCAAGAGGTCACTGAGAAACCAGCACAGAGGAGAAGGGAGGACAAAGTGCAAGCGCTCCTTGTGGGGAGGGGCTGACAGGTTCAGGGGCATGCCTGGAAAGAACAGTACCTAAAGACTAGATGAGCTCAGTAGGAGGGAGCTCCAAAATACAACAGGACATGCACCCACAGTTTGGCTAGGGTGCATGTCCCACCATAAGGCAGCTGCAGGGTCCCAAGCAAACTCTTTGACACTAAGAAGATATCATCCAAGTCAATACTGTTGGAAGATTGATCTCTTGTCTTTTGCCCAAAGTGGTCAATGGATGATTCAGTTTTTTAGTTTTTCTCAGTGATTTTCATGTATGACTAAAATGAAAAACCACTTACAGAGAACTAAAAACCATGGCATAAAGTCATTACAAAGCCAGGTGCAGTGGCATACAGTTGTTGTAATACCAGTATTCAGAAGGCTGAGGCAAGAGACTGTGGAAGTTCAAGGCAAGCCTAGGCTACATAGTTGTAGGCTAACCGAGGCTACATAGTTGTAGGCTAGCTTGGGCTACAAAGACTATCTCAAAAATAAAACAAAGGCTGGAAGAAACAGCTCCGTGGTTAAGAGCACTTGTTGCTCTTCTAGAAGACCCTGGTTCCACTGCAAGCAAACACAACAGTGAGTCACAGCTGTTAGTAACTCTAGTTCTAGGATATCCAATTATCTTCTGACCTCTACAGCACCAGCCATGAATGTGGTATACATACACACATACAGACAAAACACTCATAAACAAAAAATAACTCAAGTTAGAGAAAACCTTTATAAAAAAAAACCAAACACCAACAACAAAATCAGAAAGCACAAACACATCAACAGGAACTCACATGAGGAGTGATGCTGGATCCGCCTGCTCAGAAAGAGCTGCTGCACCAAAGGCAGGAGCCCCTCCTACCACCATAAATACAGTGTTTATCTGAATCACCTTCCTACCTCACCCACCAAATGCCTACCACCAGAGACTTGGAAAATCAAAGCTGACCTCTTCTTTCTTGGTGACTCTGCAGCTAACCCCTTTGGTGCAGAAGTTGATCTAAAAATCTAAGAACCATTCTCAAGGAGGTGGGAAGCGAAAGCCTGGCAGGACTATGACTGCACTTGGCCTCCAAGGAGTTCACGGAATACAGGCAGCATAGGACTAAGAATCTTTTTGTCTTTATTTTTTATTTATTACTTTTGATTTTTTTTTTCCAAAACAGGGTTTCTCCGTGTAGCCCTGACTGTCCTGGAACATGAACTCTCAGAGATCAGCCCACATCTGCCTCGAGGGGGTCTTTTTAAATTAGTTAATTGTGTGTGGAGTGAGGGGAGATCAAATGAAACCTGTGGGACTCAGCTCTCTCCATCCACCACATGGGTTCTGGAGATCACACTCAGGTTGTCAGGCTTAGTGGAAAGCACCTTTTCCTGCTGAGCCATCTCACAGGCCCAGGACTAGGATCTCTAAAATGGGAAAGTCCCAGCCCAGTTTCTGAGGCACTTTCCAGACCTACAGTCCTAATGGAACAACTCTGAGCTCAGAGTCAGTCACTGAATAAAACTGAAATGCTTAAGAAGACCCCCAAGCATGCAGGCAGCAAAAGAAACTATACAAATATAGGGGGAAACACCAAGAAAATCCAAACTCAGTGCCTATGAGCACAAGAAGCAACTTAAGTAGAGTTGATTTCCCTCCTAAATAAAGGATAGGGAAATAATAGCAGTTAAACAAGCAAAGTAAGTTTTTCTAAGTCAGATAAAGGCTAAAGATACAAGATGCTTGGTGAATATCAAGTAGGGAGAATTCAGCAGGGGTTGTAGCTACCAAACATACTGTCAAAAACCAGTGAGGAACACTGGAGAGAGATCTCAGCAAGCAAAACATGCAGTGCTCTTACAGAGAACCAGAGTTCAAGCCTCAGTACTCACATCAGGCGAATCAGAGGAGATTCAGGAGATCCAACACTCTCTTTTGGCCTCCACAGGCACCAGCATCCAAGTGCACAGACACACACTCGGACACATACAGATACACCAACACAGACACACACACAAATGTAATTAATAATAAAAACTGTTTCTAAAAAGCAAGGGGGAGAAAAACCTCTCATGCACTGTGAATGAAATGTACAGTGTTTTTCAAATGCCAAACAGAACGTCCAATCTACAATTACAAGTCCACTTTGAACATTCTTGAAAAACGAATCTCAAACACACATTTGAATCTCAAGCATCTGTTCCTCTCTCTTCTTCTCTCCTCTTCTCTAACTCTCCTATTCTCTCTCTCTTTTCTGTTTTTTGAAACATGGTTTTGTTTAGTCCAGAGTGGCCTTGAATTATTTCTATTATTCACAGGCTTTTTGATTATATACATCATTAGTCAGTGATACTGAATTCTCTTGCATTCTCAATGACTCTCATCAAATTCTCCAGCATTTCTTTTTTGTGTGTATGCATTCATCAATTATGTAAAAAAAAAAAAAATGTGGGGCTGGAGAGATGGCTCAACGGTTAAGAGCATTGCCTGCTCTTCCAAAGGTCCTGAGTTCAATTCCCAGCAACCATATGGTGGCTCACAACCATCTATAATGAGGTCTGGTGCCCTCTTCTAGCCTTCAGGAATACACGTAGACAGAATATTGTATACATAATAAATAAATAAATATTTTAAAAAAATTTGTGGGCCTAGAGAGATGTCTCAGTGGTTAAAACACGTGTTCTTGTAGAGGACCTGAGTTCAGTTTCCAGCACTCACATGATGGCTTAACAGGCATTAATTCCAGGTCCAAAGGATCCATGCCCTTTTCTGGCCTGCAGGAATACTGCACTCATACACGTAGCCAAAACACTCATACATAAAAAATAAAAATAGATTTTAAATAAAAATTCCTTGCACTCACACCAGGCTCTGGGTAGACAGTGGTGAACAAAACTAGCATGATCCCTGCCCTTTACATGAGAAGGAGAGACAAATAAGAAGAAAATAAAATTACAAATTCTGGTACCTTTTCTAAAAACGGGTATGTCCTTTGGAGAAGCACAGCAGGAAAGATCTACACTAAATGCAGTAAGGAAAGACTTCAGCTCCAGGCTAAGACCTTGATTAGAGCAGAGAGTCAGACTCTTGACAGAGGAAAATTGGAGACCGAGGGGGAGTGACCAGTACGTGGAGAGGATGGGCAGTATCCAAGTGTTACTGCAGGGCTTAGAAGCCTTAGAGGAAATGTTAAGATTATACAGTTGGGGCTGGAGAGACAGTACAGCAGTTAAGAGCACTCTGCCAGAGGTCCCAGGTCTGACTCCCAGCACCCATGTGGAGCTCACAACCATCTGTAACTCAAGTTCCAGGGCATCTGAGGCCCTCTTGTACCCTTCCAGGGTGATGCACACATGTAATACACAGACATGTATGCAAGCAAACCATTCACGCAGAAGAAATAAAAATAAATCATTTAAAGACAAGACTATAAATTTTGTCCTACAGGAAAAGCCACTAAAGCATTTAAGCAGGAGAACTACATGATGTAATTTAAACTAGTCAACAAGGACTGATGGGAGAGTCAGCACTTGGACAGGATGGTCTGCCCAGATTCCACATATACTGAAATGGGAAGGGTCCACTATGCCAAGAAGCCTGGATGTCAGAAACGGCCAAAATGCAAGAGGCCTCTAGCTTCTAAGTTACAGGGCAAGCCAGAGTATAGGGTGCTTGCTCAGACCCAACACAGCCCACAGAAGAGTGAAAGCAGAGCAGGAACAGGACCTGGACGAGCCCCAGACAGCTGCACTTGCACCCTGACTGGTACTCTCTTATTCCTTCACCTTCCTCTAGTCTCTTCCCAGCTCTCTGGCTCATCCTGCCACAGATCACTCCCACGACTGCCTCAGTTTTGCTATCAACACTCAAGGCAGAAATTCCTTCCCTTTCTCAGCCCACAGCCCTTCTGAACAGTTCACATATCTCTTAAGGTTTATTCATTTAGAAGGAAAGAGAAAATGGGTATAGCCAATCATCCCACAAAGTCATAACATGGATGAGGATTACAATAAACAAAAACACTGTTGTCTTGAGCTTTCTTACAGAAAAAAGTGTATGTTCAAATCTTGACTTGTAAAAGTAGTTTTCTTTAAATATATTCAAATGCCCTGTTGGGTATGGCAGCACTGGCAGAGGCAATTAGATTTCTGTGAGTTTGAGGTCAGTCTGCCCTACAAGGTGAGTTCCAGGACACAGGGCTACACAGAGAGACCCTGTCTAAAACAAAAACAAAAACAAAAACAAAAAAACAACAAAAAAAATACCAAAAGAATGGCCCCCAAAATGTCCTATCACTCATGCTTTTTATTTTGGGGGGATTTTTTATATTAAATTTTATATTATTAATACAGGGTCTCACTATCTAATGTTGGCTGAACTGGAACTCACTATATAGACCAGGCTGGCTTTGAACTCACAGAGATCCACTTGCCTCTCTCCTGAGTACTGGGATTAAAGGTGCCCCAACATACCTGGCTCACTCATGTTTTTTAAACCTTCCTTCTACCATCTTATGTTTTGGTAGGCTCTGCATGAATGGGTGTGCCCATCTTGTTTTGAGGAATGGGTCTGAACATCTTGTTTCGGTAGCCTCGCACAGTGGGTGTGAGCATGCACAGCCACCCGTTAAAGGTCAATTTTCATGACACAGTTCCTTCTGTGAAATATGAAAATCCATATGCCGCTCCAGAAGAAAACATGGCTCTTAAATCAACATAGCCAACCAATCTGCCTTTGTGTCCAGACACAGAAATACTGACGCTCCTTAACTGTTCATGCTTGGAGCAACTGCCCAAGACCCTGCAACTCATCTGGAATGAAATTTCTGCCATTCTTCTTGCCAGTAGGACTTTGGAAATAGGACCCTCTACTCTTCAAGTGACACTGACCTACCGTTGTGTATCACAGCCCCGTGGAGTTTCAGGGGCCCTCTTGGCATCACCTTTGCAACATGAGTAAGTTTTAGCTTTCCATCACTATAATGAACTACCCAGTATCATTAACTTACATGAAAAGGAGAATTATTGAGGACTGGGGAGATGACCTGGTGGGTAGAGCTACACAAGCATGAGAACTTGAGTTCAGATCACCAGGACCCACGTAAAGCTGGATGCAGCAGTAATCCTCTCTAATCCCAGTGGTTCTGATGCCAGATGGGAAGCAAAGACAAGAGATTCTCCAACATGGGCAGGCTAATTAGCCTGCTGTACACATCAGCAAGAGAGCCTGTCTCGAAAACAAGATAGAATACATGGAACAACACTAGAGGTTGTCCTCTGATCTCAACATGCATGCTGTGGTACACATGTGCCCACACTCAAACACATGAAGATTTAAAGAAAAAGAGAAAAAAGCCCAGCATGGTGACGCATGCCTTTAATCCCATCAGCACTCAGAGGGCAGAAAGAGCTAGATCACTGTGAGTTTGAGGCCATCCTAGTCTATGCAGCAGGTTCCAAGCTAATCCCCACCCTCACCCACATAGGGAGGTGGTGGTTATGGTTCTAGAAAGGTGGACCTACTGCTTTGAGCCTCCGGTGGAGATGCCAGAAGGCAATGGTAGGATGTGTATCAGAGCAAACTGCTCCTACCAGAAGCTAGAAATCAAAAGGCAAAAAAAGACAAAAAAAAACCAAACAAACAAAACAAAACAACAACAACAACAAAAAAAGCAAGCAAGAAATCAAAAGATAAAACTCCTAAGAAATCAAAAGATAAAACTCCTACAATCCCCTTTGAAGACATGCTCCCAGTGACATAAGGATCTCTTATTTGGTCTTACATGCTAAAGGTCTCCCTTCCAATAATGCCATTCTGAGGATCAAGGCTTTACACAAGAACCCTGCAGGACATTCAAGATCCAAATTGCAGCGCTCAGTGTGGCAGAGCAGGCCTTTAATTCCAGCATTTAGGGGAAGCAAAGGCAGGTGGAGCTCTGTAAATTTGAGGCCAGGTTAGTCTATATAGTAAGTTCCAGGACAGCCAGAGCTACAAAGCCAAACTATGTCTCAAAAAAATGAGAAAACATCTAAACTACAGTGCAAACCAAGTGTCGAGGGTCCTACCACGACCTTCACTCCTGCACCACCACAGACTGCCAAACCCCATCTTCTCGCTCCACATCCACCACCGCAAAGCTTTGCAAGTGAAATCCCACCCACTTCAATACTCCAGCTTCTCCTAACCATGATCCTCCAGCTTGGACAACACAAATGCAGCCCAGTGTCCAGTTTCTTGGCATCAGATTGTCACTCCTCTTCCTCGTGGTGCTCTGGACCCCTGGCATGCTTATATGTCAAAGCAGCATCTCTGGCTAATCCAGAGCTCCCCTTTCTATACTTGACTTGCAGTTAAATACAACCACAGGAAGCATGACTGCAGTCTCTCCTACCCTCCCAAGCCCCCTTGAATATCCCTCCCTAACTTGATCAGACAAGCCACAGTCCAGTGTGAAACCTTACCACAAGAAAAATAAAAAAAATAAACAAAACTAAAGTGACTGTCCTCCAGACTACATATGCACTTACAAACACAAGCACTGCATGCATGCACGTGCACTCACACACAAACAGATTTAAAAAATCATCTAAAAATCCTACCACCTATACTATTAGCACTCTGGTGGTGGCCCTGCTCCACGTTGTCTCCATGCCCTCTACACAAGGACAGCTGTAGCTGTGGGCTCAGCAGTGTTCCCTCTCGGGAAGGATTCCTCTTTCCCAGCTGCTCTGCATTCTTCAGCTCCAGCTCGGTTCAAATGCATGTTCTCTGTGAGCCTTCTCCTCCATTGTGTCTGCCACTCGGCCACAATTTCACTCCTCCAAATGCAAGAATGTAGGTATAGTGAGAACAAAGACTAGTCAGCATCCTCCCTGGGACATCTCAGCAGCTATGAGGTTTTCTAGACACACAAACTGTGCATTTATATCCTGGGGTCAGAGAAGTGACAAGTGTCTCAAGTACAATTACAATGAAAGGGAAAAAAAGGCTATGGAATTATTAATACCTGAAAACTTGCAGAGTAGAATGTTAGAAGCCAGATTTGTTTATTCCCCTATTTTTTTAAAAAAGGATTTTCTTTATTATTTTATGTGTGTGTGTTGACTGTATGTCTGTGTGTCATGTGTATGTAGTATATCCATAGAAGCTTGAAGAGAACATTGGATCCCCTGGAACTGGAGTTTCGGATAGTTGTAAGCCACTATGTGAGTGCTAAGAATTGAACCCCAATCCTATGGAAGAACAGACAGACAACGTTCTTAACCTCTGAGCCATTGCTCCAGGCCCTCAAAAGAATTTTATTTAATGCATGCACAAAAAATTTTAAATGTTAAACATTTTAAATGAATACTATTAATCAGACAGGAGAAAAAGAACATATGTTTGCATTCATACATATCCTCCAGGGCTGTTGCTATTATTAATTCCAGGACTATATTAAAAAGTACTGGAGAGGATGCATCCCTGCAACACTCCTTGACTATCTTAAACTGATAACTTAGTTCTTCATAGGCTTTGACTGATGCAAAGGTATCTTTATAGATATTTTCTAGTATTCTTACAATTTTCTCTGGGTACCTGTAGAACCTCATTGTTTCCCAAAATCTTTTCCTCCAAATGCTATTGAATACCTTCCTGAAGTTGATGTAACAGACATAAAGTCTTTTTCAAATTCTTTGTATTTTTCTGCCAGTTGCCTTAAAGTGAAGATTTGATCAGCAGCCCTGGAGGATGAGGAGATAGGTGGTGTGTGTATCAATAACTTGCATTTTGCAGACGACACAGCACTACTTGCTGAAAGTCTAAATGAGCTGCAAGTCATGGTAAACAGAGTAGTGGAAGTAAGCAAAAACCTTGGTATGAAAGTAAACATTGAGAAGACTGAGATACAACACATGGGAAGGGCGCATAAGGATTTTAACATTGTAATAATGAATCAGAACCTCAAGCAAACAGTCAACTTTGTCTGTCTGGGGAGAAACCTCAGTTCAAAGGTGGGAACTATTTCAGATGTCAAGAGGCAGCTAGAGACAGCAAGAGCTGCATTCCAGGCACTAGGGAAGGTCTGGTCAGCAAGAGACATAACAACAACAACAAAATTACAAGTCTATGAGACACTTGTCTTGAGCTGCCTTCTGTACAACTCCGAAACCTGGACAATGAACCCCTCCTCAGAACAGCAGCTTTGAACAGTTTGAGAGAGCATGTCTCAGGAGGATTCATGGCGTCACATGAAGAGATAGGCTGTGCAACGATGACATTAAGAAACATCTCCATCTACAAAGGAAGTAAACTACAGGATACAGCAACGGTACAGCCATGTTATGAGAATGAACAATGGCAGATACCTAAAGATATCACTGCTTGGAGAGGAGTGCATGGGATAAGGCGAAGAGGAAGGCCAAAATACGCTGGATAGACAGCATATAGGAAGACTGTAGAAACTTGGGTATGACACTAACACAAGTATCTAGGACTGCTCAGGACAGGAACAACTGGAAAACCGCCATAAATGGGCTTCCCATGCATACTTAAGCATTGTCAGTGCATATATGATGATGATGATACATACATATATTAAACATAAAACATCCCTACTCAGATAAATGACAATTGAAGACAGCTAGCTGCTGCCAGGAGGGGTCCTGGACAGTTATGGTATAAGGAAAGAAGATTTTTCACTGCCTACCTTCTCCTTTTCAGAATTTATTTTTGTCTTTAGATGTGTGCATGTGAAGATCAGGATAAACAGCTCTTGTTGGAGACAGTTCTCTTTTTCCACCATGGGAAGGATCATCTCAGGTCCTCAGACTTAGCAGCAAGTGCCTTTACCCGCTCACCATCTTGCTGGCCTTCCCTTTATGTTTTTAATTTTATACATTTGCCAAAACACTTAACAGTAAAAAGAAAAACCTGAGCTGGGCTGTGATGGTGCACGCCTTTAATCCCAGCACGCAGGAGGTAGAGGCAGAAACTCTGTGAGTACGAGGCCAGACTGGTCTACAGAGTGAGTTCCAAGACAACTTGAGTTACACAGAGAACGCCTGTGTAAAAATCAAAAACAAAGAGAAGAAAAACCTGGATACTAGGTGATGGAGAAGGGTCATGTTACTTTCACTGGTTAATAAAGAGACTGCCTTGGCCTTTTTGATAGGCCAGCCCTTAGGTGGGTGGAGTAGACAGAACAGAATTATGGGAGAAAGAAAGCAGAGGCAGGCAGTCGCCATGACTCTCCTCTCCGAGATAGACGCAGGTTAGAATCCTCCTGGTAAGCCATCACCTCGTGGTGCTACACAGATTTTTTAGAAATGGGTTAGATCACTATGTAAGAGTTAGCCAATAAGAGGCTACAGATAACGGGCCAGGAAGTGTTTAAATGAATACAGTTTCCGTTTAATTATTTCAGGGGTAAGCTAGCTGAAATCCGGGCGGGAACACAGCCTTCTACAAGTGGGTTGATAGTTCAGTTGGCAAAATGCTTGCCTTGCCTTGCAATCATGAGTATTTGAGTTTAGTTCCCAGAACCCATGTGAAAAAAGCCAAGTGTGGTGGCACACACTTTGTAACCCTAATGCTGGAAGGCAACCCTGGGGCTGATGGCCAACCAGGCTAACCTACCTGGCAAACTCCAGGCTAACAAGAGACTGGAAGCTGTAGAGTTGGCTCAGCAGTTAACAGCACTTGTTGATCTTGCAGAGGATTCTGGTTCAGTTAGATCCTCTGCACCCACATGACGGTGATAACCATGCATAACTCCAGTTCCAGGGGACTGATACCCTCTTACAATCTCCAAGGACACCAAGCACATGTGCAGTGCTCACAGTATATGCAGGCAAAACAGTCATACACACAAACTTAAAAAAAAAATTTAAAAAAACAAGGGGGATGTTACCTGAGGAATGACCCTTGAAGTTGTTCTCCAGTATATACACATGCGCACGCGCGCGCGCGCACACACACATGTATGTATGTACTCACACAACCATGAACACATACAGACACACACATATAAAAAGAAAAACTTTTAAAAGGATCACTTGGAGGGGCTGGAGAGATGGCTCAGAGGTTAAGAGCATTGCCTGCTCTTCCAAAGGTCCTGAGTTCAATTCCCAGCAACCACATGGTGGCTCACAACCATCTGTAATGGGGTCTGGTGCCCTCTTCTGGCCTGCAGGCATACACACAGGCAGAATATTGTATACATAATAAAATAAATATTAAATAAATAAATTAATTAATTAAAAAAAGGATCACTTGGAATGGAAAATTTAAAAACATAATTAGGAAAACAATATATAATATCAAAAGGAATATTTAGGAATAAATTTAATCATAGTACAAAAGCTGAACAATGAAAACTATCAAACATTGTCAAAACAAATCAGAGACAAAATAATGATAAGACAGCCCATGTTCATGGACTGAAAGACTAAACAATATTAAATATAAACATCCTGGGCTTAAGAGATGGCTCAGAGGTTAACAGCACTGCCTGTTTTTCCAGAGGACCAGGGTTTAGTTCCTAGCACCCACATGGCAGCTCACAACTATTTGTAACTCCTGTTCCAGGGGATCTGATGCCCTCATATAGACACGCCTGAAGATAAAACACCAATGTACATGAAATAAAAATAAAGAAATTAAAATATGAACATCCCATATTAACCCACATATTCAACAACAGTTCCTGCCAAAGTCAATCTTGTATTATTTGAAAAAAAAAATGGCCATGCTGACCCTTAAGGTAATATGGAAATGGTAGGACCCAGAATTGCTAAAACAATCTTGAGAAAGACGAAGTGATAGACTCGGACTTTCTGACTTAGAAGTCTACTGCAAAGCTACAGGAGTCAAGACAACATGACACTGGCATAGGCCAGGTAGAACAACAACAGAGAGTTAAGAGTCAGAAAAAAAATAAAACCTCCATTTACAGTCAGGTGATTTCTGACAAAGGTGCCAAGACAACTCAATAGGGAAGTTTTTCCAACAAATGAAGCTAGCAAAGATCAACAGCGACACACAAAAGAATAACGGTGGACCTGGATCTCAAAATCTATAAAACATTAACTCTGCCAGCCATTGTGGTGCATGCCTGTTATGTTAGCACTCAGGAGGAAGAAGTAGGAGGATCAGGAGTTCAAGGCCAGCCTCAGCTACATAGTGAGTCTGAGGCCAGCTTTGGCTACATAAAACCCTATTTCAACTCTCCCTCAATACATAAGTAAAAAATAACTCAAACGGATCAAATACCTAGAGGCATAGATAAGATACAAAACAACATATAAAGATAAAAAATGTCAGTGCATGAACTAAAAAACCATACAATCCTTAGATGAAAACACAAGAGTAAAGTTTCTGTTATTTTGTTTGTTTTTTTTGCAGGAGTTTTGCCATGTATCTCAGACTGCTCCTGAACTCACTACACAACCAAACTAGTCTTGCGCTTGCAGCAAACCCCTGGCCTCAGCCTCCAGAGGCATGTGTCGCCATTCCTGGCAGGAATAAATCTTTGTGGCCTTAGATTGGGCAATGGTTTCTTAGCTACAACATCAAAATATGAGCAACTAAAGAAAAAATACACTAGATTTCAACAAAATTAAAATGTTTATGCTCTCAATGATGGTATCAAAAAGTGAAACCGTTCTAGGATGACAGCACAAAGGACAAAGCACTTGCCATGCAAGAATGAGGATCAGAGTTTAGAGTCCCAGAACCCACATAAAACCCAGAAAAGCACAGCAGATGCGAGTTATCCCAGTAATGGGGAGGCAGAGACTGAGGGTCCTCTGGACAGGCTGGCTGACAAGAGCTGTGCTAAGCAAGAGACCTTTGCCTCAGCAAATAAAGTAAAGAGCGATCAAGGAGTGCATACAATGTCAACTTAGGGCCTATACACACACACACACACACACACACACACACACATACACACATACATACATGCACACATACATACATGCACACGCACACACACCATACACATAGGCACAGACACACACATGCACACACACACCACACAGACACACACATGCACGCATATATCACACATGCACACACATACATATATACGTACACAATGAAAAATATCTGTAAATCATGTATTTGAGCAGAGACTTTTATTCCAAATATATAAAGAACATATAGTTCTATAATAAAGACAACCACCTGAGCTAGGCAGTAGTGGTGCACACCTTTAATCCCAGTACTCAGGAAGCAGAGACAGGTGGATCTTTGTGAGTTCGAGACCAGTCTGGTCTACAGAACGAGTTCCAGGACAGGCTCCAAAGCTACAGTGAAACCCTGTCATGAAAAAAAAAGGGGAGGAGGGGGCAGGGCTAGGAGTACAGCTCTGGTGTAGAGCATATATTTCATGCAAGTCATGGATTTAATCCCTGGCACTGGAAAAATAAAGAGGTTTGGGGGCAGAGGGGGAGAATCAAGAGAATTAGAATTCAAGGTCATCCTCCGCTATATAACAAATTCAAAGTTAGTGTTCCTTGGTTTTTAGGGTTTTTTTTTCTTTTTCCAGTTTTATTTGTTTGCTTGTTTGTTTTTTTAAGTGGCTGGAGGGTCCAGCACTATTTGGATGGGGTGGCAATTACATTTCATAGAATCTTTGCCCTAGAATATTACTGGTAGTTTCTGTTATAGTGCTCTCTGCCATTCCCTGGGACTCTGGTAGAAGGCATTTTCCCAGTAGTCAGGATTGTGCTCAGACCTACCTAGGATAAATTTCCCCAACCCACAGGGCTCTTGCTATTTGGAAGTCAGGTTGCCTGTTGCATGTCCTACGAGTCACAGTGAAGTAGCTTCCAGAGTTCTGCATGTTGTTTTTCTATTAATTTGTCATGATGTGGATCTTTTGTTTTATAATCAGTATTTGCCTGTTCTATGAAAACCCTTATCCTTTTCTTGTTTTATAGTTGAGAAGAGGTTTTTATTGTAGACATGAGGGAGAGAACAGCAGAGGCATCTGGAAGAGCACAGAGCAGGGAGAGAAAGCAATGGACTGGACATGGTCAGCACACTGAACCCAGGCCATGCATGAGAGGAGAGAAAGGGGAAAAGTGAGAAAGGAAGAGGAGAGAAAAAAGAAAAGAGAGGGCAAGAGGACCAGGAGGGAGCCAAGGATCAAGAGGCCAAGAGAGAAAAATCCTTGTTCTTTTAGCCAAAAGTACTAGAAGCAGCTCTGGTTTCTAAAAGTTGGATGAGCAGGTTCCCAAAATTCTCCTGTGGATACTCTGTAGGGATGTGCATCTGCCCCAGCTGCCTCCTGGGAAAGCAGGGGGTTTCCTGTCCAAGGCCACTTTGGCCAAGGACAGTCTTGGTTCAGGAGCAGAACCCTTTTCAATGGGTAAGGCAGAGTCCTAGTGCCTGGTTCTACGTTTGCCAGGCCTGCTTGCTTTCATTCCAACTTCAGTCTCTCTTGACACGTGATACTCAAGTACCCAGAGGTAAGAGACAGTCTAGATCTCTGTTGGGGACACAGGGTTGTATTGTGCTCACTCTCTGTGGGCGGCATGGCTAGCAGTAGCCTAAAATTGTAGGCAGACTCATAGGAGGCATTGTACCCTAAGGGCTGCAAAGTTTAATCTGACTTCTGGGCAAGGGTGGTCTTGTTACAGAGGGCTGTTGGGGACTGCACCTGAGCTGCTACACAGGCCTCAGAAGAGTTTATCTTAATAGGTGGCGGGAAGAGCTAACAAGTAGGAGATCTGTCCAGCAGCTTTTGTGTGGAGTCCAGTATATGGAGGAGAGCAGGTATTTGGGACACTGTTTACAAAAACAAAACAAAAGCTAGGGTGGCAACTCATGCCCATGATTCCAAAACTTGTAAGGCTAAGCCAGGTCAGCCTGGCTACAGTAAAATCCTGCTTCTAAGAGGAGAAGGAGGAAAGGGGAAGAAGAGGAAGAAGAAAAAGAAAGAGAAAAGAAGAAGGAAGAAGAAAGAGGAGCTGCCAGGGAAAACACTAGAAAGAAGGTTAGGAAGATGGCTTGTTTGGTAAAGCACTAGCCACACAGATGTTTAAAGACCCGAGTTTAATCCCAGCACCCATGTAAAAGTCAGGCACAGTATGCAGCCCAAGCACAGGTCCAGGAAACACCTAGCTGGAAAGGAAGATCTTTGGACCTTCCTGACAAGATACTCTAGCCAAATCAGCCAGTTCCAGATTTAGTGAGACTTTGTTTCCAAAAACTAAGGTGGAAAACAATTAAGAAAGACACCATGTATATACGAGTATATGAACACACACAGAGACCAGGAAAGGTGAAAGGAGATGGTAAATAGACAAAGATTGGAACTTGGTGGGGAGGGACTGTCACATCCATACCAGCACTTTGGTGGCAGCTGTACCTCCACACTCCACTTCAGTTTACACTGCCCCTGCTGTACACTGTTCCCTTAAGACCAGACTGAAACAGGACAGAGTGTTTTGTTGGCTCCTCAGCCTCCTAGGGAAATTCATCCATCCCTCTGCCTCACAACCCAACAGGAGACAGGATAGTGGTCTAATCTGCAGATGAGAGCTGAAGCTCAGGAGGTAAAGTAATATACGTGATCCATGACAAAGAGCAGCCCAAGGATTCTGTACTCAGACCTGCTTCAGCAAACACCTCAGAGACTTCTGCCTTGACACAATCCCCAGACTACACCAAGGCCAGAGCCTTTTGACTTCCAACTGTGGAACGTTCCCTTGAAAAATCTTAATCATTCTTGTTTTTAACAGCTCCATTGAGAGAGAATTCACACACAACACCTCCCCCCATTTTAAGTGTGTAACTTTAGTATAGTCACAGACATGTACAACCCCTCACTGGCCAACACTTTAATTACTCTAGAAACCCCATGCCTCGGTCATTCCCTAACCTGTAGCAACCACTAGTCTGCTATCTCTATGGATCTGCCTATGCTAAACATTTCATATACATGTAATCATACAAAATCAGGTGTGGCAGCCTTGTAATCTTGGCATTTAGGAGGCTGAGGTAGGAGATCTTGAGTTTGAGGCCAGCCTAGACAATATAGCAAAAACCTATTGCAAAAAGCCAAATATACCAGGTGGTGGTGACACACGCCTTTAATCCTAGCCCTAAGGAAGCAGAAAACAGGTGGATGTCTGTGAGTTCCAGGTCAGCCTGGTCTATAGAGCAAGTGCCAGGACAGCCAAGAATACACAGAAAAATCCTGTCTCAAAAAACTAAAAATTTTTAAAAAAAGTCAAATAAATAAAATCATACATATGTTTGGCTTCTATCACTAGGCACAGTATTTTCTTTTTTGTTTGTTTTTCAAAACAGAATCTCACTCTGTAGTTCTAGCTGTCCTGGAATTCCCTATGTAGACCAGGCTATCCTCAAACTCAGAGATCCACCTGCCTCTGCCTCCTGACTGCTGGAAATAGAGGTTTGCACCACCACCCCTGGCTAGGCATAATATTTTCAAGGTTCATGTATGTTATAACAGGAATTAATAACTCATTTCTTTTTATTGCCAAATAATACCCCTTGCTATGGATCTATCACATTTTGTCCATCTATCCATTGATGACATTATGGGTTGTGCCACTTTCAGCTACCATGACTATTATGGCCACCTTGTGTGCAGGAAGTGAATTTTCCTCTTTTATTTTTTATCACATTTATTTATTTACTGTATGTGTGTGCATGTTTGCCCACCTGTGTGGACATGCTTTAGCACGTGAGTGCAGGTCAGAAGATACTTTTTGGTTTCTCTCCTTCACTGTGTAGGTTCCAGGGATCATACTCATGTTCTCGGGCTCGGCAGTGTTGGGGACCCTCCCACCCCACCCACTGCAAGCTTCATGGCCCGTGGGGGGACTATCTGGAAGAGGTGCAGACATTGGGTCCTAGAGAGATTGGCCTCATAGTTTACTTTTCTTAAACATTTCAACATAGTGTAACTTGTGACCTCTGACCTTTACAATACGAATGGATTTAACTTTATTTTATGTGCATTGGCATAAAAGTGCCAAATCCCCTGGAACTAGAGTTAGAGACAGTCGTGAGCTGCCATGTTGGTGCTGGGCATTGAACCCAGGTCCTCCAGCCTCTGGAAGAGCAGCCAGTGCTCTTAACAACCGAGCCAACTCTCTAGCCCACCAGTCTTAAAATTTTATTTATTTTCTATTATTTGTATGTGTGTGTGTGTGTGTGTGTGAGAGAGAGAGAGAGAGAGAGAGAGAGAGAGAGAGAGAGAGAGAGAGAGAGAGGAGAGAGAAGTGGGAGGAGAGAGAGAGAGAGAAAGTGGGAGGAGGAGATATGCAAACCTTGGCATTAGTATAGTAGTCAGAGGGCAACTTTCTAGAGTTGAGTCTCTCCTACCTTTATGTGGACTCCAAGGATTGAGCTCTGGTCATAAGCACTGCATCATCCAGACAAGTGCCTTTATAACTGGTCTGCTTTTCTTTCTTTATAATTTGTTCACTCCGTGTATGTCCACATGTGAATGTGCATCCCACTGCATGCATGTGAATATGAGGACAACTTTGCCGAGTCATTTTTTGCCTTCTACCAGGTGGGAAGCAGGGATAAATTCAGGTCATCAGGTTTGGTGGCAGATGCCTTAGAGCCAAGCCATCTCTGGCCCCTCTCTCTCTCTCTCTCTCTCTCTCTCTCTCTCTCTCTCTCTCTCTCTTTCTCTCTCTTTTTATTGGGCAGGGGGATGGGGGGCTTTTCAAGTCAGGGTTTCTCTGTGTAGTCCTGACTGTCCTGGAACTCACTCTGCAAATCAGGCTGGCCTCAAACTCAGAGATCCGCCTGCTTCTGTGGGAATTAAAGGCATACACCACCTCTGCCGGCTCATTTCTTTTCTTTACTTGGCATGGTATCATATAACCCAATCTGGCCTCAAATTTGTTATGTAACATTGAATAACCTTGAACTTCTGCTCCTCCTGCCTCCAACTCCCAGAAGTGCTGAGATTACAGGCATGTGCCACCACACCTGGTTTTATGGGATGTTAGGGAATCAAACCTCAGGCTTTGTTTATATTAAGCCAACACTCTACAACTGAGCTACATCCCCAACCTATGTCTGGCCTGCCTCCCTTCCAACCTCCATGTTTGTAGCACTAAAATGCACGTACAAGTAACTGTACATAGATTAGTTGTTCAATTTAAAAGCAAGGCTTGGGGAATACTTATACGGAATATTGGAAAATATTTCTAATGCTATTACGATTTTGCCACCAAAAACTTAAAAAAAAAAAAAGCTGTACCAAACACTGAATCAAAAACAACACACACACAGAGGAACAAAACAGACGATGCCAGGATCTTCTTAGTACATATACTGCAAAAAGATTAGTATGGATTCATCACAAGATACAGGAGAGCAATTTGCATCACCATAACTCACAACAGATGCCAATAAAGGTCACCTATGTCAGTATCACACTTCAGAGATGGACAGGACAGTGGGCACAGCTGACCTGCTTGAGCTCAAGAAGACACATCCCGTAACTGTCAGCCACAGGGTTTCAGGTCTTGATCGCTGTAGAAGCAGACATGGGCAGTACTACAGGCCAGGTGAGGAAAAACTTCCCAGCAGGATGGCAAAAGCTGCCCAAGGACAAAGTCCAGGTCAGACTCGTCACAGGGCACAGGGACATAAAGTTGGGAGTAACTTAAGGGTCAGTGAGAGAAGGAACCAGGTGGTATAGGAACCTCAGAGAGATCAATACTAAGAACAGAGATTTATTTTTGATTTATTTTTTCTTTCTCTCTCTTTTTTTCCCTCTTTGGTTTTTCAAGACAGATTTCTCTGTGCAACAGTCCTGGCTGTCCTGTAACTTATTTTGTAGATCAAGCTGGCCTCGAACTTACAGAGATCAACCTGCCTCTGCCCTCCCCCGCCCCCAAGTGCTGGGATTAATGGTGTGTGCCACCACTATGCCGAAAGGGTGAAAATTTTATCTGGGGAGGCAAAAAAGGAAACAATGGAAAAAGGCTCTCCTGAGTTGGTAGCCAAGACAGTCTGTCCCTGCATGCACATGGATGCACATCTAGTCTACGTCAAAGACAAGAATGCCACAAAGCTTTGTGGCATTGTGGCATTCTGTGTAACTCCTAATCCATGACCTTTGCCCCAGCACACATATGGCAGAGCCAGAATGAAACGAGACTACCTTTTTTCTTTTGTTTAAAGACATGATCTCATATAACTCAAGTGGTTCCTATAATCCAGGTTGACCTCCTACTTTCTCCTACTTTCCTCTCCTAAGTGCTAGACACTCTGTTCTAAAAATCAAACATCTTCACTGTCAGTGCCACAAATCTCAAGCCCTTATTTCATTTTTCTATCAGAGTATAAATGAAATTTTACCATTTTCAAGAATAAATCTGCTGGGCGGTGGTGGTGCATGCCTTTAATCTCAGCATTCAGGAGGCAAAGGCAGGCGTATTTCCGTGAGTGTGAGGCCAGCCTGGTCTACTGAGCTAGTTCTAGGATAGCCAAGGCTAAGGAGGGAAACTGTCTAGAAACACACAAAGTAAATCTGAGATAAAGGGAAAGTGATAAGAAGATCCTTGGGGAAAGTGGCAATCCCCCTCACTTTGCTTCACAGCCTGTCTTGTCTTCCAATAACTAACCAAGGCACATACTGTGCAAGTGACGCCAAGCTCTCATTCTGTGACTGACATCTTCAGTGTCAAAGTTCATTTTAATAAAATTACCTTTCTTAATTCAAAGGCAACACAGTGAAGTACAAAATGGCCCTGCGGGCCTGACTCACATTACCCAGGAACTGCATACACCTTTTTTTCTGGCAACACCATCTCATCTATCCCAGTCAGTACTGTGGTAGTCTATGGTAGTTCACGAGATGTTTGTTTGCTTTCCAAAAATACTTTTTAAAAAATTCTATGCAATTGATCTAAGAGTATGAAATTGGTTGTTTTACCCTTATAACAATTTGCTTCCAGCCAGCTAGATGGCTATGTGTGAAAAGGCACTCTGATCTCAGTTCAGTCCCTGGAAACCATATGGTAGGTGGTGAGAAACAACTCCTAAAAGTTACCCTTTGACCTTTATATGCCAGTGCTGGCGCATGCCTACGCGCACGCGCATGTGCACTCGCAACACACACACACACACACACACACACAATTAAGATGTTTTAAGCCAAGCATGGCAATGCATGCCAGACAAGATTATGAGTTTGAATCCTACCTGCGCTACACAGCAAAACCCTATTTAAATCAAAATTTAAAAACAAAAAAAAAATATTTTAGCTTACGCACTCTGTAGCACCCAATCCAACCCACACACACCTAACCCTGACAGCCTGCAACTTAGTAGCAAGAACGGTTCCTGACACTCAAACTTCTAGGCGTGAAAATTTTACAAGTCTTAAGTCACAGAGTCCTCACAACAGCATTCTAAGACCAGTACTATTAGTGTACCCATTTTATAGCCAAGAAACCAAAGGCAAAGAGATCTTACCTATTACCACAAAGCCAGTAAAGGAGGAGTCATGACTCAAGGGCGGTCAGTCTGGCTCCAGAACCAGCACTCAATTTCACTCTGCTTCAGCCTCTGGCAAGACAGCTGATTAGACCACAAGCTGGAAGGAGCCACCTCTACATTTCCTCTTAGGCAGTCTGAATCCCTTAAAGACTGGCTCTCCTGACTATCCAGTCACACCTCTCCTCTTTCTAATCCCCATCCCCCTCGCTTGTAAAAGGGGGAGCCACGGACAAAACCACCTGCTGTTTACAGACTGCGCCCAGGACGCAGTGCTCAATTGCCCTCCCTAGCTCCCAAAGACAAACGTCCGTATTGTCTGCACCACGGGAGGAACTGAAGCCTTGCAACTGTACGTTTTTCTGCAGAGGTCACTGGAGGCCTGGCCAACCCGAACAACACTGAAGGGGGAGGGGGCCCAGCCGCATTTTTGCGGCTGAAGGTTGCGTAGCGCCCACAGCAGCTGCGGTGAGCAGCAGCATGGAACACACCCACAGCTGCCGCGCCCGAAGCGGGCAGCACGTTTTAAAATAAAGACAGCTTGGTCAGGACGCACAGCCTGCCGGCTCGCAGCCCCCACCCACCCCACGCCTGCTAACAGCAGGCGCCCACGAAGTTCCAAGACCGAAAGGCCGGGTAAAGGACCACCCGAGCCTGCCGCAGAGGCCCAGCCGCGAAGCCAGGGCGCACCACGAGCAAGCAAGCCATGACCCGACCCAGAGACGCCCACCGACTCCCGGGCTTTGCGGACAAAGCCTGGCCCGCAAGATCCTCGCCCGGCAAGCATCATCGCTCACCACCCCGACTACACAGAGCAAACGGACGCGAGCCCAGCGCGCAGGAAGGACAGGAACATGCACACCGGCTCGGGGCCTGGCCACAGAACACACACCTGTCCTCGGGCTGACTCCACACACCTGTCTGCAGGCCAGTCACCCTCACACCCACCTTCAGGTTCATCACAATCCCAGCCACCTCAAGCAAAGAGCAACTACCTTTGGTAGAGACACACACGCACTCACACCCATCCAAAGGCCGGGCACGCATGCAGACCAGGCACACTCACACCCACCCTCCGGTCGGTTCTCTCACGCAAACCCGCCTTCACACTTCCTGGCCCTCGGCGGCGGCGCCCTCGCGCGGACCCTCCCCGACCGGGTCACCTGGGGCCCCGATTCCTAGCATGACCGTACTGGGGGCCTCCGCCCGGGCCTGGCCGTGGGGCCGCAGCGAGGCCTCTCCGCCATCTTCCCGGCCCGCGCCGCCCACCTCCCGCGCTCTCACCAGCCGGCTCTGCGCCCGGCGCGCCGCCGCAGCCCCTCATCACAGACTGCACGCTGCACCCCAGCTCCCAGCGGCTCCCGGCCGCCGTGGCCGCTGCAGTCAGCGCTCCACGTCCTGGGTCTCTGCTGCTGGTCCAGTGCGCTGCGGCCGCGCGTCCCCCGTCACCAAGCGCAACCCCCCGCCTCCGGCTCCGCCCCCGCGAGGACGCGGCCGCCGCCAGGGGGCGCCGCCCGCGGGGCTGCAGTGCGCTTGCGCCACCGCGCAGCCCCTCGAGAGCCAAGGGCGAGCCTCGCCTCTGTCGGAGGCCCCGCCCCCAGTGCCGCACTAGCCCGTCGCTTTGCTCTCACCTGTACCCGCCCACTTCGGGCGGTCTGGGTCACCGCAGGTGTGTCCTGATGTGGGTGTGGCGTGACTTTACTAGTTCTAACATTGCGGGTGTTTCCGAGCCTGAGATTTACCTCTTCTTTGACACTGGAAAGGTAGCCATTGTCTAAAATACCCTGCGTACTCCATGTTTCTAACTTCCCTTTATGATTTTCCTTCTTCTATCTTCTTAGCTATTTCTCGTGGTAACTCAGACACGGCCTTTAAATGTGCTCCGTTTTCTATTTTTGCTTTGTGTGTGTTGTATATCATGTGTGTGCGCACACGTGCTAATGGTGTCCGTGTGGAAGTCAGAGGACAGCGCCTTCCACATGGGTTCCAGGAATGGAACACACATCCTCAGACTTGCACAGCGAACCCTTTTAACCACTGAGCCATCTCCTTGGCCCTTTTGAAATTTTTATTACTTATTTTTATTTGAGACATGAGTTTATATAGCCCAGACTGACTTTCAACTTGCTGTGTAGCCAAAGATGGCTTTGACGTTCTAATCCTCCTGCCTTCATCTCCCCTGCGCTGGGGTTACAGGCATGTGCCACCATATCCGGTTTGTGCAGTGGTAGAGGTGTAACCCAGCGTTTTGTGCATACTAGAAAAGCGAACTACCAATCTGAGCTACATCCTCAGCTGACTTTTGGGTTCCTTTGTGTTTGTTTCTTTCAGATGAGATATTGTTATGTGTGCCCAGGCTGACCTCAAACTTAACATCTGCATGCCGTTTACAGATTACAGGTGCATGCTTCTCACCCTGCCGGTCTTTGGGTTTTTGTTTTTGTTTTTTTTTGGGAGGGGGCGTTGGTTTGGTTTTTCGAGACAGGGTTTCTCCGTGTAGCTTTGGAGCCTGTCCTGGAACTTGCTCTGTAGCCCAGGCTGGCCTCTAACTCACTAAGATCCATTCTTCTTCTGCCTCCCAAGTGCTGGGATTACAGGAGCACACCACCACAGGCTTGCTATCTTTTTTTTTTCTTTAAGTATTACTGGGGCCTGGAGAGATGGCTCAGCAGTTAAAAGTGCATACTGCTCCTCCAGAGGATCTGAGTTCAATTTCCTGTACCCATGTCGGGTGATTCAAAATCACCTATAACTCCAACTCCAAGGGATCCAGTGTCTCTAGCCTCTGCATTCATGTATACAGACATAAGTGATTTTTTAATGATAAAAATACACCTGAAAATATTTTTACTTACTTATTTTGTATATGTGTATGGCTGCAGGTATCAAGGACTACATGTAGATGTCAGAAGACAACTTAAGGGAGTCAATCGGTTTTCCCCTACTGTCTGGGTCCTGAGACTAGAACTCAGGTCAGCAGACTAGGCACACACACCTTGACCCACTGAGCCATCTCCCCAGCTTATGTCTTCATTTCTGTGAGTTGTACTTAAGTTCCATTTGTAGCTGAATAGAATGGCCCAAAGCTCTTCCAGGACTGCACAGCATCCCAGCTCTGTCCAGACCCTGCCCTGCCCTTCAACACGCCACTGCTGCAGGCCCATGCCCTGTGGATCTCCATTACGCTCACATTTAGCACTTCCTTGCTGAGTCATCGCACAGGGCACTCTTTGATATGGACAAAGGCTCCTTTCTATCTCCTGCTCCCTCGGAGATACTGTTAAAAACAAACATTCTACATGTTGTGCAAAGAAATACACAAACAGCAAAAGTAGCTCAGAGAGGCAATTCATTTCTGTAAAAAATAAATTAACCAGGGCAGCAAGTAAGCTAAGGCAGGGAGTTCGCTTTGTTTTCATTCCGAAGGGGGTGGTGACTGTCTCTTTTTTCTGCTGCCTGGGGGGTCACCTCATAGTCCTTCCTGATTGGCTAGCTTTTAAATGAACCAGTCCAAAGGAAATGAAGGAAGAAGGTAAGGTGTTGACTGCTCCAGATCATTAAGTTTGGAAACTAGAGGAGGATGGGGGGCTTTCTATAAGGACAAGTTTTACGAGGTGGGGGGAGTAAGGATTTGGTTTCTTTACATAACAGTTTTAAGGGGTGCGGGAGATTCTGGCCCTTGGTGAGCATTAGTTACCTTTGATAGGAAAAAATATATTTTTTTTTCTCATTCACTCACCTGAAGTAAGCTGACCTGGATGAAGCTAGAGCATCTCCTCCCTGCTGTTGAAGAAACATCACCAGCATGGCTGACTGGATTCCTTTTGAGTGCTTTTTGTTTTGTTTTAATATTTTTGAAATGTTTATTATTTTTATTCCATGTGTATGAATGTTTTCCTAAATGAGTACCACACCCATGCAGTGTCTATGGAGGTCAGAAGAGGGCATCAGATCCCCTGAGACTGGAGTTACAGACAGTTGTCAGCTGCCATGTGGGTGCTGGGAATTGAACCTGGGTCCTCTGGAAGAGCTGCTGAGCTGTCTCTCCAACACCTGCCACCCCCACTGACACTTCCCTTGATCACAAATTTAAGGTGAGCACTGCACACTCCCAGGGAATCCTGTGGTTTCTAGGGAGGCTGAGCACTGCACATTCCCAAGGAAGCTCTTTCCCACTTTTGAAACTGGCCGCTTCGTTACTTCTCAGACCCCTTTAGTTAGGTCTTCTATTGGAAACCAAAAGCTTGCTATCACCAAACTATAGGGCTGCCCAAATCCATCCCTGGCCTCCCACTTTTCCTGTGGAAAGTTTGCTGGCTATTCTGCTCATTTTGAAGATTAGGCTAAGACCTGGACTCATTTCTGTTCCTTGCAGTATTAACATGTTCATTTCTTTTCTTTTCTTTCTTTTTTTCTTTCTTTTTTTTCTTTTGGTGCGGGATGTTGAGACAGGTAGCTTTGGAGCCTGTCCTGGAACTACTCTTGAAGAGCAAGTTGCCCTCAGACTCACAGAGATCCGCCTGCCTCTGCCTCCCGAGTGCTGGGATTAAAGGTGCGCGCCACTACTACCTGGCAACATGTCCATTTCTATTGAACAATTTTCAAGAGCATTCAAATACATTCTAGCATTGTTCTTTTTATTTATTTATTTTTTTACTATATGTGCATGGATGTTTGCCTGCGTATATGTCTGTGCACGGTATTTGTGACTGGTGCCTATGGAGGCCAGAAGAGGATGTCAGATCGCCAAGGAATGGAGTTACAAATGGGTGTGAGCCCCTGTGGGTGCTGGGAGTCTAACATGGGTCTTCTGGAAGAATCACCAGTGCTCTTTCACAGCTGTCTAGTCCTCTAACGTTACTCTTTGACTCCACCCACTGCTTCCCACCAGACGCTCATTCCCTTGGTGACTGCGTGTCCTGGAAAAACTGGCCCACACCTCAATATCATCGGTCTTCCTTGTTTACTAATTCTGTGGAAATATTCATGTTCAGGTTACTTCTTGAATATAATGCATTCTTTTGTCATCAGCTTTTCATTTGCCTGGGAGGAATACTCAGCACCTTACTATTGAGTTGCCTTTGTTGATGGGAGTTTTGATGCTTAAATTGCCAAATTAAGTAGGATTAAGAAATGCAGCAGGATCTCCATGACACAGGACAACAACAGGATATCCAAGAGATGCCCAATGAGAGCACATTATTGGTGGTGTGGCAGAAACCAGAGGTCTTGAGCCAGGCCAATGGCTCGTGGTAATGAACACTTGCAAGTAAAGATGAACAGGCTAAAAGGTAAGCCGTGTGTCTCCCCAGGCCACACTACAGCTTCCACAACAAGAGATAAATCTTTTTCGTTGTTTTTGTTTCCTTGTTTTGTTTAATTTTTGGTTTTTCTTTTAAATTTGGTTTTGTTTTTCTTTGAAGGGGGTTCAAGGGCAGAGGGTAGATGTGAGGAGACAGGGAGATAGGTGGAAAAAGAATGCATGATGTGAAAATCTACAAAGAATCAATAAAAGTTAAAAAGAAAGAAAAATGCCCCATTGCTGGACATGGAGGCATGTTCCTGTAATCCCAGCACTTGGAAGGCAGAGAGAGGTGGATTTCACTGAGATCAGCCTGCTCTCCATGCTAAAGTCTAGGCCAGCCAGGACTGCCTAACATGATTCTGCCAGAGAGAGAGAGAGAGAAAGAGAGAGAGAGAAGAAGAAGAAGAAGAAGAAGAAGAAGAAGAAGAGGAGGAGGAGGAGGAGGAGGAGGAGGAGGAGGAGGAGGTGGGGAGGAGGAGGTGGGGAGGAGGAGGAGAAGAAGAAGAGGAGGAGGAGAAAGAAGTACCCCTTAGGACATTAGTGAGGCATATCTTTGGGGATTTCTGTGAGGGTGTTTCCTAAGATGAAGGAGGGAAAACTGGCCCTGAAAATGGATGGTACCAGGCCCTGAGCTGGGCTCTCTGACTTAATAAAAAGGGAGAAAGGAGAACCCTGGATGAGTTCCAGCAAATCCTGTTCCCTGCTTCCTGATCCATGGAAGTGTAAACAAGAAGCCCTAAGTTCCTTCCTAACAACTGCCCTGCCTCTTGCCTTCCCTCTGTACTTTGGAACCTGTGAGTAGAAGTCTTCTCTCCCTCAAATGACTTCTTGACAGCTATTCGGTCACAGTGACAAGAGAACCAATGCAGAAGCACTGAGTGCAGAAGTCCAGGGCTCCCAGGAATCGACCCTGTCTGTTGTCCGCATGTGACTCGACAGGATATTAGAGTTTGAGCTGAGGGGACAAGTCATCACGTCCCACAGTTTAGGAAAGTGCCACACGAGAGGACTTCTAGTGGCAGGGAATTGTGTGAACGACCACCTTTGCATTTTACCATTGAGAGGACTATAAGAAAGGACTCAGACCCTGGAGTGGGGTTTCCTTAGAAGAAGGCATGGATCCACGTCTTCATTAGTGTTTTCGTCACAGTTACAAAACAGTTGATAGGTGATGCGCACCTATAATCCCAGCACTCAGGAGACAGAGGTGGGAGGAATCACAAGATCAAGTCTAGTCTTGGGTATATTGTAAGTTTAAGACCAGCCAGCGATACATAACAAGGCTGCATCTCAAACAAAGAAACAAAACCTGACACAAACCCCCACCAATTACTGAGGATTTATAAATACACAAAAAGCAAAATAATTAAGAGAACAAAATTTTTAAGAAGAGCCAAAGGGGGTAAAGAGACGGGATCATCAGGTAAAAGCACTGGCTGCTCTTTCAGGGAACCTGGGTTTGGTTCCTAGTATCCACATGGTAGCTCACAACCATTCATAACTCCGGTTCCAGAGGGTGTGATGCCCTCTTCAGGCCCCTATAAATACTGTACACACATGGTACAAAAATATACAGGCAGGTAAAACACCCATACATATAAAAATAAACAAATCTAAAAAATTTACTGCCGGGCAGTGGTGGCACATGCCTTTAATCCCAGCACTTGGGAGTCAGAAGCAGGAGGATCTCTGTGAGTTCCAGACCACCGTGGTCTACAAGAGCTAGTTCCAGTACTGGCTCTGAACACTGCAGAGAAACACATTCTCAAAAAACCAAAACCAAACAAACAAAACAAAAAGTTCCACACACACATAAAATCCACATACACAAAACACACAAAATCCACACACACAAAAAATACAAACACACAAAATACACAGAAAAAAACCATGACATCCCTTTAGTGTTGGCTAACTACTGGGCACGGGATTGCACGAGAGTGTTGATAAACCAGTAACATTCCACTGGAGAAGACCAATTTCCCCTTGGAAATGTTGGCAGGTATCAAATGCAAATACCTTCTTGGTTAAGAGTGAGATTTTACATGCACTTCCTCTTTTCTGTGCTGGGATTTCACCTCCTCTGAACCTATACAGACTTTGTGCCTTTAACAATCTCTGTGAGTTCAGGGTCTTTATCACTCTGGTTGTGTCTGGTTGTTTCCTTGGTTATCTACCAAGGTTACCTACCACCTCCTCTTTCCCTGAGCCCTGAGGGTAGAGTTTAATGAAAACATCCCACTCAGGACAGAGAACTCCAAAGTCTCTCACTCCCTGCACATTGTTCAGTTGTGAGTCTCTGTGTTAATCACCATCTATACAATAGAAGCGAGTCTGATGCTGTGTTCCTTTAACAGAGTGACAGTCTTTCCACTAGGCCCATGACCTCTCTAGTCTCAGCTTCTGGCTACTTTAGCAGTGTGAGGTATGGGTTCCATTTCATGAAGTTGGCCTGAAGTCCAATCCAAAAGAGTTTGGGTACTCTCATAGCGTTTGTACCACGATTAAACCAGCACATACTGTAGGCCACAGAATTTATAGCGGGGTGATACTGCTGAGTACTTTTCTCTTCCCTTAGCATGCAGAGCACCTTCCAGCACTCGATGCTAACCAATAAGGGTGAAGACTCTGTGTGTCTTTGGGACATTTCAGCTGAGGGTTCAACAAGATGTAGCTCAGTCCTGGAGGTTTTCCCTTTGAGATGTTTAGTTGGAGCATTGTTTCCCCATTATATGGTGATTTGATTTAAATTCCTTTCGTATACGTGCATATCTTAGGAAGCAGCTACAGCAGTAGATTTCCATGTGGTTTTCCAGAAGAACTTTGTGGTAGTTGTCTATCCTCATATTCCCTCCTTTTTTTTTTCTACCCCAAGACAGGGTTTCTCTGTACAACAGTCCTACCTGTCCTGGAACTCGCTCTGTAGACCAGGCTGGCCTCAAACTCAAACTCCACCTACCCCTGCCTCCTGAGTGCTGGCATTAAAGGTATGCCCCACCATGCCTGGCTAAAATAAGTAAGTCTTTTAAGAAAATAATACATTTGAGAGGATGTGGAGAAAACAAACACTTACTGTTGGTGGGAAATGTAGTGATATTTTGTTTATAATTTAATAAATAAAGCTTGTCTGAGAGATCAGAGAAGCAGTATAGCCAGCCCCTAGAGAGACCTTTTACCTCTACCAAATCCTCAAACCTCAGACGGCCTCCTCAGACTGTGTCCTCTGACTGCATCCTCAGACTGACTGCTTCAGACTGCATCCTGAGGCTGCATCTGAGCTCCTGTCTCCTCCTGGATATATTCCTCTCCCTGCCCCAGTCATATCACTCCTGTCTTCACCTCTCTAGTGGTGTGATTAAAGGTGTGAGGCACCACCGCCTGACTCTGTTTCTCATAGACTGGATAAATCTAACATAGCCCAGGGTGGCCTTGAACTCACAGAGGTCTGTCCGCCTCTGCTTCCTGAGTGCTGGGATTAAAGGTGTGCGCCATCACTGCTTGGCCTCTATGGCTAACACTAATTAGTGGTTTAGTGCTGCACTCTGATCTTCAGCAGCTGTATTTGTTAGAACACAAACAAAATATCATTACAGTGGGATGTAAACTGATGCAACCACTATGCAAATTAGTCTGGAGGTTTCTCAAAAAAATAAAGCTAAACCAGGTGGTAGTGGCACACACCTTTAATCCCAGCATTCGGGAAGTAGAGACAGGTGAATCTCTGCAAATTTAAAGCCAACCTGGTCTACAGAGCAAGTTCTAGGACATCCACATCCAGGGATATATACAGAGAGGCCCTTTCTCAAAAAGCAAAAAACCAAAAAAACAAAAAGAACAAAAAACACTCTAAAACTAGAACTACCATGTGGCCCAGTCATACCACAACTGGGCATATACCCTATATCCACAACTGGGCATATATCCTATATCCATAACTGGGCATATATCCTATATTCACAACTGGGCATATATCCTATATCCACAACTGGGCATGTACCCTATATCCACAGGACTGTATTTCCTACTGTAGAGCTGCTTGCTCATCCATATTTGTTGCTGCATTATACCCACTAGAAAGAAAATGGATTCTACCTACAATGTCCATTATCTGAAGAATGGATACTGAAAATGAGCTTTATTCAGCCATAAGTAAAAATGAAATTTACAGCCAGATGGTGGTGGTGCACCCCTTTAATCCCAGCACTCGGGAGGTAGAGGTGGGCAGATCTCTGTGAGTTTGAGGCCAGTCTAGTCTACACAGCGAGTTCCAGGACAGTCTCCAAAGCTAAAGAAAAACCCTGTCTTGGGAAAAAAACAATGAAATTTACAAGAACACAGATGGAACTGGTGTCTTAGGCACTGTCCTATCCCTGTGAGAGGCCACCAAGACCAAGGCAACTCTGACACAGAAAGCATTTAATTGGGGTTTGCCTACTATTTCAAAAGTTTAGTCCATTATCATCATGTGCGAGAAGGGTGAGTGGCGTGCAAGTATGGTGATGGAGAAGTAGCTGAGAGCTACATCCTAATCCTTAAGCAGAGAGAGAGAGAGAGAGAGAGAGAGAGAGAGAGAGAGAGAGAGAGAGAGAGAGAGACTGGGCCTGGCACAGGCTTTTAAAACCTCAGAGCCCACCACCAATGACATACATCCTCCCAAGGTCACACCTCCTCATCCTTATAGTCCCTTCAAATACAGCCACTCCCTGGTGACTAAGCACTCAAATATATGAGCCGATGGGGGCCATTTTTATTCAAACCATCACAACTGGAAAATACATATTAAGTGAGGTAACCCAGTCTCAGAAAGACAAACACCAAATGTTCTCTTGCATATGCAAATCTTAGCTTCTGGTTTTTATATATGCACATCTATGTGGGAGTGAATGAGTATAAATGCTAGGAAACTAGAAAAGAACCCATGAGACAGGAAAAAGAAGTTGCCAAGGAGAGAAGCAAAGGGGACAATAAAACATGTGACATGAAAGTGAAAAGGGAAATACCGAGGGTGGGAGAATTTAGGAGGGATGGGGACCTGGAAGATGCAGAGCATGACAGTCTGGGGGAGGAACTTAGTAGGTACCAAAGTGCCATTAAGAAACCTACTGCTGGGGGCTGGAGAAATGGCTCAGCGGTTAAGAGCACTGGCTGTTCTTCCAAAGATCCTGAGTTCAATTCCCAGCAACCACATGGTGGCTCACAACCATCTGTAATGGGGTCTGGTGCCCTCTTCTGGCCTGCAGGCATACACACTGACAGAATTTGTATAATATTGTGTAATATATATATATATATATATATATATATAGCTATATGCTGATAGCCAGGCAGTGGTGACACACACCTCTAATCCCAGCACTTGGGAAGCAGAAAGCAGGCAGTCTCTGTGAGTTCAAGGTCAACCTGGTCTACAGAGTGAGTTCCAGGACAGCCAGGACTACACAGAGAAAACCTGTACTGAAAAACCAATAAATAAACAAATAAATAAAAAGTAGATAGATAGATAGATAGATAGATAGATAAGAGAGAGAGAAAAGGAAAGGAAGGGAGGGAAGGAGAGAGGGAGGAAGGAAGGAGGGAAGGAAGGAAGGGAGGAAAGAATAGAAACTTGCTGCTTTGTCAGCCAAAAAGCAGTGGTAAAGGAATCTCTGTGATTCCACTGGTTCACATAATGAGTTCCGGGTCAGTAACCCTACATAGTGGGACCCTGTTTCAAACAAACAAAGGAATGCAGGCTGCAGCTCATCATTTAAGAGAACTTGCTGCTCTTCAGAAGTCTTGAGTTCCCTTCCCAGTAACCATTGGAGCAGCTCACAAATGCCTATAGCTCCCGCGCTAGGGGGATCTGGCAACTTTTTGTGGCCTTTCCCAGCATCTACATGTGCATGTTCATTCTCTCTCTCTCTCTCTCTCTCTCTCTCTCTCACACACACACACACACACACACACACAATAAACCTCATTTAAAAAATAAATCTGAAGCAAGGCATAGTGGCCTTTAATCCCAGTACTCAGGAGGCAGAGGCAGGTGGATCTCTGTGAGTTCAAGGCCAGCCTGATCTACATAGTGAGCTCCAGGACAGCCAGGCTACATAGAGAGACCCTGTCTCAAAAAGACAAAAAGGAATGTGAAGAACAACGTAAGTGGATTTTATCGTCAAGTGGTGGGGAGGATATGTCAAGCCAAGAATGCTCAAGCATTCAGTAGAAATAGAAATGGATTAGATGCGTCAAAACCCAGGCTGACAGTAGACAGAAGAGTTAAGCATGTATTCATCCTAGGAGCCTGGAAGTCCTTCCAAGATACGCGAACGAGAGAGTTTCTTACACAGGTCCTAGCAGACCGTAAGAAGATAACCATCACAGCCCAGCTCGCAGGAGTAGAGATGTCAAGGCTTCCTGCTGTTTTTCATTAGGGGACAGGTAAAAAGAATGCTGACGCCTGAGTAAATACGCAGCAATTAGAGACAGAGGACCAGCTGTCAGAGAAGCCATCCTAAATGGAAGAGTTGCATTAGAGTTTCAGTGAAATGATCCTGATTAGTGCACTCTATACTAGAGTGTCCTAACGGCCCAGGTGTCAAAAGGCTTACTCTGCTGGGTGAGAATAGGGGGGTGTGGTGGGGCCTTTAGCAGGTAGGGCCTAGTGGGAGGTCTCCATGTCACTGGGGCTGAGCCTTGGAAAGGCAGTTGTAAGATCCTTTCTTTTTCCTCTCTCGCTTTCCAGCCATGAGGTGAACAGCTTCCTCCACCACATGCTCCCACTATGAAGTGCCTGCCACTTCACTGCAGGTCCAAAAGCAACAGGACCAACTTACCAACGGTACCAACTTACCAAAACTTTTATGATTGGGATCCAGAATCTGACATGATGGGGCTGGAGAGATGGATCGGTGAGGAGGAGGATTACGATTTTACCAGAGGACCTGAGTTCAGCTCCCAGCACCCAGATCAGGGAATCACACTGCATACCACTCTCTCCAGTTTCCAGCTGATTCAACGCCTCTAGATTTCGTGAGCAACTGCACTCAAGTGTACATACCCACATACCCAAGACAGACAGGCAAACACACACACAGGACTAAAAATAAATAAAAGTGATGGGGCTGGAGAGATGGCTCAGAGGTTAAGAGCATTGGCTGCTCTCCTGAAAGTCCTGAGTTTGATTCCCACCCAACCACTGGTGGCTCACAACCTTAACTGTAATGAGATCTGATGTCCTCTTCTGGCCTGCAGGCATGCAGGCAGACAGAAAACTGTATACAAAATAAACAAATAAATCTTTAAAAACAAGGTAAAGTAAATAAAGGTGAGGCTGTAGAGGAAGGTCAACAGTGGTTCTTATACCACTTGAACAATTTTATGACGAGGATGTGGAAAAGTTTGGAATGTTCAGCTAAAAACGCTGTTGACTGATGCGGGCAGAGTTTAATGGGCTGTTCTAGAGGGATCTTGGAAGACTGCTGCTTAGAGGCCTGCAGGCCGCGGAGGCCTGGTGCAAGAATTTCACAGGGGAACAAGGACTTTGCTAAGACCTGGGCTGGGGCCATTCATAGGATAGATCAAGAATGTGGCTTTGGCAGTGGTGGCACACACCTTTAATCCCAGCACTTGGGAGGCAGAGGCAGGTGGATATCTGTGAGTTCAGGGCCAGCCTGGTCTACAGAGCAAGTTCCAGGACAATCAGGACTATTATATAGAGAAAACTTGTCTTGGACAAACAAAAACAAAACAACAAAAAGAATGTGGCTTCATTCTGCAGTCTCCTGAGAATTTGAGTGAAGCTGAATTGAGAAATGGTTGACTGGTTTGCTGAGCAAAGGAAACTTCAGGACAGCAGAGCATTCAGGCTGGTGCCAAGAAAACAGCTGGCATTGCTGGAAAGGTCACCACCCTCACAGGGAAGTCGTTTGCACTGAACTGGAGCAATAGCGAACTATTTCTTCAGGCTCAGTCCTCAGAGGCTGCTCCAGTTGTGGTCCGAGGAGCTGGGCTATATCTTGAGCTGGCAGCAGAACCCTGCACTACTGCAAGCATCACCCAAATGGCACTAATTTTGAAAGCAAAGATACAAGATTTCTGGGGTCAAGAAGAGCAAATGATGCCAGGTGTAGTGATGGGGTCAGAGCTCCTCCAAAGTGAAGGTGAAGGTTAAGCCTCAGCAGCAGTGAAAATGCTGGAATAGTAGAGATGCTAGAACTGTAGGAAGACCACTAAGGATAGCAGCAACTGTGCAGTGGAACTGGCCTAAGCCTGTAAGAGAAGCTGTGTGTTCTGCAGGTCTATGGGATAGAGAGGTGAGATTATCCAAGTCCTTTGGAGCCCAATATGTTTACATTACAAGCCCTAGATGCCGGGCATTGAGCTACAGATTTTAGATTTTGCCCTGCTAGGCTTTGGTTTGGCTTAAATGTAGCCGTCCATTTGTTATTCACGTATTTTTTCATTTTTAAAAGGCAACATTTATTCTGCTAATGTGTGTACTTGTTCATTTGTTTTTTTATGAGATCACATCTAAGAGACTTTGAACATCTAAAGTTTTGCAAGTTTTAAAGATGGGATATTTAAAGTTGGACTGGGTTTTACATTATGAGAAAAACATGAGACTCTGGGGACAAGGGGTAGAAGAATATGGTTTAAAAGTGATCCTCAGCCGGGCTGTGGTGACTCATGCCTTTAATCCCAGCACTCGGGAGGCAGAGACAAGTGGATCTCTGTGAATTTGAGGCCAGCCTGGTCTATAAGGGCTAGGTCCAGGACAGCTAGGACTGTTACAGAGAGAAACCCTGTCTCGAAAAACCAAAAAATAAAACATTAAAAAAAAAGTGATTCTCACGTGTTAGGTTGGCAAGGGATGGAGTTGTGATGGCTGCTTTTGACTAGCCTAACACAGTCTAGAATCACAACCAAGAACAATCTTGGACAGGAACCATCTAAATAAAATTGACCCTTGGGCATGTCTATGGGGCATTATCTTGATTACATCAGTTAATGTGTGAAGCTAACCTACTGCAAGACACTATTCCTTGGGTCTGAGTCTGGGACTATATAGGAATGGGAACAGTGAGCTAAGTACTAAAAGTGTGTGTGATGTGGTCATCAGCATGAGGCTCCCCCTGGCTCGACTTCCCTGCTATGATGGACTGAAAGCTTTATAAGCTAAAACAACCCTTTGTCCCGTAAGCTGCTTTTTTAACAGGGTATTTTAGCACAGCACGAGAAATGAAATTAGAATATGAGGTGTGGGCAGAGGCTACCAAAACAACTGAGATTATTGCCATTGATTGTGGTCACTGGACGGTGAGGCACTATTGCCAATGACACACTTGAAATACAGCATGCAGATCTATCAAGTTGGAACTAAGCTAGAAACACGCGCCCCATTGGCTAGGGGTTGTAGTATCAGAAGGTGCTATCCAAGCGACTGGGTGAGGAAAGGCATCAGCAGTCCTAGCCAGTTGTTGAGCCAATGTGCTTACATCATTCTGCCAAGCGAGAGATTCCTACTGGTGAAATAGCATGCTTGCTTTGCTTTCTGGTTGGATCTGAGGTCACTCTATGGGACGAAATACATACCTAGTACCGCAAAACAGGACAGAAACCCATGATGGGAAGTCACAAGTGCTAGAGGAGTACCCGGCTACTCTGCTAATAGAAAATCAAATGGATTTGCAGCCAAACTGTCTTTGATACATTTATACTTATACCCTTAGACTAGCGCTGTTATCTTCCTCGGCCAAAGAGGTTTCTTTTGCAATGGGTGATGATTAATATGGAGATTCATAACTAGTTAAAATGTTGAGAATAAATACCTGTAGAGCCAGGCACGGTGGCACATTCCCAGCACTAAGGAGGCACAGACAGGCAGACCTCTGTGAGTCAGTGGTCAGCCTGGTCTACATAAAAAGTTCTAGACTACACAAGGCTACATAGTATGACTCTCTCGAAAATGAAAATGAGCGCTCAGCCCTAGAACAGGAATCTAAATTACTTCCTTCAAAGGGTTTGCATTTCATTCCGCCTACACCATTCTAGCTAACTTCCAACTACCCACCCACAGGGTTTTGTCTTGGCCACTGCTTCTTCCTTGGCACAGGGGGCAGGAGATATGCACAGTCACGGAATTCTGGTCTTCTCTGCCAGAGGGCAACAGACTGGGATCAGGAGATCAACAGGGCAGTTGATTCAAGGGAAATAACTGACCCATTTGTGACTCAACTTACTACTTCTGCAACATCAGTAAAGATTGGTGATGAGGCGGAGACCCCGGTGTTCATCGGGCGTTTTCTCTGCCCCCCCCTTCTCTTTACTTTTTTTGGTAGGGTTTCACTACACAGTCTTGGCTGGCCTAGACCAGACTGTACTTGAAGTCAGAGATTCACCTGCCTCTACCTCTGGAGAGTGAAGATTAAAGATTGCGCACCACTGCCCCCGGTCTAATCTTCCTTAAATTCCCCAGCCTATGGTGGATCTATGAGTTTGAGACTGGCCTGGTCTACAGAGGAGTTCCAGGACAGCCAGGGCTACACAGAGAAACCTTGTCTCAAAGGAAATAAATTCTTCAGCCTGCCTTGCACATAGACTGAGGTGACAGGACTTTCTGATCGAACAAATGTGAGGAGGTATGTTCACTTCCTGTTGTATAGCAAGATGCCAAGCAGTTTGCATCTGGAAGGGAAGCTCATTAACACAGAGACTGTGAAAAGGAAGGTGAAACAGGAGATATATTCGGGGGAGGGTCTAGACAGGGTTTGTTTGTGTAGCCCTGGCTGTCCCGGAGCCTGTTCTGCAGACCAGGCTGGCCTCGAACTCAGAGATCCACCTACCTCTGCCTCCTGAGTGCTGGGATTAAAGATGTGCACCACTATGTCCAGCTAAACATTTTAAGATGTATAGAGAGGTGAATCAGGATGCTCTAAAGCAGTGGTTCCCAACCTGTGGGTTGTGACCCCTGGATAGTCAAATAGCCCTTTCTAAGGGGTCTCCTAAGACTATTCGAAAACATAGGTATTTGGGTTTTTTGTTTGTTTGTTTTTGGTTTTGTTTTTTGAGAAAAGGTTTCTCTGTGTAGCCTTGTCTGTACTGGAATTCACTCTGTAGATCAGGCTGGCCTTGAACTCAGAGATCGGCCTCCTGAGTGCTAGAATTAAAGGCATGCACCACCACCACCACAAGTGGAAAACACAGATATTTATGATTCATAACAGCAAAATTAAAACTATGAGGTAGCAGCAAAAATAATTTTATGGTTGGGAGTCACCACAATATGAGGACTGCAGCATTAGGAAGGTTGAGAACCACTACTCTAATGGGAGGTAAAACATTCTAATCTTCAGGGAAGTTCATTAGGCTCAGGAAGTCAACAATTCAAAGCATCTTCAGGAAGTTCCTGAAACTGTGCAGAGTCGCTCCACTCTTCCTTCCCCAAGCATACATATGCTGTAAGAACTGCTGAGAGACACTCAGATGCGACAAGCTACCAAGAAGACTCTCAGACAGGCGGGGATACCCGCAAGTAGCAGAGATCAGCTGATCTGCCTGAAGAGGCTCAGACCAGCCGACTGAACCACCTGGAGAGGACACTGTTGAATCTGCTGAACTGCTTGCAGGCTATCTGGTGAGCTCCACCTTCTCAGCTTTCTTAGGTGACTCTTTGGTGATGCCATTGCCTTTGAGTAACTGTTCCTGTAAGTAACTCCTCACCTATATTCTTATAAGTAACATTAATAAAACTCATTGGTTCACTAAGCTAGACTTAGTGGTAGCCTTCTTACTTTGGCTGATTCCCAGTCTGGGGTGAGTAGGTGTTTGTTTAGTTCTCCTAGGAACAGTGTCACACAACACTTCCTTAAATAAGTCTGCTGCCATCCTTACCCATTCCCTGTTGGAGCAACCTGAGGAGACTAATGTCCATGGATGCACAGCTGTAAGATGACGACGACCTGGGCTGAGTCACTGTTGATAGAGAGACACCCAGGATCACTACCGAGGTTCCATTAGATATTGCAGGAAAACGAAATTTGTACTGTGTAAAGTCTCTTACAAGACTATTATTTACTGCATCTATCCAGGTCTGTATTGAAAAAGAACAAAGAATTCAGCAGAAGATACAAAATAAATGTGCAGTTTGGCAAGGAAGTTTGAAGTTGAGGTCAAGGTATGTACTTAAAAAGAAGTTATAACTGCTAAAGAAAAATCTGTTGTACTGGGACAATAAAAAAAAGTTTCTTGAATTCAACATCTCACCCACCAAAGCTCCAATGTGTGAAAATGCAAATTTATTTGAAAGCAAGTAGACAACAGGCAGAAAAAAATGCATCTATCTAAAAGGGTTCCCTCCTCAAAAAGTGTTTCATCAGAGTCAGCATGAAAGGTATACAGAGGTTGCTACCATTGTGGTCCACGAGGCCAGGCTCCATTCTGAGCTGGCAGCAGGACTTGGTAGCACTGGCCATGCAGTGGTACTTAACTTTAATGGCATAAAAGATGCAAGATTAAGTGGGGGTCATCATGGGTTCTTGCAGTTCCAGAGAGATGCTGGAGCCAGGCAACATGAGGCATGGTTGAAGTCCCTGCAAGGAGGCTCCGAGAGGTCACTGAGTGTGAAGGTGCAGCCTAAATTGTAGTGGGGGTCCTGAGATGCTCGAGATGCCAGGACCTGGGGTGTTCACCAAGAGAAAATAGAGGCATAAAGTGGAGTCAGCCGAAGTGAGAGATGCTGTGTGTATTGCAGGGGGCAACGGTGAAGGGGAAGAGGGGAGGAGCCACCCCAAGCCCTTTGGAGCCTAGATGGTCCCATCGTAAATTCCAGGATGCCAGACAAAGAGCTGGAGAGTTTGGCATATTCCCTGCTGGGTTTGGCCCTGCTTCAGTTTAGTCTCTTTGCTCTCCCTCATTCTTCCATTTTGGAATGGAAGCATTTAGTCTATGTTATTGCATTCTGGAACTGTGCAACTTGTTTCTAATTTTAAGAGATTGCCTTGAGTTTCAGATGAGAGAATTTCAAATGATATTGGATTTAAAAAACAAAAATGAAATCTGGGTCAGGCAGTGGTGGTGCATGCCTTTAATCCCAGCACTAGAGAAGAATATAAGACAGCAAGAGAGAGGAACTCGCTTTCTTTCAGAGTTAAGAGCACTCTAATGGCTTGGCTGCTTTGCTTTTCTGATCTTCAGGCTGAACCCTAATATCTTTCTCTGGGTTTTTATTATTTGTGCTACCATCCGCTCCAACTGTAAGCTAGAATAAGCCCTTTCTTAATTTTTTTTGTAAGGTATTTGGTCACAGCAACAAGAAAAGTAACTGTAATAAGACAGTAATATTCATTACTGTGGCCTAGCCCAACTAGTTTAATTGCACATTCTGTGAATAGAATATGCATGTATCTTTCCATTATCTGAAATTATTATATATCATAATCAGAGACTTGTCAGAAAAGATTAAATTCAACTTCTTCCAAAGAAAATTTACATTTACTTCTTTTGATTACTTGGAAATTTTTTGGGGACCAGCCTCAATAGGTTTGTACATTCTAGGGTAGCAGCGCGTGGACTAGAAATGTTAGGCAGAATAAATAGAGATACAAAAGAAATAGAGACATAGGATAGAGTCAGGAGGGCAACTCAGTGAATACCGAATCCGCCCACGTTTGTTCCATAGGTTTATATACCCCAATCCTAAAGGTGGGGGAGGCAAAAGACTGCTTTACCATGATACGAAGAACAAACAGAGCAATTACCTCTTCAATGCCTGAAACATCAAGTAACTATATATAGTAAGTTAAGTATTCTTTTTTAGGCAGGACACGCAGCAACCACATCTTAGGCCAAGCATCCTGTAGACAGCTATACTCTAGGTCAAATCTCCTGTCATAACCTTGAAGGAGCAAGAATAGGCCTGAATTCTCTGACCTTTGGTCAAGGTGGAGGAGATTCACATCCATGGGCTCTGACAGAAATTGTGACTGCTTAAATAAGAATGCCCCCACAGGCTCATCTATTTGAATACTTAGTCTTCAGAGAGTGGTGCTATTTGAGAAGGATGAGGAGGTGTGACTTGTTGGAGTGTGGCCTTGTTGGAAGAAGTGTGTCACTGGGAGTTGGATTTGAGGTTCTAAAAGCCTGGGTCAGTTCTCCCTCTTGGCCGTAGGATCAGGATATAGTTCCTAGCTACTTCTCCAGAGTCATTCATGCTTCATGATGATAATGGACTTAGCCTCTGATTGTAAGCAAGCTCACTCCTCTGCCCCCACTGGATTAAATGCTTTCTTTTATTATATTGCCTTGTTCATAGTGTCTCTTTGTAGCAACAGTAATTTTTGTTGTTTTGGGTTTTTTTTTTTTTTTTGGCTCCACCTATGATTCTTTAAGTTGAAGTTTGTACTTTCAAATCAACTTTAGGGGTTTTATTTATTTATTTATTCATTTATTTTAACATGTATGGGTGTTTTGCCTACATGTTTTTCTGTTTATACTTGTGCACCTGGTGTCCTCATAGGCCACAGTAGGACATCAGATCCCGCAGAACTGGAGTTACATGCAGGTGCTGGGATCAGAACCTGGATTCTTTGGAAGCCAGTGCTTTTAACCATTGAGCCATCTCTCCAACCCTTAAGAATAATTTCTTTTTTCTTTCTTTCTTCTTTTTTTTTTTGGTTGTTTTTTTTTGTTTTGGTTTTTTGAGACAGGGTTTCTCTGTAGCTTTAGAGCCTGTCCTGAAACTCTGCCTCCGAGTTCTGGGATTAAAGGCGTGTGCCACCACTGCCCAGCAGCACATGATTATTGTTAAATTGAAACAGTCCCAACGACTTCAGAGCACGTCTGTCACCTCCAGATGCTCGCTGTGCCCACTGCAGCTGATCCTGGCCCCACACCCTGGTCTAACTCACTGTGGAGAACAAGCTGGTCTCAAACTCGAGGGTTGACTCTCCTGTCTCTGCTTCCTGAATACTTGGGATTACAGATGTATGCCACCACAACCCAAGTTTACAATGACTGCTCTTGATGTGTGCTTTTTTGTTTCTGTTTTTTACAGACAAGAGTTTCTCTGTGTAGCCTTGGTTGTCTTGGAACTTTTTCTGTAGACCAGGCTGACCTTGAACTCAGAGATCTGCCTACTTCTACCTTCCAAGTGCTGGTAATAAAGAGTGTGCCACCACCTCTGACTTCACATGTGCTTTCTTAAAAGATCTCACCACCGGTTTAGAAGGTCCTATAAATCACGTGGAGAAATGTGGGTGATTAGGTTCAAGTATTGGAACCGGAGCAGTTTCCTCCCGGGGCAAATGCCCTACCTTTGCCCTACCTGGAGCAGGCTTGCCGCCCCCACTCATTGTAAATTCTGAGGTTGAAGGTGGGTGGGAATGTTTGCAGATAGTGCTGTCAAATCTTCAACTATGTCAGCTGTGTCAGAGAATAGTTCATAACTACACGTAGCTCTTTGGGGGAGGTGGAGATAGGCAGAGCTGAGGCAAGGTTTCAGGTACTAGAGACCAATCTCAAAACCATTATGTGGTGAAAGATGATCCTGTGTCCCCACCTCCCAGGTGCTGGGATTACAGGTGTACACCACCACACCTGGCTAAGTGTGGTCCCTAACAGCCATAACTGGTTGAGCTTGTTCCTTGGGAGAGAAATGCAAATTAAATTTATAACAAGATGAAAGACCTTTACATGTCAACACAAGACGTGAAAAAACCAGCAGCGGCTGCTTTGTCCTGTCTACCGCGGCTGCTTTGTCCTGTCTACCACTTCTCTATCCCAGGGCTTGGCACACGCCTGAATTAAGGCTAGAAATACAGAACTGACATGCACCTAGTGAGGCCAGCAAGTAAGTGTTGAGAGCCGCCCAAGGGCACGTGCAGATTCTGTGGCTGTGCCACTAATGCAGGGCAGACTCGGCCATGTACCATGTATCCTACGTGTTTTATTCTCGACATGGTCATGTCTGAAGGCATTTACTCCACTGCGTGTCTTCCCGTTTTCTTCCTTTTCTGGTCACCCTGGCCTCCTAGCTCCATCTCCTGGAGTCACTGAGAATGCCCAATGCCTGTTTGCAGGTGGGTGGAGTTTTGTTTTGTTGTTTCTCCCTGACCCTCCTACACAGGGAGACAGAGGTTGGGCTCTACAGCTTTACACAAAGGTCCACTGTAGCTGTGAAGTCACCCTGGCTGTATTTTGCTCATATAGAGGTGGTAACCTGGCCTTAGAATGACCCCAGAATCACGTTCCAAGCTTGAAACATTGAGTTCCACTTGCTTTCACTTTAAGTGTTTGCTTTTTTTTCAGTGTTTTGTCATAAATCTTCCTAATGCCTCTAGTCCCCGAACCCACAATAAGTAAAAGATCAAATGTTATCGAGCCAAGCCTTTCCTGGTGTTTCTGTGAACTAAAGTTCCCTTATAAAAAAACTGAAAAGTCACACCAATGCTAAAGATATTTACAAGGATGACTGGTTGACTGATGAGATGTATAGTCAGAATGTTGCAGTTCCAGAACCAAATTACCTTGGGCTATCTTGAGTCTCCCTAATAGCTCTTTATTGTTCACCTTTGTGAGCTAGCATCCTTTTAACTAACATGTAAAACCTTGGAATGTATTGGTTTAAGGGACTCCTAGCTTCTACCAATACAAAAGCTAAGAAAGTCACTATATCACCGGAGAACTATTATAGCCTAGAGTTCCACATATTTGATGTTCAAACCAATGTATTAAGGCAATACCTTGATCTATGATTTTCTTTTGTTCTGTGACTATAAAAGTTCATGTAAAGCTGGGAGGTGGTGTTGTATGCCTTCAATCGGGAGGAAGAGGCAGGCGGATCTCTGTGAGTTCAAGGCTAGCCTGGTCTACAAAATCTAGTTCCAGGACAGGCTCCAAAGCTACACAGAGAAACTCTGTCTCAAAAAAAAAAAAAAAAAATTCATGTCACCACTTTAACATTGGGACTGCTGAAATCTATGTTCCCAGGCCATGGCCACTCAAATTTGACTCAAAATAACCTCTGTTACTCCTTTTAAAGCCAGAGCTGTGTTTTTCATCAACACTTCCCATGAGATCTGGGGGCCCCAAGGAACTGAAGCTGGGAATGGTTTTAATTTACCCAGTGTATTTCCAGGACAGAAGACCCGCAGGAACACAATGCCAAACAGAATGTTTTATAGCTATTCTAATGTGTTGCTGCATTTCTTCCTTCCCAAATAAAGCTTTTCTACATCATGTGCTTGAGAAAAACTGCGCATAAGACAAAACTGTCTGTAGGGTGCCTAGTATAGAATGCACAAGACTCTGAGTTTGATTGTCAGCACCACACAAACCCAGAGCTGGTGCATCCTATAATAGAGCATTAGAGAGGTAGATAGAAGAGGATCTTAAATTCAAGGTCACCTTTGACTACGTAACAAATCCCAGGCCATCCTGGGCTACATGAGAACCTGTGTCATAAAAACAAACAAACAGAACAAAACTCTAGGGGCTGGGGATGGCCCTGCAGGTAAGAGCTCTGTTTTGTCCATACAATCTAGAACCAGCTGTTGTGGTGCTGTGGCATCCCCACAGTGACAGACTGAAGCCTATAATTGTAAGATGAATGAACTCTTTTCCCTTGAATTATTTAAGTCAGGGTATGTGGTGGTTTGAATGAGAACAATCCCTTGGGCTTGTGTATTTGAATGTTTGGTCCCCAGTTGGTGAAACCGAGAAAGGGTTAGTAGGTGTGGTCTTGTTGAAGTAGGTATGGTACAGTGTGTGTAGGGGGCAGACTTTGAAATTTTAAGTCCATGCCAGGTCCAGTTTCTCTCTCTCTGCTTGCAACTTGTGGACTGGATTAGAGCTCTCAGCTATTGCTCCAGCACCAGAGCAGCCTACCATAACTATGGACTAACCCTCTAAAACTGTGAGCAAGCCCTCAAGTAAGTGCCTTCACTTATAAGTTGCCTTGGTCAATGTATTTCATCACGGCAACTGAATAGCAACTAAGACCGAAATTAGTACCAGAAGTGGGGCATTTATGTTACAGGCTTGAACATGCTGTTTGTAGGAGAAATATGGACCCTACTCTTCTTCCAACTCATCTCCCACTTCTATCTCACTCCCTACTCCCCCCCCCCAGAAATCCCTCTTACTCCAACTTAAAACTGGAGTTAGAACAATGTAAAACAGATATAGAGATTTTCATATTTGCATATCCCCAAAGCTCAACCTATACAAGGTCCTTCCCCAGCCAAAGCACACACTTGTAAGTGGGTTCCCTTAGGGGGTAGTGAAATAGGGTTTGTGAATGCTCTCCTTATTAGTTTTCAAGTAAGAAGTCTTAAAAGAGCTTAAAACTTTTCTAGATGACCCTTATGGAGTAACAAACCAATTGGATCAATTATTGGGACTCTAGGTTTATACTTGGGATGAATTACTGTCTATCCTATATTCTTTTACTGTCTATCCTATATTCTTTTCTCTGGGAAGAAGGGATGGCTAGAATGGTTCTGATCAACATCTGGGACAGGGAGAACCTAGTTGGACCTGGAGTCCTGGCAGTCAATGCAACATCCTCTAGTCAGGATCCCCACTGGGGTAGTAACCACAGAGTACACTGGGAACATATTAGGAATCTGAGAGACCTTATTATTAGGAAAGAGAAAAAATCAGTTCCTGATCTGCTGATTTGAGAATATTAACAAGGAAGAGATAAAATTTTTTTGAGACAGAGTTTCTCTGTGTCTCAGAACTCACTCTGTAGACCAGCTGGCCTCAAACTCAGAGATCTGTCTGCCTCTGCCTCAGGAGTGCTAGGATTCAAGGCCCAGCTGAATTCTCAAAGGACCAAATGAAAAAATATTTTGGATTAAATCTGGAGGATTCCTTTGGCCACTGGATGTTTAAATTACATTTTGTGACCAACAGTTGACCAGGTATTTCTAAAAACTTGCTAAGGATAGAAAGCTGGAAGAATAGTGAACTTGAAGAATTGCTGATAGAGCCCCAGCAAGAGCATACTTGAGGACATGAGGAGAGAAAGGAAGATCATGCTCTCCTCTGTGGATCAAATGCCCCAGAAACAGGAGCAAAGCTTAGGATCTCAATAAGGTCATCATGCCTTTCAGGAAGTGAGGCCCCTTGGGGGCGGGCTTACAGCAGGAGAATGGAGGAGAAATGGCAAGGACAGGAGAAAACAAGGTTTGAATGTGGAAAGGTGGGACACTCCAGGAAGGAATGCCCAGACTGGAGAAAGGGTGATTACCCTCCTCAGTTTTAATGACGACTTGGGGGCAGGGATCAAAGGCACCATTTTTCTTCTGAGACCTATTGAGAGCCTTTAAAGGTAGTTCCTAGGGAGGAAGAAATTGCATCTCTTCTTGACTCAGCAACATCCATTCCTCCCTATTTAAACATCTCCCAAGGATGTGCCTTTCCTCCAGAAAATCTGGTAGTAGCCAAGGTGAAGGGAGAATTCTCTCCTCCACTTTTTGAGGAAAAAATCCCAATCAAATTTCTGAAAAGGAAACTGTAACACAGATTCTTTGTGTTCCAGAAGCAGGAACCAACCTACCGGTGAGAGATTTGATACCCAACTTGAGAGCTGGACTTAACATAATTCAGGATGAAGTCAAGAGCTCCTTCAATTTGATGATTTCCTGGGTTGAAAACCAAATCAAACCTAATAATGTTCGGTCCCAGAAAGGAAATCAGTGTGACCTGCAGGGTCCTCTGACTGACCAGCTAGGTCACCCTATACAAGTGGCTAAAGGAAGGCACCACCCTGTATCCTTAGAGAGGAGGCTAGGACTTAACCCTACCATTAAGGAGCTCATAAAAGAGAGACTTCTTAAAGCCTGTATGTTCTCCTTCAGCACCCCAATTCTACCAGTCAAACACAATGGATCATATTAAATAGCCAAAGACCTTAGAGCAATTTATCAGATTGTTACAAGTAACAACACCCTAACACATACACCCTCCTCAGGAAGAAACACCATTATAAGTTTAAAAGTGTCATAGATTTAAAACATGGCTTTTAAGTCAGGCAAGGGTGGCATATGACTTTAATCCCAGGACTCAGGAGGTGAGGCGGATTTCTGTGAGTTCGAGGCCAGCCTGGTCTACAGAGCAATTCCAGGACAGCCAGGAGAAACCCTATCTTAGAAAACAAAAATGACTTTTGGGCTTGCACCTTTGTAGCTGATGGCAGGGACCTCTTCGCCTTTGAATGGGAAGACTCCCACTCTTGAAGAAAGCAACATTAATGAGATTCAGTGATTCTCCTAGTCTTTTTGGTCACATACTTGGACAAATTTTGGAGAAATTCATTCTCCCTACTCAGATGTGCCCACTTCAATATGTGGATGATCTTCACCTATCTGTGGGGACCACAATACCACTTGGCAATCAAGGGTTGTGGGCATCAAAGAATATGCAACTTGTAGAAAGCTAGGCGACATAATTGGGGCATCTAGTCAATCAAAGCCAAGGGTTAGGGCCTGAAAGAACTAGTGGGGACCACTTGTAGTGCTCTCCCTCACTCGGCAGAGTGGTGCCATCCAGCTCACCTGCATGCAATAGTAACGCCTACGCAGACAACTTTATTTTCCAGGATGAATTCCCCATGTTTACTTTTTCCTTCAATATGACTAGCAATCCTTCAATTTATCTTGCTTGCTGGTATTATTTACTTAGTTGGTTTTCTGTTTTGTTTTGGATAGGGTATCATGTAGCCTAGGTTGGTCTCTAAAGCCTAAGTTTGCTATGTAGCTAAGGATAACCTTGAATTTATCCTCTGCCTCCATATCTGGAATGCTAAAATTAAAGGTGTATGCCAAAATGCCCAGTTTTTAAAGTGCTGGAATCAAACCAAGGGTTTTGTATAAACTAGGCACACTCTGTACTGAGTCACACCGCATCCCTGTAGATTGATAGTGATTTTCAGTTTTTTAATTGGCTTGATAAATCCAAAGGAAACTGGGTATTAGAACTCCTCAGCCATTGCAAATACATCACCATGGCTTGGTAATACACATTCCAGTAAAAAGTCCAATATAAATAAACATCACCTAGAATCTCCCGCTGTCTGCACTGACACTGGGCACACAGCAGGGAGGTGTGCAAGCTGGACTCAGGCAGCCCTGCTGCTAACTGGTATCCAGCCATGCTTCGCTGAGAAATATTATATGGAGATGGAGAATCCACAGCTTGCTCAACTTCCAAAAGATCGTAGATTCAGAGTCCGCTTGCTTGCTCTCAGAGAACCAAGTGGAGGCACCCAGGCTCACAGGATGACGCCGGCAGACAGAGAAAAGAGGCCGTACAGTCAGCGCTCCTCCCGTCGCACACACAACAGTAAAGACAACTGACACAAGTGTACTTGTACTGACAGCCTTGAGAAAACCGGAAGTCACGGGAAAAACAAAAAGTAAAATCTGAAATGCTTTTCAGAAGTGCTTTTCTTTTTTTTTTTAGGATCTGTGTAGCTCTGTCTGATCTGAAACCTCAAACTCTGCCTCTCCCTGTGGCTCAAGTACTTGGAAAACATTAAACAAAACAGAACAGAACACAAGGACAGCTCTGCTTTAAAAAGAAGCCTGCTAATGAGGCGGCGTGGTGTCAGCAGCAGTCAGGCTGCTGGCAGGGAGAGGGAGTACAGGATGTGTTCTCTGCACACGACTGTCGCAAGACTGCAGCCACCAGAGCCTCCAGCAGCTTCACTCTTTGTAGCTGTCCTCACTGTCACTGTCACTGGCCCTAAGCTCCGGTCACCAACTGCCACTCGGTGTTGATGTCTCTGTAGCCCCTTCTCCTTGCCTCACAGTGGCTGTTCCCCAAAGCTCCAGTCTCCTCTACACCTAGAGAATCTATATTGAGTCCAGCCACTGGCAGAGCCACCTCAGTCCTCAGACCGTCCACATACTTGCCATATCTTGTCCTTAGCATCATCAATATTCTCAAAGGTGACAAACCTAATTCCCCAGATCTCTGGGTTTCTCGTTTTCGATCACCAATGAAGAGATATGTCGTATCTTCCATCAGCTGCTCTTTAGTGTTGAAACTCGGCCCTCTGCTAAAATCCTGAACTTGACCTGATGCTAAGGTGGCCTGCTGTGCTAAGTCAGTCAGGACCCTGGACGTGGGGAGTGGGGTGGGTGGAGACAGTAGGCACATAGGGTCCCAGCCTCCTAAGAGGCAAGTCTGCTAATGAGAATTTAATTTTCTTTTCCTTTTTTTGGTTTTTTGAGACAGGGTTTCTCTGTAGTTTTGGAGCCTGTCCTGGAACTAGCTCTTGTAGACCAGGCTGGCCTCTAACTCACGGAGATCCACCTGTCTCTGCATCCGGAGTGCTGGGATTAAAGGCGTGCGCCACCACTGCCCAGCGAGAGTTTAATTTTCATTATGCCGTCCTACCTAATATAAAACAAACTTTCTAAAGTATTTCCCACATTCATCACATTAAAAATGTCTTTCTTGAAAAATATTTTTGATATGAATTAAGTATCTTTCAGATCCATCATTCAATTGTGGTTTCTCTCCAACCCCAGTTACATGATGCTGAATATGGGACACGCCACTGCCAGCTTTCCCACATTCCTGGCATTTACAGGGTTTCTCGGCAGCTTGAATTTTCTGAAACTCCACGTGCTGTGTGGAAGCGCTGAGAGCTTTTCCGCATTCAGTGCACCCCCGAGGTTTTTCATCACTCCGAATTGTCCACTGGAGAACAAGTTTTGCACTGTGGCTGAAGGACCTGTCGTGTCTCTCTCCCGTGGACAGATGGCTGGAGTCATAAACAAAATCTGGGTCACACTCAAACTCCTGTGGACTCTCTCCCATGTGAGTCCGCTGATGCTGAGTGAGGGCTGATCTCCGGCTGAAAGCCTTCCCACAGAGCCCACACTCATAAGGCTTCTCTCCAGTGTGAACACGCTGGTGGAGGGTGAGCTGGGAGCTCTGGATGAAGGCCTTTCCGCACTCGGTGCACCGATAGGGCTTCTCCCCTGTATGCACTCTGCGGTGCTGCATCAGCGTGGAACTGCGGCTGAAGGCTTTGCCGCACTCGCTGCAAACATAGGGCTTCTCCCCAGTGTGAATCCGGACGTGCTCAGTGAGATGAGAATTGAAGCCAAAGGCTCTGCCACACTCACCGCACACATAGGGCTTCTCCCCGGTGTGAACCCTGTGGTGAAGGAAAAGGCTGGAGCTCTGGCTGAAGGCTTTCCCACACTGAGCGCACTTGTGGGGCTTCTCTCCCGTGTGAATCCTCTGGTGCTGAATGAGGCTTGCATTTCGACTGAACGCCTTTCCGCACCAGCTGCAGCCGTGGGGCTTCTCTCCCGTATGAATCCTCTGGTGCTGAGTCAGCTGGGGACTCTGGCTGAAGGCCTTCCCACAGTCACTGCACTTGTAAGGTTTCTCTCCAGTGTGGATTATACGATGCTGAATAAGACTGGAACTTCTACTGAAGGCCTTCCCACATTCGTTACACCCAAAAGGCTTTTCTCCAGTGTGAATTCTCTGATGCAGACGGAGATAGGAATTGAGCCCAAAAGTTTTCCCACAGTCGTCACATTTGAATGGTTTGTTCCCAGTGTGAATTCGCTGGTGCAGAATGAGGTTTGAACTGTGAGTAAAGGATCGCCCACACGGGCCGCATTCATAAGGCTTCTCCCCGGTGTGACTTCTGCGATGCCGACTTAGGTCTGAATTGTATTTAAATGTTTTATTGCATATGTCACATGTAAAGACTCTCTGTCCTGTTTTACTTCTTTGAATTGTAACAACACTTTGGCTTGGATTCAAGTGTCTATCAAAAGCAGGAGTCTGGGCATTTTCTGGAAGTTGTTTCCTACATACTGGAGAGTCCTCTCTAGCAACTCGCTTCAAACTCTGAGTAGAACTTACTTCCTGACCTTTATGGTAGCAAGCTTCCTGGGATTCAGGTGTTTGTGAATTAGCCTTTGGGAATTTCTGTGATATTAATTCTGGTGTTTTTACTTCTTCAGAACATTTCTGGTTTAAAATGGATAGCTCCTTCTCGGTCTCAATCTCAGAATCTGTTAAACAAAAACCACAAACAAATTACTAGAGGTAACCTTTGTCAGCAGAAATCACAATTTGTTTGATGTTTCCATAAGCTATTATGCCCCAACTGTGAAAACACATGCCTTTAATTCTGGCACTTGGGAAGCAGAGGCAGGTGGATCTCTGCGAGTTCAAAGCTGGCCTTATCTACATAGTGAGTTTCAGGACAGCCAGGGCTACATAGGATCCTGTCTCAAATAAATAAATAAAATAAAATAAAATAAAAATAAAGCTATTATGCAGAAGTCAGACAATTCAGTAGAAAAATGTGACAGAATCCAGAAATAAAGATGGCCAACAAACAAAATGAAGACAGTAATATTCATTAGTCACTAAACAAATTGCCAGTGTTAAATTAGCAAATTAATGTATTCAACAAATACAAGGCCAAACATATTTTAAATAAGGAATTTAACAAGGAAGACTAATACAGTCTCTGTTCTCAGGAAACTTATTTTCTATTTATAAAGATAGATAATGAAGTTTTGGGTTTTTTGAATCAGAGTTTTGCTAAATAGCTTATGATGGCTTGAAATTCATGATCCTGTCACTGGATGCTGGTATTAAGTCACCTGCCACCATGCTAGAGTCAGCAAGTACATTTTTAAAAAGGAATGGATAAATCATGTCACATGGAAAAACATCATGGGTTCCTGCACAGTCTACATGGTCAGAAAGTCCCAAGATTCCTCTTGAGTGTACCGGAACAGCTAAAGATGCCAGCCAGCAGTGCAGGTCCTGACACAAATGCTGGAGTTGAGAGGGAAAGTACTGAGTCCAAGAATGAAAGAAAGAGCTCTCTCTAGGGGATTGGGGAGTGCTGGAGAGATGGCTCAGAGGTTAAGAGCACTGACTGTTCTTCAAGAGGTCCTGAATTCAATTCCCTGCAACCACATGGTGGCTCACAACCATCTGTAATAAGATCTGATGTCCCCTTCTGGCCTGCAGTCATACATGCAGACAGAACACTGTATACATAATAAATAAAATAAATTAAAAAAATTCTCATCATACCCAGAGCAAGAAGTGGGTGACAGAGACAGGCACAGAAGGTGTTACACAGAGGCTGAGAAGACTAGACTTAGGAACAGATAGATAGCCGGGCGGTGGTGGCACAGGCCTTTAATCCCAGCACTTGGGAGGCAGAGGCAGGCGGATCTCTGTGAGTTCGAGGCCAGCCTGGTCTACAAGAGCTAGTTCCAGGACTGGCTCCAAAGCAACACAGAGAAACCCTGTCTAAAAATAAATAAACAAAATTAAATTAAACCTGAATTTAATTAGCTTTTAAAAAAAAGAATAGATAGATTACATACCTTTAGCCCCCAAATTACTCTCTAAGAAGTTATCCAAGAATCAAAAGCCTTCCTTTGACTTCTGCAAGTATCCCATGAGTACATTTGTATACACACACATACACACACGCAGAGTAAAATAAAAAAAAAGTTTTAAAGGAATCTACCCCATGTCAATGTTCATGTGTGTGAAATGAATGAGCAAGGCAGTAACTGACATGCATTTCATAACTGTGGGGAGAAAGGACACGTTTAAAACTCAGATGCCTGTCTAAACCAACCTCTACTCGTATAACAGAATACTTTTCTACACAGTAATGGTAGAACACATAATTAAAGGAAAGTCTATGATATATTATAAAAATGAGTAAGTTCCAAAATTTGACATACAGAATAAGCCAACTTTTACAGAGAGAAAAACACATGTATGTGCTATTTCTTCCTTAAATGTTTAGTGCAAACTGGTGAAGCCATCTGGGCTTGGCACTTTCTCTGAGGAAAAGTTTTAATTACTAAGTCAAGACTGAAAATCGGTTGCAGTGCACTCAGCACTGGAGAGATTCAGGCAGGAGGACCAATAGCTCAAGGTTGGTTATTCTTGGCTATACAGCATGTTTGAGCCCACGAGACATTGCTCCTCAAAGTCAAAGAGGAGGGCCTGCCAGTTGGTTTAGTAGGTAAAGGTCCTTGCTGGCACGCCTAAAGGTTTGAGTTTGATCTCTGAAGCCTATGTATCAGAAGGAAAGAACCGACTTCAGCCAAGCTGTCTCTGATACCACACACATACTGTGGTAAAAATCCACCCCATCTCTGTAACTCACAAACATTAAATAAATATAAAACCTTAAACAAAAATTAAGAAAAAAAAAAGCAAAAAGAAGACCGGAGAAGAAAGAAATGTTTTGGTGTTTTTGAGATTAGGTCTTGCTTACACAACCCAGGTTACTCAAGGTCAAGGCACTCTTCCTGCCTCAACCTCCTGAGGAGACTGTATGCACACATCACTATGCTCAGAACAAAAAAGTGAGCCTAAAGATTTTTCACTTCTTTATTTATATGTTGTCTTTCCCTGCATGTACGTATGCGTCACCTTTGTGCCTGCTGTCCTGAGAGCTCAGGAGAGGGTGCCAGATTCCCTGGAACTGGAGTTACTGGTAGTTATGAGCCACTTGAAGTGGGTGCTGGGAGCTGAACTTGGGTCCTCTGCAAGAGCAGCAAGTGTTCTTAACTGATAAACCATCTCTCTAGGCCCCCAAAATAATTTTTTTAAAAAATATTTATTTTGTATACAATATTCTGTCTACATGTATGTCTGCAGGCCAGAAGAGGGCACCAGATCTCATTGCAGATGGTTGTGAGCCACCATGTGGTTGCTGGGAATTGAACTCAGGACCTTTGGAAGAGCAGGCAATGCTCTTAACCACTGAGCCATCTCTCCAGCCCCCCCAAAATAATTTTTAACATTTATTTATTGTGTGTGTAGGTCGAGAAGACAACTTATGAAAGTCTATTTCCTCCTTCAATCATTTGGGTCCTGTGGATCAAACTCGGGTCCTCGGGCTTGCCAGAATGTGCTTTCATCTGGTGAGCCAAATCCCTGAGGCCTGAAAAAAAAATCTTTTGAAAACAGTACTTTTAAAAAGCCAGTGCTGCCTTTTATTGTAGCACAGGTCCAGGTGGCCAATCCTGGAACAGCAACTAGAGTCCCATAGTGGACAGTGGTGACTGGCAGTGGAGGACAAAACCAGGGCTAGGTTACTTGAGAAACATCTAGAAGGAAAGTCAAGTACTGAGATTCTCTCATTTGGGGGAACTACCACAAGCCAATCATGAACAAGTATGAGTGTGAATTTGTGTGTTGGACACCTGAACACTCCAGGTACAGATGTATACCTGGAATGGTGGGGTTGGAGTGCAATCCAGACCTTTTCCTCGCTTCCAGGAAGGAACTTACAGGCCTAATCCTGTCCGTTACCTCCATCGTTCACTGCCATCTGCCAGATGGAAACTATATGAATTAACTTTCATTGACAGCTGGAGCTGTTCTCCCAACTGAATCCCAGGCTCTATTTCTCTGCTTACATTATATAAGAAATGATAAACAACATTTCAATCATTGCTCCTAAAGAAGCCTCAAAGGCAAGCAAGTGAGCAAACAAACAAACAAACAAAAAACAAAGCCAAGAGATTTGCGGGGGGAAATCTTTCAAGCTATACATCAGACATCAGCTGAGTATCTAGAATATACAAAAGTTGCAGAAATTGGGGCTGGAGAGATGGCTCAGAGGTTCTTCCAGAGGTCCTGAGTTCAATTCCCAGCAACCACATGGTGGCTCACAACCATCTGTAATGAGATCTGGTGCCCTCTTTTGGCATGCAGGCATACATGCCGACAGAACACTAAGCAAAATAAATAAATAAATCCTTAAAAAATTTGCAGAAATTAAACAGTAAAACCCCTGAGACAATCCACATATTAAATGAGTTAATGAACTAAATAGGTAGTTCTTAAAAAAAATAGAAATGTTATCAGGTATGGTGGTCAGACCTGTTACCACAGCATTAAGAAATGAAGGCAGGAGATCAAGGAGAATACTCAGCTACATGATTTTCATGCCAAACTGAGCAACATGAAACAACTGTCTCAAAAAAAAAAATACAAACAAAAAGTACAAATGGATACTATTTGAGAAGATGTTCAGCATCCTCAGTTAACAGTGAAATTTAAACTGAACATACTTTGAAATTCCATCTCACTCCAGAAGGGCTATCATCAGACAAATAACTGGATGATGATGAGAATTTGAGAGCAACCCTATACACTGCTGGTGGAAATGTAAATTGGTGAATTCAGTATCAAAATCAGTAGAGAGCCTCCTCAAAAATACTAAGGATCTCTGTGAGTTTGAGGCCAACATGGTCTACAACAGAGTAAGAGTTCCAGGACAGCCAGCACTAAATAGGCTGTCTCAAAAAACAAAACAAACAATAAAACCATTAAAAATAGCTGCACATAGACCCAGCTATACCACTCTTTTTTAAAAAATATTTATTTATTTATTTATTATGTATACAATATTCTGTCTGTGTGTATGCCTGCAGGCCAGAAGAGGGCACCAAGAATTCAGTGTGGCTACCATCCATAGTTCATAGTGCACTGGGGTGACCACACTTAATATGGTCACCAAACTCATTACTGCGAATATAGAATGTTTTTTCTTTGAAATGACATTACTCAAGATCTACCCAAGGGGCTCAGACATCTACTAGCTGCTGTGGGGTCTCATCCATCAGAAAAACCTCATTAATGCAGCATCCCCTTCCACCAAAGCAGTCACAGCTCTAGGCTTCACAGAGAAGCAACCACAGCTCTGCAAATGCCCTCTCAGTTGTGGAATAGGATGCAAAAAAAAGGGAACAAAAACAACATAGGCTTCTCCAAATTAAGAGCTGCATGATGTCATCTTTTAGGAAGCGAGTAACTAGACATAAGAACTCAATACCACGCTGCAATTCTCGCCCCAGGTGGTTCTAACCATCTACATCCTCAGTCTTCTAGAGGCCTGGAAGCTCAAACACTAATGGGAAAAAAATGCCTGTTCTGAATGCATGCCCTAAGATGTGTGTGAGGTTGGAGAAAACAGTGAACAGGCACATGTGTGTGATAATCATGTAAAGCTCCCCAAATCTACTCCATAAATTTCTTGTTATGTGTATGAATGTTTTATCTGCATTTATATGTATGCAGATGTGCCTGAGGCCCAGAGGTCAGAAGGCATCAGATCCCTTGGAAACTAAGTTATAGACGATTGTGAGCCACCATGTAGGTAGAACCTGAGTCCTCTGTGAAAGCAACAAGTACTCTTAACTACTGAGCCAACTCTCCATCTACAAATCTACTGGAGAAAGTGCTACACATAAAATCTATAAAACCCAGAACTGTGCTTTACTGGCAGCAGCTGTGTAGCAGTTCTCTCTGAAATAAACCTACTTCTTGGAGTGAAGCTCATCATGATAAAGGATGTTCTAAAGAAGTGAAACATTCTATCCCAGTACGAAAGTTTATTAGGTTCAGGAAGTAAACATCTCAAAAGCTTCAGGATGTCCCTGAAAATGACCAAATACACTAGGCCTCTCCTCCAAGCATACATAAGCTATAAGAACTGCTGAAAGCCATTCTTAGGACAACCTAGCTGGAAGTAGACCAGAGGCTGGAGAGATGGCTCTGTGGTTAAGAGCACTGGGTGCTCTACCAGAGGACCTGGGGTGAATTCCCAAGCACCCACATGGCAGCTCACAACTGTAACTCCAGTTTCAGGGGATCTGACACCCTCACACAGACGTATGCACAGGTAAGCCACCAATGCAAATAAAATAAAAAATAAATTTTAAAAATATATAAATACTACTTAAGCCTACTGTTAGAATGTTCTTTGTGTCAGGCAAGGGTGGCATATATGCCTTTAATTCCAACACTTGGGAAGCAGAAGCCAAGTAGACTTGAGCCTGGTCTACAGAGCATGTTCCAGGACAGCCAGGGCTATATAAAGACACCCTGTCTCAAAAAACAAAAACAAAAATAAAAGAAATTATTTGCAGGAACCAGGGAAATGGCTCAATGGGTAAGAGCACTTGGAAGAATGAGAAACTGAGTTTAAATCTATAACATTCATGCTGGGCAGCAGTGGCGCATGCCTTTAATCCCAGCACTAGGGAGGTAGAGGCAAGGTAGATCTCTGTGAGTTCGAGGCCAGTCTGGTCTACAGAGCGAGTTCCAGGACAGCAAGAGATACGCAGAAATCCTGTCTCAAGAAAAACAAAAACAAACAAGAAATCCCTAACATCCACTTAAACTACAATGCATGGCTGTAAATTCCTGTAATCCTAGCACAGGAGATGGTGGGTGAACCAGGAGGATCTTCAGAGTTTGATGGCCAGCCTAGTCAAAATGGCAAGTTTCCAGTTCAGGCAGTGATAGAGGGAGGCTCCTAATGATATTCTCTGGCTTCCACATGTGTGCCCATGGGCAAGTACATTCACACACTTACACGCATGCAACACACAAGTTTCTCTGTGTGGGTAGATGTACGAGTGCAGATGCCTAAGGAGACCAGAAGCCTTAAGTTCCCTAGAACTGGAATTACTGAGTTGTTTTCTTTTTGTTGTTGTGTTTTTTTAGACAGGGTTTGTGTAACTTTGGAGCCTCTCCTCCAAACTTGCCTCTCCTCTCCTGGAACTTGCTCTGTAGACCAGGTTGGCCTTGAACTCAAAGAGATTCATCTACCTCTGCCTCCTGAGTGCTGGGATTAAAGGTGTGCATCATCACCACCGGGCTTCTCCCTGCTTCTTAAGGACACGATGTGATCAGCTGCCTCACTCCTGCTGCCTTTCCCTCCTCACCATGACAGACTGTGCCTCCTCCAGCTGGGAGCAGTAATACATCATTCCTGAAGTTGCTCACTCCTATTTTGTCAGTAATTGATACAATGTTACAGAACATCTGCAAAGCTGGTAGCTAAAAGGGCAGATACTTAACCCAACCTGTTGCCACAGCCTCCAGTTTTCTTTTGTGTACATGTTCATGTACATATATGTGTGTGTGTAAACTAGAAAGAGGGTATTTTCCTTTAGGAGCTGACCACTTTGTAGAGACAGGAAGCCTCAGTGGCCTGCAACTTGTGTAATAGGCTAAACTGGCTGGCCAAGAAGCTCCAAGTGTGCTTGTCTCTGCCTCCCCAGCACCAAGATTACAAATGCATGTCTGCCTTTTTAATGTGCCTACAGATCCAACTCAGGCCCTCATTCTTGAAATGTAAGCTACTTTCCCAGACCCCTATCCCTCAACTAGGTTTTTCTTATTTATTATATATACAGTATTCTGCCTGCATGCACGCCTACACACCAGAAGGCATCAGATCTCATTATAGATGATTGTGAGCCACCATGTGGTTGCTAGTAATTAAACTCAGAACCTCTGGAAGAAGAGGCATTGCTCTTAACCTCTAAACCATCTCTCCAGCTGCCCCCCCCCCCGTTTTTTTCTTTTTGAGACAGGGTCTAGTATGTAGCTTAGCTAGTACTCCTGTTTCTGCCTTCTGAATGCTGGGTTAAAGGTGTGTGCCACCACTTTAGGCCACTTGACATGAGTTCTAGACTTTTTTGGTTGCCTCTATTAGTGATTGTTTTATTTCTATAAGGAAATACCTGTTGTAAATAACTTATAAAGGGAAAACCTAACTCATGATCCTGAAGGTTTTAGCCCAAGATGGGGGAACTGCATTGCTGTGAGCCTCAGGGCAAGGCCACCAGATGGCAATGGGGAAGGAAGTACTCAACAGAGTCAACTGTTACACTGTGAACCACAAATAAGGGAGAACCAGCTGTGTACCATGGTCCCCTTTGGTCCATGTGGTTCTACTGGTACCCAGTGACTTAAGGGCTTTCTAAGAGTTTAACACATAGAACACTGAGGGACACTTGACCAAACCACAGCATTGCCTGAATTCTGCAACTACTCCCTCAAAGTTCCTACATGGAAGCCAATTTCACAACCCCGTTTTCCATCTCTGGGTGGCCAACTGTAAGGCTGGCCTCACACTCAGATCTGCCTGCCCCTGTTTCCCGAGGGCTGGTATTAAAGGTGTGCACTACCACTACCCAGCTTAACTGGTAATTCTAAAACCCAGATTAAACCACCAGCACATGTTTACCATGTTCTTTGGAGTCTTCCTTTTGTGTTACCTCAGCTCCCATCCAAGTTTCTGCCATAGTCCTGAACCCCACTTAGCTGTGGGGCATTCTGGGTATCCCTAGGTCTGTCAGCAATAAAATCTCCATTTCTTGTTTTTTTTTTCCCTGAAAGGGTATTCAAAAGGGAAGATCAAAACAAAAAACTAGAACAGAAACTGTAGAGAAACAATAGAGATTCCTCTCCATATGCTAATAGAAAACACATACAACTATAAATCTGAATTTCAGTATTAGTCTCTTAAGGAACACAACTTTGTTCTGAATCTCGAATGCTGAAGAAATCATGAGCTATTACTCCAGTATCTGTGTCACACTGGGGGTCCCCACACAATGGCCTATCCTTATTATCCAATTGCCACAGTTAGGGCTTAGTCTTTTTTTTTTGGTTTTTTAAGACAGGGTTTCTCTGTAGCTTTGGAGCCTGTCCTGGAACTAGCTCTTGTAGACCAGGCTGGCTTCAAACTCACAGAGATCCAGCTGCCTCTGCCTCCCGAGTGCTGGGATTAAAGGTGTGTGCCACCACCGCCCGACCAGGGCTTAGTCTTTTAAAAATATTTAGTGTATGTGTACGTGTAATATGTATGTTTGGAATCATGTGGCATGGTAAACGGATGAGAATTGGGACAATCCCCAGGAGCTGGTTCTCTCCTTCCTCCCTTACATGGGTCCTGGATATCAAACTCAGGTTGCCAGGTTTGTGTGTCAAGTGCTTTTCCACTGGGCCAGCTTGCTGGCCAAGGGTGCAGCCCTGATGCTGTACATTGGATGGGCTTGGACAAAGCAGTACCATGGATTCACCATGGCAGTGCCAATCAAGCGTTTGATGCTGTAAACTTGGTGTTCCACATAGCTCCTTCCAACTCTTTCACTGCTCCCTGGCAATCACCGTTTTACTATCCCTAGTGCTTTTGCTTTTTAAGGAAAAAGAGTTGATATAAGATCTCATGTTGCTGGGCAACATGCTTTTAATCCAGCACTCAGGAGGCAGAGCAAGAGTATCTCTGGGTTTTTTGGGTTCGAGGCCAGCTTGGTCTACAGGGCAAGTTCCAGGATAGCCACGGTTCCACTGAGAGGCCCTGTCTCAAAAATCAAAAACAAACAAACAAACAAACAAATCTCATGTTGTTTATGCTAGCCTTGACTTGCTATGTAGCCCAGAATGATTCTTAAGTCCTGATCCTCCTGCCTCTACTTTCCTAGTGTTAGGACAGCTTGTGTGGCTATATAGTTTTGCCTTAAGAATGTCATAGAAGGTGATGGAGAGATGGCTCAGTGGTCAAAAGCACTGATTACTCTATCAAAGGGTTAGGTTAGGTTCCCAGCAGCCAAGTGGTGGCTCACAACCATTTGTAACTCCAGTTCCAGGGGACCCAGTGCCCTCTTCTGGCCTCTAAGGGTATTGAATAAATGTACTGAACAGACATTCATGCAATTAAAACACCCATAAACATAAAAATAAGATCTTCAGCTGGGAAGTGGTGGCAAATACCTTTAATACTAGCACATGGGAGGCAAAGACAGGCGAATCTCTGTAAGGTCAACCTGGTCTACACAGAGAGTTCCAGGAAAGTCAAGGCTATGAAGAAAGACTGTCTTTTAAAAAAAAAAAAAAAAAAAAAAGGCTGGGCTGGAGAGATGGCTCAGAGGTTAAGAGCATTGCCTGCTTTTCCAAAGGTCCTGAGTTCAATTCCCGGCAACCACATGGTGGCTCACAACCATCTGTAATGAGGTCTGGTGCCCTCTTCTGGCCTGCAGACATACACACAGACAGAATATTGTATACATAATAAATAAATAAATATTAAAAAAAAAAAGGCTGGAGAGATGGCTCAGAGGCTGGCTGCTTTTCAATTCCTGGCAACCACATGGTGGCTCATAACCATTTATAGTAAGATCTGGTATTTGTTTCTGGTATGCAGGTATACACACAGACAGAACACTGTACATATAATAAATAAGATTCTACTTAAAAAGAGATAGAGAGATAGCATTTCTCCAACTACCAAGTCAGGACAAAGGGAGATTATCATCCATAACTGAGATCATCCTGACTTGATACTCTCAGCCTACAAAACAGGGATCAAATAATTTTGTTGGTTAAGCAGTTAGTTATAGCAGCAGAGTAAGTATGAACAAACCAGAACTGCTGCAAGCCAGGACTGTTGGTTTTTTGTAATTTTTTAAAATTCGTACGTAGACATCTAGTATTTGTCTATGACTATTCTTTCTCCATTGTATCCTCTGTTCCCTTATCAAAGGTCAGTCCTTTATACCTGCATTGTCCGTGCTGCTCCAATGATTGCGGATCATTTATCTTTGCCAATATCCCACTGCCTTGGTAATTAAAGCTATAATTAAGTCTTGAAATCAGGTAGTATGAGTTCAGCTCTTCTGTTTCAATAACAAGCTATTTGGAGTCTTTTACTTTGCCATATGAATATTGAAATGTTTGTTGATAGCCACCAAATAACATATCCTGCTGATAGTTTTATTTGGATTGTACTGAATCTATAGATCAAGTTGGAAAGAGTTAACATCTTGACAATATTCTTCTATACATAAACATGGATTTTTCTTCATTTATTTCCTCTTCTGGTATGTTTTTAATAGGCTTTGGTATTTTTCCACTTAGATTTTGAATCTATTAGGTAAGCACATTTTAAATGTGCTATGAATTTCATCTTTGGAGTGCTTGTATAATTTAACAATTTTTCTTTTTTAAAAGATGGGGGGCAGGCATAGTGGTGTATACCTTTAATCCTAGGACTTGGGAGGCAGGGGAAGGTCTCTGTGAGTTTGAAGTCAGTCTGATCTAGTTAATTCCAGGATAGCCAGAGCTACATAGTGAGACCCTGTCTAAGAAAAAGAAAGAAAGAAACAAAAAAAAAAGAAAGAAAGAGAAAGGTGGGGAGCATGCTGCTTGCAAGCCTTGGTTCTCCCCTTCTACTGTCTAGGTCCTGGGGAGCATATTCAGGTTCTCAGGCTTGGCAAGGTTCTTTATCTGCTGAACCATCTTGTCTGTCTTTATATTATTTTAACTTAAACTGCACTTGGCCAGGCATGAGGACACACACTTAGAGCACTCAGGAAGCAGAAGCAGGGGGATCTCTGTGAATCTGAGGCCAGCCTGGTCTACAGAGTGGACGTCTAGGCCAGCTGTGGCTACAGAGTGAGACTGTCTCAAGCTCTCTTTCAAACAGGAAGCAACAGTAACAACAGTCAATAAAATCAAAATTCACCAGCAGGTGTTCATTTCAGGCACAAAGAGATCAGCTGACTTACATATTCTGTGTCATGAAACTTTGTACTTACCAGTTCCTGGAGTCGTTTTGTAAATAACTCCCAAGAACAGGAGGGAGAATCAAGAGAGGCCTGTTCCCACACAGTTCTTTTTATACACAGTTAAATTATTTTCTTGAGAATTGTTCCACCGGTGGTCATAAGCGATACCTGTGTGCAGTTTGCTTTTCTTGTGTCATCTCTAATTTTGCCACTAAGGTGACACTGGCCTCACAGCCACAACCTGCTTTTACTTTTCTCTGCTTAAAGAGTGTAGAGAATTGCTATCATTTCTTCCTTGTTTATCAGACCACAATGGAACTCCCTTGAAACAGGCAGACTATGAAAATAAATGTCTCCTCAGACTGTTCTTTTCTTTTTGTGGAGTTTTGGGAGATTGTCTTTTAAGGAATTGGTTCATTTCATATTATCAAATCTGTGAATGAAGAACTGTTCATACCATTCGCTTATTATTCTTTAAATGTTTATGAGATGTAGCTGTAATGAAGATCTCTTTCAGTTTTTTAAAGATGTATTCATGTATCTTACGTATATGGCTACTTTGTCTGTATGTCTATCTGCACACTAGAAAAGGGCTTTGGGCCGAGCAGTGGTGGCACGTGCCTTTAATCCCATCACTTGGGAGGCAGAGGCAGGAGGGTTCTCTGTGAGTTTGAGGCCAGCCTGGTCTACCAAGTGAGTTCCAGGACAGGCTCTAAAGCTACAGAGAAACCCTGTCTTGAAAAAACAAAATGAAACAAAACAAAAAGGGCATTGGATCCCATGGGGCTACAGTTATAGACGGTTGTGAGCTGCCATATGGGTGCTGGGATTTGAACTTAGAACCTCTAGAAGAGCAGACAGTGCACCTTTAATCTGCCTCCTTAGTCTCCATCACCATCTGGCTAGCAGTGAGTTTTTTGTTTTTTTTTTTTAAATTTTAATAGCTAAAGTTTAGGCTGAAAATATTCATTCAACCCACCACCACAAGCCTTATGGTCCTTGAGGATTGGAGGTAATTCTAATGATACATTATTTTTCTTTTAGGAGGGGAGTTTGATACCCACAGGATTTCTTATTTCAGATTTCAAAATAAACTGGGATTTCCACATAAACAGTTTTAATGCCTGTTCCTGATATTTCTCCCCCACTGGGCTTTACACACAGAGTCAGAGATTTCAGCCCAGACTGATAACTGATAGCCATGATTTTGTTAACCTAGTACACTATCCAGGAAAGAAAGAAGGATCACTAGCTTCTGCCCCCCCCCCCCCCCCGCCCCGTGTCTTTGTTGTTCTAAGGTCTGGGGAAGCTACATCTCCTCATTGCTTATAAGGGAATTTCTGTAGCTTGTAGTACTTACGAAAGGGCGGGTCACTAACAGTTATAGAATTAACAGCCACTGGGAGGTCCCCAATCAGAGGTGCCGTTCTCCTCAGGCTCCAAGAGTACTGCCTAGGTTATGTCTTTTGACGATTCCAACCCCTCCCATATTTTCCAGATGAGGGAAATCTCTGGTCCCTGTTTATAAGTAGATGAAGCTGCTAGAGTCTTGGTTCTGGATATAACCATATCTACCTAAGACAACACTACCAATACTACCTAATAGAAAGTTCACCAAAGAGTATTTATTCTTTGCTTCATAAAGTTTTTCAAAGTAGGCTGGTCATATCTGAAGACACAACATTCCAGGCAAAGCCTTGGTAACATAATCATCTTTGCTAACTATATCCTGGATTAATGAACGAAGAGCTTAATGCAAAACAGAAAAGTGGAGGAAGGTCAGTAGTGCCTTTGCTGTTACTCGGGATCACATGGTCTCCCACAGTCGGAAAGGCTGAATAAAGCACGTGAGAAGATCAAATTTTACAGAAATCCATTTGGGACCTTTTAAACGCCAACACAAGAATGAGTGAAGTTCAGGTTAACATGGTTTCTAGAAAAGGGATCAGTTAACTGAGCAGGGAACAAAAGGACTGAAGAACAATGGAAGAAAGCCAAGCCTACCCCAGCTAGTTAAGCCACCACAGAGGTAAAACCACTGGGAGTATGGATCTGCCTACCCCAAAACAGTAAAGGACTCAGCCTCGCCAATGCAACGCCCACTGACTGCCCCCAGGTCCCCTCCAAAGAGAAACTGCATAGAAAAGCAAAACTGTGGATCAGAGAGACATGGCTACGAGATCTTTCTGGAAACTCCTGTTTTTGTCTTAAATTGTTTATCACCCCTCCCCCAAGCCTACTCAGTTCTACTTCAGCTTGTTAAAGCCACACAAAACTCTCATCTTTTTTTTATACAAGGAACTACACATTTACTACATCAATTTCTATAGAAAGCACTGCTCCCATTGCATTCCACAAATGTTGGCAAGTGGAATTTTAACTTAGTGCAAAGTATTTTAAAATTTCTGAGATTGTCTTTTGGACCATCTATTGTTGAGTCAGCTGGAGTGATGCCCACCTGCGACCCCAGGAGTCTGAAGCAGGAACTATGAGAGAGGCCAAGCTGACACGCATATGAGTGTCTCAAAAGGAAGAATACTTTCCTGCCCTCCAGTTTCTGTTGCAAGGCAGTCAGATGTGAGTCAAAGAGCAGCAGTGAGCAGGTCCCAGCAGTATGCACAGGACCAGGGGAGGGGAGAGGGCCACAGCACAGTCAGACCTCACTTTCTGTGAGCTGTACTTCAAATAGCTCCACAGACAGACTGACTAGAGGGCACTGGAATTCTCCTTCCTTGGGTCAGCTAGGCAGTGGGAAAATTGTTTCTCTGGAGGGGAGCAGTGTTAGGTCTGGATCCTCTAGAATACTTCAGACAACTTTTGGGAGCTAGGTTCCCGTGATTAAACTCAGGTTGTCAGGCTTGGTGGCAAGTGCATTTACTCACTGAGGACTCTCGCTGGCCTGCCATGGACTTTTCAACTCAGGTTAGTCCTACTGAGACTCCAGAAAGCTCAGTTACAGATAATATTCCCTACTTTACAGAGTTGGTTTTGACCTCAGTTCTCTGAGAGCCATAAAGGCTATTGAGTTTTCAGTGTGGTTGACCTTTTTATTTGAGACAGGGTCTCATAAAGCCTCAAACTCACTTACATAGCTGAGATTAACCTTAAATTTCTGATCCCTCTACCTCTACTTCCCAAGTGCCAGAATTACAGGTGTACACTACCATGTCTGGTTTTATCCCATACGAGGGATCAAACCCAGGGTCCTGTTCACGCTGGGCATCCCTGTGACTACCAAGTCATCTCTTCAGCTCATTTTCTCCAGTTTACACAACTGTACTTAGATGCTTCCCAGATCTTAATCAGCTCTCAGGCTACGATGACAAAATATTAAATTCAAACTGAAGAGGAGGAGAGGTTTGCTTTTCCCTCAGTTTTAAAGATTTCTGTCCAGTCGTTTGGCCCTGCTGCTTTGAGCCTGTAACATCCAATGCATCACGACAGGGCGGAAGAGGCCTGCTTACCTATGACAACCACGAAGCCAAAGGAAAGGAAGAGGTCAGAGTCTCAGTACTTCCTCCAACAGTGTCCCTGGTGGCCCTTCTTAGCCCCGTTTCTCAGGTTCCCCACCTCCCAGGGTGCTCTAGTCTAACTTTCCACACAGGCCGTTGAGAACATGTCAGCTCCCACATACAGCAATTTATCATGATTTGGCTGAAGAAATTTTCAGTTTTTCTGTTTGTTTTGAAACAGGATCATGCCATATAGCCCAGGGCAGCCTGGAACGTAATAGTTCTCCTGCCTCTGCCTTCCATGTGCTAGGAGCACGGATGTGCACCACCACACCTGCTGATTTTCTAACTTTACAATGGTGCGCAAGTGGTATGTATTCAGGAGGCATCTTCCTCACGTTTTGAATTTTGATATTCCTAGGCTATCAATATGCAGTATGACCATCTCTTGTAATCTCAGGCAGTGGCAGCATGTTACAGCTCACATTCAACCTTAGGTAACAAAAATAAACTAAACTTTACTGTGCTATGTGGTTAAGGCAGGACGTCAGAAAGGTAGGAATAAGAAGTGCATTTTCTTTTTTTTCTTTTTTCTTTTTTCTTTTTTTCCTTCTGCAGAAAAGCTTTAATGCGTCTTGAGAGAGAGAGCATAAGCTTACAAAGCGGAGACCAAGAAGTGCATTTTCAATGTATGATCGTCTCCACTCACAGTGTTTATTAGGACAAACTCCTTGTAAGTCATGGTTAACCATTTATAACATTGTCTGATGAAATAAAAAGTTGTGTATGTTTACACACACACACACACACACACACACACACATTTTTTATGGCTAAAATAAAGGACGGTAGGATGTTATAAAAGAAAAGGGAATGGAGACAAAAAGGAAATAAGTACAAAACCTAGAGGCATGGTGTCTAATTCCAGAACTTGGAAGGTGTAGGTAGAAGGATCAAGAGGCTAAGGCCACATTCAAATGCACAGTAAGTCTGAAGCCCTCCTGGGCTGCAAAAGAGCCTGTGTCAAAACAAAAACAAGAAATCAGGTGTCGTGGTGCACTCGGGAAGCAGACACAGGTGGATCTCTGTGAGTTCAAGGCCAGTTTGGTCCACATAGTGAGTTCCAGGACAGCTAGGGCTACATAGAGAGACCCTGGCTCAAATCAAAATAGAAAACAAGCTAAAAAACAAAACAAAACCCGTAGAAAGTAACAACAACAACAACAACAAAGTTATTATCTATTAAGTATAAATACCGCATTATGGCTAGGGGTGCAGCTCAGTGGTAGAGTACTTGTCTAGCATGAGAGAGTCTCTAGGTTCTATCCCCAACACTAGAGCAAAAGAGGAGAGGAAGGGATGGAAGCAAGAAAAGAGTTAAATTAAACATGAACACAAAAATTAAAAAAAAAAAAAAAGGATAGAAAATGGGACCCTACTGTGCTATCTGGAAGACAGATACTTTAAATATAAAGTGAAATTAACTAGATAGAAAAGATACTCCATGGTAACAGAAACAGCAAGAAGGCTGGAGTAGCACCTAAAATGTATCTCATATCTCATAAATGAGAACAAATCAATAACAGACACTGAATAAATCCAAGGGAAAGAAAACTTTACATCCTTGGATATTCTTAGAAACTGAAAAAAAAAAAAAACAAAAACAAATAAACAACAACCAAAAAAAAACAAGAAACCATGGGGAAAACATGAGTCACAGCATTAGCTTCGTCAACTTAAATGACGTTGCACAATCCTGTAACTACAGAACACCAACAATACCCATCTCCTTTTACATGGATATTATGGTTTCAATGAGAAATGTCTCCCACAGGCTGATGTACCTGAACACTTGGTTCCCAGCTGGTGGCACTCTTTGGGAGTTTGGAGGCTATAGAGCCTTGGTGAAAGACTTCCATCCCCATCCATGGTTCTTTTTACCACCTCCTTTTGCAGATGAAGTCTGATCAGGTTGTGTCCCAACTGCCAGGCTGGCCTCACCTCCTGTTGCCATGACTCTCCCCGCATCAAGGACTCTAGCCCCTCTGAACTCCAAGCCAAATTAAACAAATCCTTTTCTAAGTGACTTTTTGCTGGGTGATCACAGGTACGGAAGAGTTACTACTACACAAAGAATATGCTTACCAAGAGGCCTGGAAGTCTTAAGATATCTAGCAAATATAAGAATGAAACCATACAAAGTCATGCTTCTTGCAGTGGAATTACACAATAAACTAAGAACAATAAGATAGGGCTGGAAAGATCTCAGAGGTTAAGAGCACTGGCTGCTCTTTCAGAGGTCCTGAGTTCAATTCCCAGCAACCACATGATGGCTCACAACCATCTAAAATGAGATCTGATGCCCTCTTCTGGCTTGAAGGCATACACGCAGGCAGAATACTAGGCTTTAAATTATATATATATATATATATATATATATATATATATATATATATAAAAGATAATTAGAAAAACAATTACCTGTCTGGGCCACAGAATTGTAAAAAAAAAAAAAAAAAAGAAGAAAAGAAAAAAAGAAAAAAAAAAAACTAATAAGGCCTAAGGAAAATTCTTGAAATGTATCTAAGCCTGATGGTGCAGGTCTATAATCCTGGGTACTCGAAGGCTCAGGTTAGATCACAAACTTAAAACTTAAAGTCAGTCTAGACTATAAAGTGAGCTCAAAGCCAGCATGAGCAACTAAGATCCTGTCTCAAAATAAGACACAAAAAGGGCTCAGGATATAGCTCATTGGTAGGGCACTTGCCTATCATGCATGAATTCATTACACAGCACTCACACCACGTGTGCATGCATACATGCGTGTACACACACACGAGGACAGGCCAGGAGATATACCAGTAGTTAAGAGCACATACTGATCTCCAGAGGACCTGAGTTTGGTACCCAGTACCCTCATTTGGCAGCCTACAATGCCTCTATCTCCTAGCGATCTGATGCCTCTGACCTCAGCAGCCACCTGAACTAAAGTATGCACAAACCACAACACAGACATACATGCATACACAACAGTAGTATCTGTAAAATGTGAACTATATTTAAGGTTGAACTTTCATAAAGCCTTGCTTTAGACATCTTTAAAAAGAAAAAAATAAATCAATGATCTAAGCTTCCAATTTTAGAAAAGAAAGGCTTCATGCAGCGAATTTCAAATTTGTAAAAACTTGAGAAAATAAAAATTGTCCAAAAGAGCCTAAATAAATCACTCAAAAATGATGACGCATTCATGTTTGGTAAAAAGATCAACAACTAATAAAGGGCAAACAATTGATATGATTAACTTTAAGAAATAAAGTACAGCAAATGTGAAGACACACTAGATGAAGTACGATCCCCTCTAACAGTGAGGAACAGTACACATAACAAAACGGGACAGAGAGGAACAAGGAGAAGAGCAGAAAACAGAATGAGCCCCAGCAGTAGCTGACAATTAAAACAGAGTCAATAAAATAAACATTCAAAGGGCTAGGTGTGGTTGCACATGCCTATAATATAATCCTAGCACTTGAGAAGCAGGGGCAGGAGGATCAGGATTTCAAGGCCATCCTTCTTAACACAACAAGTTCAAAGCTGAGGAGGCTGAGGCAAAGGGAAGGGAGGGAGGGATCTCTAAAAGACATTTTAAAGGGCGCTAATGAGCCAAGTGGTGGCAGCACACAAGCCTGGTCTAAAGAACAAATTCCAGGACAGGCTCCAGGTCCAGGCTCCAAAGCTACACAGAGAAACCCTGTCTCGAAAAACTAAAACAGAAAACAAAACAAAACAAAACAAAGACCGTTAATGATCTAAGCGTGGTGGCATATGCTTTTAGTCTCAGCTACTATGGAGGCCGAGGCTCCAGAAGTGTTGATCTGGGCTGGAGAGATGGCTCAGCGGTTAAGGGCATTGTCTGCTCTTCCAAAGGTCCTGAGTTCAATTCCCAGCAACCACATGGTGGCTCACAACCATCTGTAATGAGGTCTGGTGCCCTCTTCTGGCCTTCAGGCATACACACAGACAGAATATTGTATACATAATAAATAAATAAACAAATATTTGGGGCTGGAGAGATGGCTCAGTGGTTAAGAGCATTGCCTGCTCTTCCAAAGGTCCTGAGTTCAATTCCCGGCAACCACATGGTGGCTCACAACCACCTGTAATGAGGTCTGGTGCCTTCTTCTGACCTGCAGACATACACACAGACAGAATATTGTATACATAATAAATAAATAAACAAATATTTGGGGCTGGAGAGATGGCTCAGTGTAAGAGCATTGCCTACTCTTCCAAAGGTCCTGAGTTCAATTCCCAGCAACCACATGGTGGCTCACAACCATCTGTAATGAGGTCTGGTGCCCTCTTCTGGCCTTCAGGCATACACACAGACAGAATATTGTATACATAATAAATAAATAAACAAATATTTGGGGCTGGAGAGATGGCTCAGTGGTTAAGAGCATTGCCTGCTCTTCCAAAGGTCCTGAGTTCAATTCCCGGCAACCACATGGTGGCTCACAACCACCTGTAATGAGGTCTGGTGCCTTCTTCTGACCTGCAGACATACACACAGACAGAATATTGTGTACATAATAAATAAATATTTTTTTTTAAAAAAGTGTTGATCCAAGTGTTTGAGACATGCTTGAGAAACACAAAAAGACCTAGTCTCAAGAACAAGGAAGTACTGCTGACCAACACTGAGGAAGAGATGAAGGAGAAAGGAGCATGATACAGAACCCGCAGCTAGTAAGAGAAGAGAAAGTATATTCTACAAAAAAGTTCATGAAGGTTTGTAAAAGAACAAATCACGTTAGGACCAGAAACTACAATATTGGTTTTGGTGTTTTCTTTTTGAGACAGGGTTTCTCTGTGTAACTGCTCTGTAACTAGCTCTGTAGACCAGGCTGGCCTCGAACTCACAGAGATCCGATCTGCCTGCCTCTGCTTCCCAAGAGCTGGGATTAAAGGCGTGTGCCACCACCACCTTTTTTTTTTAGGCAAAGCAAAGGAACTGGCAAAGGAAACCTGTCAAGCACATGCATGCAAGCACTGTCTTCCCTTAGAGAGGGCGGACTGCATACCATTACCAAATCTGCCTTCACTTCTAGCCCTCCCTCCAGCTACTAAAGCCAGGGTTCTGTGAGGCCATTCCTGAGACCAGCCTCTGGCTTATGCTCACCTGTCTGGCAGCTTCTTAAGACTTCTGCTTCTTCAGGTCCCAGAAAATCCAGGACCCACAGCTCCTCCTCTTGCTCCAGCTGGGAGATCAGCTCTGGCTTAGGGACTGGAAATCCTGTTAAGGATGAGGAACCCGGATGAGCTGCTGCAGCCTCGGGATGGGGTGGGGGTGGGGGGTGGAGCAGGACCCTGCCTGCTGTGTCCTCCACACCAGATAGAGAACATTCTGCCTGCATGGGCACACTGGTCAGGGGAGACCAACGGGCAAAAGAGTTCAAACGCCTAAGAACTCTTATTGTTAGACGGGGAAAGGGATGACACTGTGAGGTTATTGGAAAATCGTTCCTAGAACTAGGCAGTCTGGTCCCTGGGGACAAGAGCAGGATCCTCTTTCCTTTGGGAATTAAAGGGCTGAATCAGCCCCAATGTCCCTTAGAGACTCCCCACTGTGAGCCAGGGCTCCAGGGCACTTCTCACCCAGTGAGGCCACGTTCCCATAGTTCTCCAACATCACATCCCGGTAGAGTGCCCGCTCCTGGGGGCCCAGCTGCTGCCCTTCTGCCCTGGAGAAGTACACAGCCACATCCTGGAAGGTCAGAGGCATCTCTCCCTGGAATGACAATATGCTGAGAGTGCACCAGGGGTGTGGCTTCTTGATTTCTCATGGGGTAGCAGAGCTGCGAGCAGGGGACCAGGCAAGGGCCGATAGGACACAGAGCGCTATCCCTGCATCCTAGTCCTTTCCAGCTTCACTATTGGCTCGCCTCGCAGCTCTAGAGGAGACGGCTTGTAACCAGGGCAGTAGGGAGAAAGAGTAACTCACCGGAGCCCCGGAGCAGGACTTGGCAGCCATCTGGCCGGTGAACCACCTTGGAATCCGTGGTAGGCAGGAGGCAGCCCCGGCCTGAGGCCTCCCCAACTTACACTCGGGGAGAGAAAACAGACAAACTCAGCCCCATTCAGCTGGGGCAGTGGACAGACGGTCGGAGGAAGACGACAGACCTTGCTTCTGAAGTGGCCTTCTGGGGTGTACTGAAGCCGTGAGAGCCAGCGTGTGACCTGTCCCGTGCTGCTATCCAAACTGAAAACTGCCCCAAGCACGGTGCAAGCTGGCAGCTCCGGTCATGCACCAGAACACCAAAGATGGGCGCATAGCACCGCCTCAGCCTTTGAGGGCCAGCCTGGAAAAGGCTCTGGGCCTCACCGCAGCAGGCCTCACAGGGTTGCGGGTGTAAGAGGACACGAAACAGGCGGCAAGGGTCAGCTCTTGGCAAAACCTAAAGGCCATCGTCCTTCACATCCATGCCTCCCAAAGCCGCGTCGCCGCCAGCGGCTTGTCCCTCCCACCGGTCCTCCCGTTGCTGGGTGGCCCGTCTGGCCGGGACCGCTGCCTCCTCCACTATCCCTCCTCCCAAGTGTCGCAGCATCATCAGCGCCCTTGGCCAGAAGCTGAGGCAGCCAGCCCGAGACCCGCCGAGTCCCTCGGCTCGGCGTGGTCTGTCCACGACTCGACGCCCTTGCACCTGCCTGCCGGCTGTCCGTGCCCACCTGCAAAGCGACAGGACCGCGGGAGCCGCACCTCGGCCAGGGCCCTCTGGACCAGCCACCCACCTACACCGGGGCCGGCCCGCGCTGAGGGGCAAGCGGACTGCCGACTGGGGGCGGAACAGCTAAGCTGCGCACGCGCGCGCGGCGACGGTGGCAGCGCACTTCCGGTGCTTCTTTAGGGTCTCAGAGCACGGCGCCCCGACGCTGGGACTGGGCAGAGCCGTGGGGATGCTCACCACTCTTGTGCCAGTGCTAGCCGAATCCACTCTCTGCCCTCAATTAGTAGGATGTGCACCACGCTGCTTTTCCTTATTGTCATAAACTAAATCTTAGTTAAAGCGCAGATTAAATTACTAACGCCTGGGCTGGGTGTTTGTGGCGGGCCTGAAATCCCAGCGCTTGGGAAACTGAGGCAAGAGGATTACGAATTCCAGACCAGCATGAAATATATCGCAAGGCCTTGTTTCAAAAAACCCACACAAGCCAAATTTAATCCCAGCACTTGTGAGGCAGAAGCAGAAGGATCTCTGTGAGTTCGAGACCAGTTTGGTCTACATAATGAGTTCCAGGACAACCAGGACTATGAGAGAGACCCTGGACAGAGAGACAGAAACACAAAGACCCAAGCAGAGACAAAGAGAGACACAGAACAAGAGCAAAAGCACGAGAGGGGGGAGGATAAGGGAGAAGGAAAGAATTCGGTAAAACAAAGGAGGCAGAGTTCGCTGAGACAAAGAAAGATTGTTTCAAACTAAGGACTATCTTTTGCCCAAAGTAATTTTTCACACCGCACACAAACTGGAGTCAGTGGAAATCAGACAGCTAGTATTTCTAGCTGCTGAGCCATCTCTCCAGCCCTCAAATTTATTGCAACGGTATTTTTTTTTTAATGCGGACATTGTTGGAGAATCAGTCCTGATGTAATCTCAGTTGTACCTATAATTTTAATTGTACCTGTGGGCATTTAAGCCACATAGAAACAAAGCATTTTTTCAAATGGACTTGTTATGAAGCCCTGGCTGGCCTTGAATTTGTACAATTCTTCTGCCTAGGTCTTCTGAACAGCCTCGAGGCTACAATGCTTCCTTTGATTCTGTTTCTGGATTTGCAAGTTCTTTTATTCAGTAGTACCGCTGGCAAGTAATCAAACAGTTCCTGAGGCTGACAGTCTATTTTATTTAAAGGTCATGAGCAGAGAGTTGGAGTGGATCCTCTTCTCCCAGGGCAGATCTAAGGCCTGAATCTTTATGTAGTGGTGAAGTAGAAAAGACCATACTGATTTGGTGATTTATTTAGTGATTTACTTAAAGCACTGTTTGTGCTGCCAGTTTGTCAAACATGACATCATTTGCTACCTGAAACAGAATGGCCTGAAGAAATAGTTGAAGTAATGGGTCACTGCTGCTTAAAATAAATAAATAAATAAATAAAATAAAATAAAACCTGCCTGCCCCACCTTGTGGTTTTAGAGTATAAAATGAGTGTACACACTGAACTCAGGACCAAAGCCTCTCATGAGCTGTCCTGGCTCTGGTCAACAGGGGACATTTCTCTTTTGCTCTCATTGGTGGCAGAGCAGTTATTTCAGACAGATTCCCATAACAGCGGCTGCTCTGTAAAGACAGGGTCTCACTCTCTACCTCATGTTTTCCTAGAATTTACTAGCCCAGGCTGGTCTTGAATGTGTGGTGATCTATTTCTGTCCCTTGCCCAGTGCTAAGATTACAGGCCTGGGCCAGAAAGGCTGACCTTGGAGTCTGAGTTTTAACTAGGACTGGGTTATGGGAATTGTGGTATGAATGCTATCATTGATATTTTGAGAGTTGTTGTTTTTTTTTTTTTTTGATTTTTCGAGACAGGGTTTCTCTGTAGTTTTTGGTGCCTGTCCTGGAAGTAGCTCTTGTAGACCAGGCTGGCCTCGAACTCACAGGGATTCGCCTGCCTCTGCCTCCCGAGTGCTGGGATTAAAGGCGTGCGCCACCACCGCCCAGCAGATATTTTGAGAGTTTTGTTTTGTCTTGAGACAGTTTTGCTGTGTAGCCCAGACTGGTGTGGACTGCTCAACTCTCGGCCTCCTAACTCTGTGATCACAAGCACAGCCATCTTCCCAACTCTGTCATATCTTTGTGAAGAGATCTATTTTCAGGGGTCAAGGTGCCACCTTTATCCTTTTCTAATTTCCTATTTCTCCTAGGGAACCGGTGGGTGGCTTTCATCATTATAATGAGAGGATAATGACCCCAAGGTTATCTCCCAAGGTCCAAATGGCCTCAGACTAGATGGAGCCTGGTGGACACCTCCTGGCCCAGTGCGCCTGCACATCTGGGAATCTGTGATGACTGAGTGGCTGGTAGCTGGAAGCATGTGGTTACTGGCAATGAGCTTTACCTACTTCTACCAAGCAGCATCTGGACATAAATAGAGATGGGTAGGAAAATCCATTATGATTTTGGGGCCCAGGCTGGCGACAGTGTCGCACTGCTGAGCCACAAGCCTTACAGCTGTGCCTGTGCTCACTGCTAAGCATGGCAGGCACTGTTTAGGGAAAAACTACAATATCGATGCACCTTCAAGGTTCCCTTTCCTTTTCATTTTTCTTTTCCAGGTAGAATTTATGGAAACTGGGACTAAAAGATGGCTCAGCAGTTAAGAGTACTAACTGTTCTCCCAGAAGACTAGGGTTCAAGTCCCAGCACTCACTTGGCAACTCACAACCATTTGTGATGCCGGACAAGGGGTAGGGGTGGCACATGCCTTTATTCCCAGCATTCAGGGAGGCAGAGACAGGTGGTTCTCTGTGATTTCAAGGCCAATCTGGCTTACAGAGTGAGGACCAGGACAGGCTCCAAAGCTACAGAGAAACCCTGTCTCGAAAAATCAAAAAGTCAAAATAAATAAAATTAAATTAAAAAAAAACTATTTGTGACTCCAGTTCCAGGGTCTCTGATGCCCTCTTCTGGTCTCTGTAGGTACTTCATGCACATGATGCATAGACATACATAGAAACAAAAAATACTCAGTGCACGTGGTACCCAGACATACATGGAAGCAAAATGAAAAAAAAAATTTAAAGAAAGAACTTATATACTTACCTGGCAAGGGAGATACCATGATCACGAAGGTGTTTTCCCAGAGCTTATCCATTATCCTCCAGATGCTGACCCCTGCTGAGTCCCCAAATGCAGGACTGTATAATTAGTGGTAATCGAGGACTGCCATTTGAGCTCTCCCTTATTAATGAGAAATAAAAATAAAAAATGCAAATCAAACATGCCCAGAAATGTTCCTGTCCTCCATTTTAATCAATTTACGTATTTCCTTTGAGATAGAGATCCAATGTGTAGCCCTGGCTGCTGTAGAACTAGGTAGACCAACCTGAGTTCAAACTCACAGAGAAACCACCTGCCCTGCCTCCCAGTGCTGGAATTAAAGGCGTGCGCCACCACACCCAGATCTCCCTCTATTCTGTCTTGGCTATGGTTATTTTGGTTATTTGTACTCATCTAAGTAGGAACCCATTGTGCACAGTTACACCTGAAATTCCATAGGCACAGTATAAACACATGAAGAGTGTCTGAATAAAGATTAAAAATATATAAAAAATATGGAAGATGGTAGCATGTTTGCCTTTTTTGTTGTTGTTGTTTTTCCTTTACAAATGCCTGTGTTTGTAGCTACACATTCTCCTGACTGCTGTACCACCCATTGGTAGAGTTACCAATGCCAAGCAGCCAGGCCGTCCCTAAACAGCAATGTGCTTGTTGCTGGTTCTAGTTCAAGGTGTCACTACCACAGATGTTCAGGTTACTTTACTGCATTTCCAATGATTTGTTGCATCATGAGTGCCAAGGGTGCAGACTGTTTCTTCTCCAAACAGCTGAGCAAGGTTGATATGATTAGAAGGGGCCATGTGCCTAGGCCCACAGAGGTACGGGAAATTGTTTAGATCATTTGTGGCTCTGCAGCTGAGGGATCAGAAACGTAGCAAGAAGCATGGTAGCCTACAGTCGGCAGCACCAAGGAGAGCTGCGAAGTCCGAGTCCCCTGAAAATGGGGCCGCTGCCACTGATGTTTGTTTTGCTTCGCCTGAAGGAGCCACAGGCCACTCTCTCAAAACTCAAAACAGGTAATCCTTACTCCTTGCCCACATGTAGTCTCTGGAAAAGTCAAGATAGCATGGCAGAGCTGGTTCTGACACAGTGATCTCCTGGCCTCTACTACAACAGGGATTCTAAAGCATTAAAATATCTCTAGAAATTTCTATGCTAGGGCTGAGAATAGCCTGCCAAAACCAGGCACCACGGGAGGAACTGTTATCACCATCCAACTTGAAGTCTTTTTTTTAAAAAAAATTTTGATGATTTTTAAAAAATTTTTTAATGATTTTTAAAAAAAATTTCACGTACATTGATGTTTTGCCTATATGTATAGCTGTATAAGGGTGTTGATCCTCTGGGACTGGAGCTACACACAGTTGTGATCTGCCACGTGGGTGCTGGGAATTGAACAAAGGACATCTGGAAGAGCAGCTGGTATTCTTAACCACTGACCCATCTCTCTAGCTCCAGAAATCCTTTCTTAATAAACTCCAACTTGATTGCTATTGACGCACCCTGACGTCTTGCTGTTGATGCAACTTGCTGTTGCTAGCCTTGTCACATTGAAGGCAAATTCCATAATGAGTTTCTTTGTCACTCTAGGGTCAACACTACTGTTCAGGAGAAATTCCAGGTTGTTGTTAAGTTCTGGTCTCCTCATATTTGGAGTATCTTTGGCAGCTTGGGATCTTCTCTGGGGTCTGCTCCTGCCTCCTTTTCTGGCAAGACAAAATGTCCTACATGTAAGCAGAGACTACTAGTTCATTTCCTGGCCACCTAGACCTGAATAATCACACAGAAACTATATTAGTTATAGCCCTGCTTTGTCTATTAGCTCAGACTTCTTATTAACTAATTCTTATATCTTAGATTAACCTATTTCTATTAATCTGTGTATAAACAAAGGCTGTGGCCTACTGGTAAAAGTTCTGGGGCGTCTGTCTACTTCAGCAGCTACATTGCTTCTCTCTGACTCTGTCTACTCTCTCTATTTATCTCTGCCAGCTTGGCTATATTCTGCCCTTCCATAGGTCAACACAGCTTTATTCATTAACCAATAAGAGTAACACATATACAGGACAACCCACATCAGAAGAGAGCAGATCTGTTGAGGGCACTAGCATTCACGTCAGGTGACTCACAACCGTCTGTAACTCCTGATCCAGGGGTTCCTACACTGACATCAGGTGACTCACAACCGTCTGTAACTCCTGATCCAGGGGTTCCTACATTCTCTTTTGGCTTCTGCAGCATACACTCTTACAGCTGCATATACACATAAATAAAAAATAGAATGTAGACACATAATAAAATGTCAATGAAACAGAAGTCTTGTGTCTTTGGACATAGTATAAAGATCAGGTGGTTCCAAAAGCCTTCAGTTAGGAGGTGACCAAAGCAGGAATCATTGGGGCAGCTCATGAGCACAAACACTCACACACACCTCTCTCTCTCTCCTTCCTAATAGCCTGCAGATATCGTTAAAATCCCCCTTTCCTTTCATCTCACACTCTCTCAGCAGTACTAACACAATAGGCCCTCTATCCTATCCTCCCTGAAACACTCACACCCTCATCACCAGTAAAGTTATCCTTTATGTTTTGCCAACCTCTCAATCCCCTTTGCTAGTTTCTCCTAGGTAATAGAAGATAAGGCCCAGGCTCTCCTATAGTTTAAGAACACTGTTTGGGCAAGAAGAGTTAGGAGCGGGCATTTTTGAGAAGTTAAGAGGTGCTTTCTCCTCAAAACTCTGACTTTGGGGCTCAAGGACTCTAAGGGATTTTGGGTAAAGGCTTTGGAGTGGTGTTATGAGTCTGTAAGGACAAACAAGTCCAGGAGTGTTAAGAAACAATATTAAGTGACACACAAAATGAAACTAAAAAGTATGAAGCAATGTGTGCAGTGATGATAAGAAGTTTGAGTTGAGTGAACAAGTGTGACGTAATTATATGATAAGCAGACATGCATGTTAATCTAGAAGTAAGGAGGTAAGGCAGCTAGAAACAGTATAAAAACCCGAGGCCCACGGCCAGAAGACATTCTCAAAATGACTTGCTAGACACGCTGTCAGAAGCAGTCATAGAGAATCCAACGAACCAGCAACTTGACAGCTGAGACCTTCCAAGAGCCAGAGAACTAGCTCTTGCCTGCGGATCAAGACTTGCTGATCCAGAGGTCTACGTTGAGAGCCACGAACCATCATCAGGTCGTATACACCAATGCCTCAGTAAAATAGGGTAGAAGGCCTTGCCTAGGGCATAGGAATGCTTGCTGATTGAAGTGGAATGTGTGATGTGATTGATTGGCTAATGATTGTTATAGTTTTGATGTTTACTTAAATCTGCTATAGTAACAATTGGAGATTTGACTATTGGCATAATAAACTTGTTCCTAGAACAAAAGACTGTGGTCATCCTGAGTATTTGCTTGCAGACCTCGAAGTAAGGGCAGAATGCCCGCTCAGGAATAGAGCTGGCGACAAGTGGGCAGTGAGGCCAGACAGGATCTTTCATCCTTCTTCAGCCTGAATATTATGCTTCAACCTCCATGTCTACCTAATAAAGAAGGCGCTGGCATGGATTCTAGCACCTGGGGGCAGGGGCAGGAGGACTGCAAGTTAAATCCAGTTTGGACTACAAAGTGAATTTTAGGCTAGCCTGGTTTATATGTTGAAATCCTGTCAAGGAGCAGGGACAGAGACAGAGAAGAAAAATAGACTAAGGAAGAGTATTACAAAAAGCATGAGATGCCTCGGGTGTCTGACTCCAAGGAAGGCTTTGGGGGTAGACATCTCTAGTGGGCTGGCCCAACTTGTTCTCACTCTACGTCACCATGGTTAAAGATGGACAGTTGAAGTAAGACTTTACCTTACTTTTTCACATTTTCGTGTTGGCATTTGTGTGTATCTCCAGATCCTGTTAGTGACTTCTGCTCTCCTTCTGAGTCTCAGATGTGTGGTCTGGGAGGTCAGACACTCTGTGCGGCTCCTTTTTGCAACAAGCTGAGGAGAGTTTGAAGTACGGTGTCAAACGCACCCGATTTCCAGACTAGAGCAGTTGGCAAGAGACCTCCACTGAGGAGTCCCCTTCACAGCCTTTCAGGTCCTAGCGCATCTGGCTACGCTTCTACGCTTCGTCAGGGTCAGCCTGAAATACCAGGATCGACCTGCCCTAGACGCTAGTCCAGCTCTTTACGGACATAGAGACAGACGGAGAGAGGGAGAGAGGGAGGGAGGGAGGGAGGAGAGGGAGGGAGGGAGGGAGGGAGGGAGGGAGGGAGGGAGGGAGGGAGGGAGGGAGGGAGGGAGGGAGGGACAGACAGCGAGAGAGCAAGCGCGCGCGTCTGGACCCGCCCCTACTCTTGTAACCTCGGGGGCGGGGCTGGGGAACCATCGAGATGCTCTGGCCGGCGAGCGGATCTGAAAGGGCGGAAGTATGCAGGGCGGGACGCGGAGGGATGGGCGTGCGAAGCTGTTTCCGGCGGCTCGCTCTGTTGGCGGGTCCCAGACGCGCCCAGGCTGGGTGAGTCGGCGCAATTGCGTTCCTTGTCCTCAGGGCAAGAGGCCCCCAGAAGAGATGAGAAGCGTGGGCGGCTCGGGGCTGTTTTCAGTGCCTGGCTCGGAACTTGGTCCCCGCGGATGCGAGTCGAATAGCCGAGCACCACAGCCCCTCCAGCCCGCTCCCGAGCTCCAGTGTTGGGCCTGAGTTAGGCGGCTTCCCTCCAGGACTGGACCCGCCTGCCGCCTCCCTAGTTTCCTGAATAACCACTTCCTGGGACCATCTTCCCCCTCAGTTCTACACCTTGAAAGCCTAAAGTCAGTTATAGAGGCTGAAAGTGTTGTCACGGTTTTGGACTCAGATGGCACCTCAGGCTTTGTCCTCTGTCTGGGACCGCGATTTCCCATTGGCTGTCCAAATGCTTGGGTCTGAGAGAGGAATGCTTTTCCAGTGTTCACTGCTGCTTGGGCAAGCCAATGGCATGGACACCTGTCCAAAAGCTGCGAAGGAAGCCAGCGTCCTCCCGTTCTGACCCCGCCCGGGGGTGGGGGGAGGTGGGGCTAGGGAGGGGCCTAAGGGCTTTGTTTTGGTTTAGCTGAGGGGTACTTCTGGAATCCTTATGACTTAGGGCAGCTGTAGCCTATTCTGGAATTTAGATCCTTGTGAACAGGGGTTCAGTTTTCCCCCTGAAGTCCTTTCTCCTAAGCCCCGTCTCCTGCTTTCGGTTAACTGCTTCGGTTGCTTTCTTTGGTTCACATACTAGCTCACTTTGTTCCACCATCACTTTGGCCTGGGCCCCTGGGGGAAGACTATTTCGGACTTCACCAGGGCTTCTCATTTAACCACGTTCCTAGTCCCCTTACTTCAGCACTATCACAGTTGTGGTCTTATTTGTCTCTTCTAGGTGTCTCATGAAGGCAAACTTCTTGCAAATTCACGGTTGCCTCTCCCGTGGTTTAGTTGAATGTGTGGCCCCCCGGCAACCATTCTTAATGTCTTTGTGAAGTGATCCAACCCCGCAGCCCCACACAGGCAAGGGGCTCGGTGGCTGATACTCAAATGTCAGGGCTGTGTTTGCCCAGTCTGGTGTCCCTGTATGCCTGGGGTTGGTGGTGAAGAAGCCGGGGATGCAGAAACCCCTGGATTACTCTGGGAATTGGGAGCCTCCTCCGCCCTGACCTCTTGTCTTTTCATAATTTCTCACAGGTGTCTGAGTCAAGGCAAGTGGATCCCACCCTCCAAATCTGATGGTAGGAAGCCTGGCTGCCTGCATTCCCCACTGGTTCTGTCAAGCCTCCACTTCCTACTTTGGGGATCTGCCTTTCCACTGGGCCTGAACACAGTTCTGGCTTTGGCCCTCCCTGTGGCTCTTGCCAGGCTCAGTGTCTGAGGCAGTGAGTCAATGTCTGCCCAGACCAGAGCCTAGCTGTGCCTGCTCAGTGGAGAGGAATTAAGATCACTACCATGGACTAAGTCCCTTCTCTCCACCTATGATTTAAGAGCTGAAAGGACCCCAGTGACTCTAGTCCAATCCTATGGGTCACCTGCCTGAGATATGTTGTAGTCCCAGATTGGAGCTGGCACCTAAGGACTTCTGGGGTGCTAGTGTGTGTCCTGATTTCAGGAGGCGGTGACATTTGGCGACGTGGCTGTGCACTTCTCTCGGGAGGAGTGGCAATGTCTGGATTCTGGCCAGAGGGCCCTCTACAGGGAGGTGATGCTGGAGAACCACAGCAGTGTGTCTGGACTAGGTGAGGCTACACCTGGGGATCCATTCCGTACATCCACCCCTCACTCGTCAGAGAGAGGGGATGTGGATGCTAACTGCTTGTGCCTTACTTAGGGGCTAAACCTTGAATCTGAGTGTGCCAGCCCAGCTCCGGGTTTATACGTGCCACCCACCCAGCTTAGTCCTTACTGTGTAGGGACACTTCTGGGAACCAGTAAAATATCTGTTTTTCCTAAGCTTATTAAATTACCATGTGAGAAATAGAACCCATACTTGAAATAGCTTGAAAACGCACACACACAACAACAAAGAAAAAGAAAAACAATCTTTTTGTTAGCTCAAGGAATCTCCAGAAAAAACTTCTGGAACCAGAGTGTCAGTGATACCTTGAGTCCCGTCTTTCCTTTGGTCCTGCCGTCACACCGCTCCCATTCTTGCTGCCTTCCCTGCAGGCTGCTCCAGCACATACCGCTCTGTAGTTTGTTTCAGCTTCGTGGTAGAATGTATGTCTTACCTGCTGGTTGCTGTGCTGGTTTCACCTGTTGCTGAGCCCGCTTCAGGGCTGGCCCCATCCTCATGTTGGCGCCTACAATGTGGGAGTATCCTGAGTTCTTGAGAGGATGCCTGGGCTGGTGGGCCAGGAGTGGGGTAGGTGGGGATGGGATGTAGTTGGTTTACCAGGTACTTCTGTCAGTGTTAGACCAGGTCTATAGCTGTTCATCCCATACAACCTGACAAAACCCAGTTTTCTGATGTCTTAAGTAGTATACAGCAAGGGCTGGAGTATGTACAGGTCAGTGGTTGAGCATTTTTCTGTTGCACACAAAGTTGTTCTGGGGTCAATCCCTATACCACAGAGAGCAAAAAGAAAAACAAAACAAGCCGGGCGGTGGTGGCGCACACCTTTAATCCCAGCACTCGGGAGGCAGAGGCAGGTAATCTTTGAGTCTGAGGCCAGCCTGGTCTACAAGAGCTAGTTTCAGGAGAGTTAGGGCTGTTACATAGATAAACCCTAGCTTAGAAAAAAAAAAGCAGGTTGGGCATGATGGTGTATCCCTTTAATCCCAGCATTCGGAAGGCAGAGACAGGCAGATCTCTGAGTTTGAGGTCAACCTGGTCTACAGAACAAGTTCAGAATAGTCGGGGCTCACAGAAACCCTGTTTTGAAAACAGTACCAAAACTAAACTAAACTAAGCAAGACAAAGGAAAAGAAAGTAAAACAACTTAAGGTTGTGTTGGTTTTGTGTTTGTCTAGTTTTTGAGAGTTTGGGCATTCTGTCATATCCTTGCTTATTACTGTTAGGTTCTGAAATCATGTACTTGTGCAGCTCTTTTGCCTTAAAAAACAAAAAAAACAACAACAGCAAAACGGATTGTTGTGCCTTACTGACCTGTGGGTGTTTAGATGTTCAGTATATCTTGTGTTAGATTTCACCGAAACCAAGTTGACATGTTAAAAAGCGCATTATTGAATGTACATATCAGAATTTTAACAAAGGATATTACTGATTATACCACCCACAATTTAAGTTTACTCGGCACTTTGCAAGTGCTGTCTAAGATTCACAGATTGCTTATCACATGTCACTGTGATAGAGGCGAACACATGGAGTACAGTGGCCAGGACTTGCTCGATCATCCCTATCTACTTCCCCTGGGGTCCTGGCCTGCCAGGAATGGTGATGGTTTTCTTCCTTCGTTAGGGTTTAGCCTTCTGTGGGGTCAGTCCCTAAGCTTTCTTGCCTAGTATATAGTGGCCTTTTCTTTTGTGTGTTGCTCAGTGACCAGCAGCCTCATCTGCGTGTTCTGTCTTTCCTCAGACCCTTTGCACATACAGCTACAGTGTGCCTGTGACAAACTGCGCTCCATTAGGCAAGCTACCCAGTTCCAAAGTAAATGTTGCTCTTTCCCCGTAGTTTCTGCTTCAACAGTAGCTTCACGTTACTGAATTTTTTTTTTCTTTTTGAGATGGCCACCTCACTCTGCTACCCAGTCTGGCCTAGAACTCCTGGGCTTAAAGTAAGCAGTTCTTCTGCCTCCGCCTCCTGAGTGGTTGCTGAGATGATAAGTGTATGTGTATCATGGCACCCAGCATAGGAGAGTTTGGAAAAGTGCAGGGTAAATGCATTGCATGCCTCTCTGTGATGATGCTAATGTTCAGCTGCAGCACTGGTTAACTGAGATTCTAGCCACACCCACACGTGCACACTGGCAGCCTGTCCTTTCTACCACCAGATTGCTAGGAGACTAATGGTGGTGACACACACCTTTAATCCCAGCACTCGGGAGGCAGAGGCAGGTGGGGGCTACACAAAGAAACCATGTCTCAGAAAAGAAAAAATAGAAAAAATATACCTATCAATACTTGCATATTTTCTCCTCATGTTAACTTTGGTCAGATCCCCCGCCCCCGTGACAGGGTTTCTCTGTAGCTTTTTTGGTTTCTGTACTGGAACTAGCTCTTGTAGACCAGGCTGGCCTTGAAGCTTTCTTTTCTTTTTAAGAAATGCTGTCTGTTTTCTGATGAGCGTGGGGCCCTGCCTTTACTTAAACTTGAACCTATTACTGTACCATTTGTTTAACGTTTTGATATCGTGACATGATATCCTTCACAAGGTTGACATTCAAGAACCTTACAGTTGAGTTACCAAAACAAAACAAAAAGACATTTCACATTTCAGTCAAGTTCATGACTTTTTCTTGGGCCACATTCATCACTGTCTTTGTCGTGTGTGACAGTGGGCTGCAGGTTAGACACGGCTGATGGATCTTGCAGATGCCTTTGCCTCTTTTTCCATGTTGTGGGAGGCCTGAGGGAAGCTCCAAACTCTATTATCTTTTTTTTGACATGTATGGGTGTTTTGCCTGCATGTATGTCTGTGAACCTGCTAGAACTGGAATTATAGACAGTTGAGAGCTGCTATGTAGGTGCTAGGAGAAGGCCTGGAAGAGGAGCTCTTCACTGTTGAGCCATCTGGCTAGGCCCGCTTTGTGGATCCCTGATTGGATGAACACCTTCCCCACTTCTATGAACTGGCCATAAAAGGAGTCTGGATCCACTACTTGTGATTTGAAATCTTCATTTATTTAATTGCTTACTAATTTTAAGTTTTTTTTTTCTTGGCTACCCCTACCTCTTGGAGTATCCTTGTCTTTTGAACTTGGGGAAGAAAAGGCCGTGGCTTTGCAGAATGTGGTGCTGTCTTGGGCTTAAGCTTCCTACTCCCCTTGCACCCCAAGTAGATCTGGCCTCTTCTTCAGTGACAGTGTTCTCTGAAGACTGTGGGAGTCTGGGTGCCCCTTCCTGTCTAATCTAAGGAGCTAGAGAGAAGGGGCTGCAATGTATCCAGCCTCATCCCTCATCACCCTCCCGATAGGTTCTGCACAGTCTAGCAGCTCCTGTTCTTCATGACTGAGAATGAGGAGCAGGACTGACTCCTGGCCATGTTTCTATCCTCTCCTTCTCTGCCTCACACACAGCAGGATTCCTGGTCTTTAAGCCTGAACTGATCTCTCGACTGGAGCAAGGACAAGAGCCATGGGTCCTTGACCTACAGGGAGCAGAGGGGACAGAGGCACCATGGATTTGCCAGACAGGTGAGGCCCAGGCCCTATTACAGAAGGTCTGAATAAGAAGGAGCTGGGGTGAGTCCTGGTGACCAGGCTGGGCTACTAAAGAACACTGCAGAGGACCAACCCTAGAAACAACCACACCTAGGTGTGTGTGGCCACTTCTGGGAAGGCAGAAAGGCAGGGGGCACAAAACACTTGTCCATTTAACTACTATGTGTCTTGTAATTAATGGTCATAGAGAAATCTGGCCTATGGGGTCAGGACAGAAAGGCAGGCAGCCTGTGTGGATTTGGAGAGTCTAGAAGGAAAGTAGATATCATGAAGGCCTCTTGGTCTAGGTGCTCAGACCCTGACACTTGACCCAGGGAAAAAAAATCAGTGTGAACTACCGGGTATGGTCACTCAGGCAGTGGCTCAGTGTTCACATCTATTTTGTCACATGATCAAACATCCTAACCACAGTCAACTCCGGAAGGGAAGGTGCATTGTGGTTTACATTTCCAGGTCATGGTCAGGGCAGAAGCTGAAGCCCAAACAATGGAGGAACACTGTGCCATCCTACACTCCATGTGTTCAGCCCACTTTCTTATGCAGTCTGGATAAAACTGCCTAGGTCTTTCCATAATAGATCATCAATAAAGACAAGGATGGCCACAGGCACTGGCCTGGGCAGTTTCTAGTTGAGGTTCCCTCTTTCCAGGTAGTCCAAGATTGTACCAACATGACAGTAAAAAGTAACCATCACACCTATAGCAAGGCGTGCCAGATGTGGGCTTGCAGTTTCAGTTCTTTTCAGAGAAGCCCACCTTAGAAGCCAGTCATGGATAGGCTGAGCACCCAGTTCTGCTCTGGGATCTTCCTGCTAAGATACCACCTCTTCTTCAGCCATGGTCTCAACATTCCTGTCTATGTTTTGGTCAGACACCCCCACTGTCCTCACTTGCCAGCTAACATGTGCAGGACGCTGACCTGCTCTGATGAATTCTGTCCTCACACTTGTTCTGTCCAGTCTGTTTTGCTTACTCTAAGATATTGCCTCCTCAGTGCCCTATAGGGTGAAACCCTTCTTGTAGACCCTCTTAGGACATGAACCTCTCAGCCCTCTGCCTTGTAGACATGAGTATGCCATCACTGTCCAGTGAACTAAATTGTGAGCATTTCCCCTCCTATCTCCTTGCCACACTTCCCACTGGGGTGTGTTGAAGTGCTGGCACTCCCACAAGCCACTGGTCATCTTTGCCTTTTCTCTGAGCTCAGATGTCAAGACCATTTTTACTTTGTGCTTATTTCAGATTCTACTATTAGAACCAATCACAAGCAGACCTGTGAGTACATGAACATTCCCGAAAAGCAGATTTCTGCCTTTGGAGACAATTTGGATTCCAAGGTCTTGTCAGAGAATTGCTCAGATAGCCTTGGACTAAGAGTGGGTGGCCCCCTTTTCCAGAAGCATCATCTCAGTAATGAGACTATGGCTCCCCAGGACACTGTCCCCAGGATACTTGCACAGGAGTGCAAGGAGCTACAGGCCACTGTTCTGGGTTCTCAGCCTGACGAACAGAGAGACAGTGTGAAAGGGACATCAGAAAACTGTGAAGAATGTGGTAGAGTCTTTAAACCAACTCTGAACCTGGATCCATATCTGGAAGTGAGTGGACAGGAAAAACCATACAGATGTCAAGAGTGCCAAAAAAACCTAGTTGACTGCTTAGAGGAGACGCACACAAGTAACTGCCTTGGGAAGAAGCCTTATGAATGCAAGGAATGTGGGAAAGTCTTCAGGCTGTGCTCACAACTCAATCAGCATCAAAGAATCCACACCGGAGAGAAACCATTTAAGTGTGTTGATTGTGGGAAAGCTTTCCGTTTGAGCTCAAAACTGATTCAACATCAAAGAATCCACACTGGAGAGAAGCCCTACCGATGTGAGGAATGTGGGAAAACCTTTGGTCAGAGCTCAAGCCTCATCCATCATCAGAGAATCCACACAGGAGAGAGGCCCTATAGTTGTCAAGAGTGTGGGAAAGCCTTCAGCCAGCAATCACAGCTGGTCAGACATCAAAGGACTCACACTGGAGAGAGGCCCTACCCCTGTCAGGAGTGTGGCAAGGCCTTTAGCCAGAGCTCAACTCTAGCCCAGCATCAGAGGATGCATAGTGGGGAGAAATCTCAAATGCCAAGAACTTCAGGGAACTCAAGTCTCATTGCCCATGAGGGAAATCACACTGTAGAAAAGCCATTCAAGTGTGAGGAGTGTGGAAAAGCTTTCAGATGGGTCTCTCGCCTGAGCCAGCACCGACTGATCCACACTGGAGAGAAACCTTACAAGTGCAACAGGTGCACCAAAGCCTTTGGTTGTAGCTCCCGACTCATTCGCCACCAGAGAACTCACACGGGAGAAAAACCGTTTAAATGTGACGACTGTGGGAAGGGCTTTGTCCAGGGCTCCCATCTTATTCAGCACCAGCGAATCCACACCGGGGAGAAGCCTTACGTGTGCGATGACTGCGGAAAGGCCTTCAGCCAGAGCTCCAGTCTCATTTATCACCAGAGGATCCATAAGGGAGAGAAGCCGTATGAATGCACGCAGTGTGGGAAAGCCTTTAGTATGAGCACGCAGCTCACCATCCACCAGAGGGTTCACACCGGGGAGAGACCCTATAAGTGTAACGAGTGTGGAAAAGCCTTCAGTCAAAATTCAACCCTTTTCCAACACCAGATAATCCATGCTGGAGTGAAGCCCTATGAGTGCAGTGAGTGTGGAAAGGCCTTCAGCCGGAGCTCATACCTCATTGAACACCAGAGGATCCACACTCGAGCCCAGTGGCACTATGAATTTGGAAACACGGTTGAAAGTAGCACCGTTTTGAATTCTAAAAAAGTGAACACTGTAAAGAAATTGCACCAGTGTGACGACTGTGACAAGATTTTCAGGTGGCGCTCACACCTGATTATACACCAGAGGATCCACACAGGAGAGAAGCCTTACACATGTAATACTTGTGGCAAAGCTTTTAATCGGAGCTCCAGGCTCACTCAGCACCAAAAGATTCACATGGGATAAATCATTCACCTAAATGTCTTGGTTACTTCTCTATTGCCGTGATGACACTACAGCCAAGGTATAAACTTTAAAAAGTTTATTTGGGGTTTACAGTTCCAGGGAGCATTCATGGCCATCCTGGTGGGGCAGGGCAGCAGACAAGCAGGTAGGCGTGGTGTTGGAGCAGTAGCTGAGAGCTCACATCTTGAGACAGTTACTAAGCAGAGAGGACTAACTGGGAACAGAGAGTCTTTTGAAACCTCAAAGCTCACCCCCAGTGACACACCTCTTTCAAGACCACACTTCCTAATAATTCCCAAACAGTTCCACCAACTGAGGGCCAAGTATTCACACATGTGAGCCTATAGGGCCGTTCTCATTCAGACCGCCACACTATAAATATGTAACTGAATAAACCTGAAGCCTTATTTTATTTGAGTAATTTATGCTAACAGAAATTTGAGACTGCTGGGGGAGATTAAGATTTGTTCTCAAAGAATATTCTATTTATGAAAATAATGTTTTGTTTCTGGAATGTTTGGCATTCACCCATTAAATAAAGTGTGTGTCACACTCAAAGTGAAGCTGTGTTTTAAACTCAGAGGAGATCTCTGTCCTACAGATGAGAAATCGATGTCAGGAAAGATTTGGAAGCTCTTGTAAGAAGCAGCTTAAGTGAAGCCACCAAATCCAGGTCTGCTGGTACATACTTGTCATCCTGGTACTCAGGCAGAGGCAAGCAGTCATCGAGACCCCGCGTTTACATAAGAAGTGGCCCTAAATGTTTTCCCTCTGGACCAGTTACTTAACATGGCTTCAATAAGGAAATAATCCTGTAACTCAATGAAAAGGGAGCCAAAAGCAAAGATGCTAGAATTCATTTCTGCTTCACCTTACTCCTTTTCGGTTTCCTTTCTGAGGTACTAACTGAGGGCTGAAGTGTGCTATTCAAGTGCTCTACCACTGACTTACAACCTTACCCCCAATTGATGCCTCTTAAAATCGGTCCCCCACCACAGCCACTCAGGACCCCATCCCCCTTATTTTGAGAGGCAGGTATGGTTCCCGAATGCTTTTTATGTGGGGATGAAAAGTCAGCATTAGGGATACACCAATGCTAGGTTTAGAAATACCATGGCGCCGGGCGGTGGTGGTGTACGCCTTTAATCCCAGCACTCGGGAGGCAGAGGCCGGCAGATCTCTGTGAGTTCGAGGCCAGCCTGGTCTACAAGAGCTAGTTTCAGGACAGGCACCAAAACTACAGAAAAACCCTGTCTCAAAAATCAAAAAAAAAAAAAAATACCATGGCCAGGAGCTGGAGAGATGACCCAGTGGTTAAGAGCACAGGCTGTTTTCACAGAGAACCTGGGTTCATTACCCAGCACCCACATGGAAGCTCACAATTGCTGGTAACTCCACCTCCAGGGGATCTGACACGCTCACACAGACATGCAGGCAATATACCAATGCAGAAATGTAAATACCAATGTAGAAGTATCATGACCACTTGACAAGGGCTTGAAGTCATGTTGGGATTCAGGAGCTTGCTATATGACCCAGAATATCTCCCATTCTAAAATCCGAGCTAGTTATCTGAAATGTTCTGCTGTAGGGTAGTCATAAGAACTAATGTGCAGATGTGTACATTAACACCCCTGGTAGAGGATTGATAAGAAAGCACCATATGTGTCCTTTCCCTCAATCACAAACAGCAGACCTACACTGTTGGGGACTGCAGACCCTGAATTTCCTGTGACCCCTTGCCTGCCAGAGTAAACAACTTGTTTTCCCTGTGCTTGCAGCTGCTCTGAGCACGAGACCCTCATGAGTGCCTGATGGCAGGGTGTTGGTTTCTGGTGGGCTTGCAGCTGAAAATCCCAAGAGTTAGGGCATGGCCATTAGTCAAGGAGAGCCCTATATAAGCTGCCCTGGAACACAATAAAGGGGGCATTCTTGTTCCTCTCTCTCTCTCTCTCTCTCTCTCTCTCTCTCTCTCTCTCTCTCTCTCTCTGTGTGTGTGTGTGTGTGTGTGTGTGTGTGTGTGTGTTTTAATTTCCAGCCCCTTGCCGGACTCACAAACTATCCTGTGGTGCAGGCGCCATACCACACTAGCACCTACCAGTTCTTCACCAGCCAGGGGAGGGAATGGACAGTCTGGACCAAGGGAAGGAACCAGAAACCACAGCTGTGCTCTCCCGATGTGTGTCCCTCAGTTCTGCTCCTGAATGTCTGCCTAACAGACCTTTTGAGGCCACTATCAGGAGGGGAATGGCTCAGGCGGTGGAACACTGTCTCATGACCCAGAACAGGGTGACAGAAGATCTGATGCTGGAATTGGGGTACAAGGAATGAGAGGGTGAGTGGCGAATGGGCCACAAACTTGTAAGCCCAGTTAGGATTTTGCATTTTATTCTAGAATATGGGCTGCCACGGGGAGAACCTTACAGGGCTGTTTTGGTTTTCTTCAGTGTTTTTCTTCCCAGAGCTTGAGCTTGGATTGGAACCCTGGGCCTGGCCTTATTCCAGTCTTTGAGCCACACTTCTACCCTAGGGTTGTGTTTTGTAAAGCATCTTGACTGCTCAAATTGGATTTGGAGGAGGGCTAACTATAAAAAACAGAAGATGGAGCAGGCCGCCGTGGTGGCACATGGCTTTAACCCCAGCATTTGGGAGGCAGAGATAAGTAAATCTCTGTAAGTTCAATGCCAGCCTGGTCTACAGAGCGAGTTCTAAGCAACCAGGACTACACAGAAAAACTGTGTCTCAGAAAAACAAAGGATAAATTCATTTAATTTAAATTTAAATGAAGTCTTGGTTTCTCCCAGTAGATTTGGACAGCACAACAATTAAAACATTTGGGCTGGAGAGATGGCTCAACAGTTAAGAGCACTGACTGCTCTTCCAGAGGTCCTGAGTTCAAATCCCAGTCAACCACATAGTGGCTCATAACCATCTCTAATGGGATCTGATGCCCTCCTCTGATGTGCAGGGACACATGAAGATGGAGCACTCATACACATAAATCAATCTTCTTTAAAAATTCACTGTTCTACACAACAATGTAGCCAGTTTTCTAGCTCAAAAAGCCCCCAAACCTTCCAAATTCCTTCAAAAATTACATGATCAGCCCTTCACAGTAATAGACGACTCCCTTGCCCCAGCTTCTGCATCTGTTACCGTCCTGTTACTGTGATAAAGCATCATGTCCAAGACAGCTTATAAAAGGATGGGTTTATGGCTCCAAAGGGATAAGTCAATCATCATCAAGGTGGGGCAGCAGGGCAGCAGGCAGGCATGGCACCTGGAGCTGGAAGCTGAAGTCTGAGGGCTTATGCCTCAAACCACAAAAGGAAGCAGAGAGAGTAAACTCTAAATGGCAAGCATCCTTATATTTTTCAAAAATATTTTTATGACTTTTATTCTTATTTTATGTGCATTAGTGTTTTGCCTGAATGTATTCCAGATCTTGGAATTACAGACCATTGTGAGCTGCCATGTGGGTGCTGGGAATTGAACCTGGATCCTCTAGAAGAGCAGTCAGTGCTCTTAACCACTGAGCCATCTCTCCAGTCCCACATCTTTATTTTTAACTCAATTATTTTTTTGTTTTGTTTTAAGACGGTCTCTTTATATAGCCTTGGCTTCTATAGAACTCACTATGTAGACTAGGTTGACCACAAACTCAGAGATACTTCTTCTTTATCTCCTGAGAGCTAAGATTAGAAATATGGGCCTCCGTACCCAGCTGGCAAGAGTCTTTAGACTCTCAGAGATCACCTCTGCTGATGTACTTTCTCCAACAAGTTGTACCTCCTAAGCTTTCTTCAGCAGCATCACCAACTGAGGACCAAGTATTTAAATGCCTGAGAATACAGGGGACATCTCGTTCACATCACATGTCACAGTAGAGTTCAAAAAGGGGTTGCTGTGTAAGCCTTTATCCCAGTACTTGGGAGGTCGTTCTCCATGAGTTTGAGGCAGACCTGGTCTACATATCCTAGGTTAGCTAGGAGTACATAGTGAGACCCTATCTCAAAAAAGAAAAAAAAGGAGGGTTGATTTGGGGCTTGGGATGAGGTGGGCTTCAATGACTTTGCTGAGCCCCATGATGGATAGAATCTTTGTGGTAGAAGCTCTGGAAAATTGAAGTCACTTTGGTTTGTAAATCGGGTTTGTAAATAAAGTGTTGAAACAATCAAGAGGGAATGAAGCAGCTTACAATTGTCCCTGGTTTCAGTCCAATACCCTTTTCTGGTCTCTGATCAGGTGTGTATGTCAAGCACATACAAGTATTCAGGAAAAACTACATACATACAAAATTAAAAATGAATGAATGAGCCGGGCGGTGGTGGCGCACGCCTTTAATCCCAGCACTCGGGAGGCAGAGGCAGGTGAATCTCTGTGAGTTCGAGGCCAGCCTGGTCTACAAGAGTTAGTTCCAGGACAGGCACCAAAAACTACAGAGAAACCCTGTCTCAAAAAATCAAAAAAAAAAAAATGAATGAATGAATGAGGGATTGGAGATGGCTTAGAGCACTAGCTGCTCTTCCAGAAGACCCAGGGGTTTGATTCCCAGCACCTATAAGGCAGCTCATAACTGTCTGTAACCTTAGATCCAGAGCATCTAATGCCCTCTTTTGATCTTCATAGGCACCAGGCACACAGTGTTACACAGACATACAGGCAAGACATCCACACACATAAAATAAAAAATAAATCTTAGAAAATAACAAAGAGATAAAACAGGCAAAGGGGGTCTTCAGGTCACTCAAAAGAAAATATGGCAAAATTTGTGTCAGATTTTGTCAAAATTTGCTAGAATTTCTAGGTGTTTTGTTTTTAAATCAGGGTCTCACTTTGTGGCCTTGGCTGCCCGGAAACTGAGTATCTAAACCAGGCTGGCCTACATACAGATCTGCCTACTTGTACCTCACGAGTGCTGCTTTTGTTATTTTTGATTTTTGGATTTTTTTTTCTTTTCTTTTGGCTCCTCTGTGCAACAGTCCTGGCTGTCCTGGAACTTTGCAGTCCTGGCTTTGAACTCAGTCATCCACCAGCCTAGGTCTCTCAAGTGCGGAATTAAAGGCCTGCTCCACCATGCCCAGCCGGAGCGCTGGTTATAAAGACGTGAGTCGCCGCCTAGTCTATCCAAGTATTTTAAAATATGCAATTCGGTAGCATCAACTACAACAATTCTAGAGTGTGCCCCTCATACTGCACCGCTAATGCGCAGGACAGGTACAGCTCTGAGTCGGATCCCGGAAACTGAATGATTTTGTCTTCCTCTTTCCAAAAACCAAGCCTCAGAAGACAACTCCAGAGGTCTGCTGCCCTTCTGCGCGTGCGCGGCTCCGGGAACCATAGAGGTGCTCTATCACGCTATCCTAGAGTAGCCCGGAAGTGTCTCTGGACCCTTCCCAAGGCCCGGTCAACTTCCTGCTTCTGCCAGCCGCGGTAAGCTACCAGCGGACAGCTTCCTCCAGGTGCCGAGGGCTTTAAAGGAGTGGTTTATATTTGTAATGTGAGATCATTGGGTCTTCCAGAGCTATGATTAGGATTCGGGCCTGAGTAGGGGAGGGGTCTCAACTGCGTTGTTCAAATTCACGAATACTGCTTACGTAGGACCTATGCGTGCACTTCTGTTTCTTGGTTCTTTTTCCTGCCAACTGCTGATCTCTGGGCGGCCTCTCTTCTCCTAGACTCAGGTGGACTCCTTTGCCATCCGGTCTTAGTTCCACCTCCCAAGCACGTGTCCCGTTTACTGTCTATCGTCGGTAGCTCACGTGAACAGTGACAGGCGGAATGGGGCACCACATCGAATCTCATTTTTTGATACATGAAGCCCCTAGCCAGTGAGTCACTTGTCTCTTCTTCACTTCTCCAGGTAGTTGTGGTTAGCACCTTCTCTTCGGACTGATCAGGAAAGGGGAAGCAAGGATGTCTGCTTTGGGGGCTGCAGCTCCGTACTTGCACCATCCAGCTGACAGTCATGGTGGCCGAGTCAGTTTCCTGGGAGCCCAGCCCTCTCCAGAAGTGGCGGCAGTGGTTCCGCTCATGAGGGACTTAGACAGGAGCACCTTCAGAAAGTTGCTGAAGCTTGTCGTCGGGGCCCTGCATGGGAAAGACTGCAGAGAAGCTGTACAACAGCTTGGTGCCAGTGCTAACCTGTCGGAGGAACGGCTGGCCGTCCTGTTGGCAGGCACACACACACTGCTCCAGCAGGCCCTCCGGCGGCCCCCTTCCAGTCTGAAGCCAGAAGCCTTCCAGGATCAGCTCCAGGAGCTTGGCATTCCTCAAGATCTGATTGAAGATTTGACCAGTTTGGCGTGTGGGAGTCAGCGCCCACTTCTCGACTCTGTGGCCCAACAGCAGGGGTCCTGGCTGCCCCACTTGTCCTACTTCCGGTGGCGGGTGGATGTGGCCATCTCCACCAGTGCTCAGTCCCGCTCCCTGCAACCGAGTGTTCTCATGCAGCTGAAGCTCACAGATGGATCTGCACACCGCTTTGAGGTACCCGTGGCCAAATTTCAGGAGCTGCGGTACAGTGTAGCCTTGGTCCTTAAGGAGATGGCCGAACTGGAGAAAAAGTGTGAGCGCAAACTGCAAGACTGAACCCTGGTAGTGGGTGCTGAAACTGGTACCAGAGCTCACAGCCTACCTCATCTGAGGGACTGCGTGTAAGGATGTATTTTGTTGAAGGGACGAAACAACTGTGACTTTCGGATTTGGTTTCGTTTTTATGAGTGAACTATGGGCATAGTGGCACAATTTATAATCTCAGCACTTGGAAGGGTGAGACCGGAGAATGGTTGAGTTTAAGGGCAGTGTTAGTTACATAGCAAGATTCTGTTTTAAACTAAAGAGGTAAAGCAACTATTAAAAACATGTTATTGGGCTGGAGAGATGGCTCCGTAGTTAAGAGCACTGGCTGCTCTTCTTGAGGTCCTGAGTTCAATTCCTGGCAACCATATGGTGGCTCACAACCATCTTTAATGAGATTTGGTGCCCTCTATTGGCCTGCAGGTAGACATACAGGCAGAACACTATACATCATAAATATATCTTTAAAAAAAATAATAAAACATGTTCTTCTACTTGGGTGTTAAACCTTATACTTGCCCCTTCCCCAGCCATTACTATGTGCAACTGGATGAGACCAGTGCACAGTGTGGAGATCTAGGGTCCAGATAAGGACCTATTACAATATACAACAAGGTTGCTCAGCCCGACCTGAGCGCTCTGCTTCTTTTGCTTTGGTGTGTACATGTCTTAGTTTTTTGCCTTAAATTTCTGCCTTCTTGAAGATGATATCCTGGTGGGGAGGCAAGAGGGGGAGACATTACAAATACTAAATATGTAGTACATAATGCTTAGTATGTATAACATTAAATGCATATTTTAAATATTAAAACATCAGTATGGGCCTGGAGGATTGACTCAGCGGTTAAGAGCACTTATATGCTCTTACAGAGGACCTGAGTTCAATTCGCAGAACCCACATGGTGACTCACAATCTTCTGTAATTCCATTTGCAGGGGATCCAGCACCAAGACATCAGGCACATATGTGGTACACACACATACTTGCGGGCAAAGGGTTCATTCGTACTCATAAAATAATAAATCTAAAACAAAAAGTCCATGACTACAGCTTGTGACAGTGAAGAGTCCAGTCAGAAGAGGACAGGTGTGTCTGGAAGGTGGGCCATCATGACAAGGTTGGTCACAGGGTGGTGTCTGAACATGTAGGTGCCTATGCAAATATAGATGTGTTCTCTGCAGGGGCATCAGCCAGTACACCGGCTGACAGTGAGGTAAAGCCACTCAGTGTTAGCGGTGCATCTAGTGTATTATGACCTTTGAATGTGTCCACTGGACTAGCCCAGTATTTTTGCCCTCATCTCTCCATGGGTAGTTTAGAAGCACAGCACGCCTTTAATCCCACGACTTGAGAGGCAGAAGCAGGTGGATCTCTGAGTTCAAAGCCATCCTGGTCTACAGAGTAATTTCCAGGCAGCCACCCCATACACAGAGAAACCATCTCAGAAAAAGATTAAAGTATAGCTTTGTATATTACTGTGGAGTAGGGAGATTGTAATATGGACAAACGTTGATCTTTTTCAAAAAGAAAAAAAACCTGGCACAAGTACAGACTTAGAAGTCAATAAGTTGGCCCTTTTCTGCACTCCATTTTATTGAAAGGTTTTGTTTTGGAGACAGGGTTTCACTGTGTGGGTCAGGTTGAGAGGAACTCAATCCCAACTCAGCCTCCTGCATGTAGGAATTAATTGGCATGTGCCATAACACTCAGAATCCAAAGTTTTTGAAGAGCTTCCAGGAATTTTTATCAGTACACATTCTGAAAATACCTTTTATAGGAGTGTAACATAAAGAACAATTGCAGTCAGGTGGTGGTGGCACACCTCCAGAGACAGAGACAGGAGACCCCTGTCCTCCAGAGACAGGGGAATCTCTGAGTCTGAGGCCAGCCTGGTCTACAGAGCAAGGTCCAGGACAGTCAGAGTACATAGAAAGACAAACAAAACAAAAGAACAGAATTGCAAGCAGCTTTACATATAGCATAGCAAGATGAACTATCATACCTGGGGTGGTCAATAGGCAGCATTCTTGGGAACTCAGTGTCTCTGTTACTACCTTCAGATCACCTCTGGAGAATGTTCACTCTAACTTCTAACAACCCTGGCGTTTTAGTTTGGTACACTTCTGTGTTATTCCTGTGTACTCATTTGACCTCTTCAGTAACCCAATGAAAAAGATCCTTTTGTCCCTACATTAAAATGAAGAAACTGATGTTTTTTTGTCTTTCTCAAGGTCCCATAATGTCAAGTAGCAGAGCTCCTTATCTTTCAAGGTCACATTTTCCCTCTACTGGTGTAGAATCTAGGATTTTGCACAAGCCACCGAACACTGAGTGTGTGTGAGTGTGTCAGATTTCTTGGAGCTGCCAACCCGAACCATCTCGACAGCCCCTCAATTCCAGATTTCAGCTGTGATGCACACCTGGCAGAGACAGAGCCAATCTAATCTCTTAGTTTGAGGCCGGCCTTCGAAAGTTCTAGAACAGCTGTAGCTACAAAATGAGCCAAAAAAAGAAAGAAAGGAAGAAAAGAAAGTGGAGCAATGGTGGTGAACAGCTTTAATCCCAGCATGCTAGAGGCGGAGGCAGGTGGATCTGTGAGTTCGAGGCCAACCTGGTCTACAGAGTGAGTTCCAGGACAGCTAGGGCTGCACAGAGAAACTCTCGAAAACAAAATCCAGGGGGCTGGAGAGATGGATCAGAGGTTAAGATCATTGCCTGCTCTTCCAAAGGTCCTGAGTTCAATTCCCAGCAACCACATGGTGGCTCACAACCGTCTGTGATGGGGTCTGGTGCCCTCTTCTGGCCTTCAGGCATACACACAGAATATTGTATACATAATAAATAAAAAATAAATAAATAAAAGAAAACAAAATCCAAAGCAAACAAATGAAAAGGGGGGGGGGCATGATATATTCCTAATATTCTTATCTACACTAGGGGATGTGGTCATGGAGATTTAGGATTCAAAAAACCCATTAGGCCACTGGTTCTCAACCTGTGAGTCGAGACCCCTTTGGAGGGGTTGAATGACTATTTCACAGGGATCACTAGGACCATCAGAAAACACAGATATTTATATAACAATTCATAACTAGCAAAGCTATAGTTATGGAGTAGCAATAAAAATAATTTTATAATTGAGAGTCTCCATAAAATGAGGAACTGTATTAAGGGGCTATGGCGTTAGGAACGTGGAGAACCAGTGGTTTAGGCATTATAGTCAGACCCCTCAGAGAAAGTTTAACACATCTCTAAGGCGCTCCTCCTAAACATCTGAAATCTTCATTCCCCTTCAACTACTCTACCTGTTTCAACTGGCTTCTCCCCTTAGCCCTGAGTAGGAAATCAGCCTCCTTTGACATCCTGATCCAGGACTCACAGGAGACTGACAACTCTCTCCTTTCCTGTTGCAATCTGCTACAGTTGGGATAGTCAATAACACCCCCCCCCAAAGCCCGTGTGTTGACATCCTGATCAATAGGGTGCTACTGCAGTGACTTTTTTTTTTTTGCCGAGATGAGCAGTTTTGCTCTGGCACATCCTTCCACCATGATGTGATGCTATGTAGGCTCGAGGAATTCTGGACTGGAAACTGTGAAGCATAAACCTTTTTACTTTATTAACCTACCTCAGATAAAAAAAGGGGGGGTGAAGGGGAGTCAGTATGGTGGCTCGGTGAGTAAAGACACTGGCTGCCAAGCCCATGGACCTGAGTTAGATCCCAGCAACCCACATGATGGAAGGAAAATACCAACTCACAGAACTTGTCCTCTGGTCCCCTTATGTGCAATGTGGCATGCTCCTTCCCCCAAAAGACATGCAATTTTAAAAAAATTTAAAAATATCTCAAATATTCATTATAGAGTCATAAAACCAACACATCATCCTGCAGGGACAGTCTATGGCCAGGTTATGGAAATCAATGTATGCTGAGGCAGGAAGGGTCAGGCGTGGGGGAGCTGATTCTTCTGACTAGTTGCATGCTTTGGGGTACATGAAGTGTGCAGTCTAGATCTCGGGGTCCCTGAAGCCTGAACCTTGAGATCAATTAACACTCTTCCTAGAACTGTCTCGAGTCTCTGCTCTGCGTCTAGCTCCACAGTTTTCACCTCAGAGCCAACTCTTCGCACAGGTGAAAGCAAATCGTGGACTTCTTCTCTGACATGAAAAACGGGAGCAAATATTACCGGGCACAGGATGCATTCTTAGGATCTGAGCTGCTCGGAAGCTCAATCGCTTGGACCTGTAACAATAGCAGTTTGTGAAAATATCTTTTATGTTTAAAGAGTTGGACCTTTAGCTGGACCTCATAGTCATGTTAATAATACACTTTGAGGCCTCTTCAAACAGCCTGACATCCTGTCGTGTACTCAGTCTGTTTACTTAGTGTGCTTCTTCTCAAGACAGGGTTTCTCTGTTGTAGCCTTGGCTGTCCTCGAACTGGCTCTGAGATCCACCCGCCTCTGCCTCCCGAGTGCTGGGATAAAAGGCGCGTGTCACCACTCTGGGGTTATCTGTAATGCAGTTAGCCAGCACAGAGCTAGCAAGGACAGCACAGCAAAAAGAGACCATCTCAAAAGAGTTTGGTTGTTTTTTACAAAAAAGAGTAGATGAAATCTCAACATGAGATTCTCGGGGTCACCGGATCTTGGACAGGCCCTGAGTGTACAGACAGGCCAGACAGTAAAGTGTCACAGGGACAGAGGAGTTGAAGGCATGACACCAGCATGGTTGTCACCTCACATGGGCCCCAAATGACCACGAGCATGCTTGTACCTGTAGTGATGGCTACTGCTGCTGACTGGATGCGTCTGTCTAGCCTGTCCTAAGGCAGAGTTCTGCTCCTTGAAAGCCTGCAGCAGGAACACCAACTAATCCAGGTTCTGATCCTTAGGTCTTGTAAATGTGAGTTTCTATCCTGTAGCAGGCTTTCTGGGGCTGCCAGTCCCCAAATCATGACACAGAGACTTATTATTAATTATGAATGCTCAGCCTTAGCTTAGGATTGTTTCTAGCTAGCTTTTGTTTGTTTGTTTGTTTTATTTGTTTGTTTTTCGAGACAGGGTTTCTCCGTGGCTTTGGAGCCTGTCCTGGAACTAGTTCTTATAGACCAGGCTGGGCTCAAACTCACAGAAACCCACCTGCCTCTACCTCCTGAGTGCCAGGATTAACGGCACTAGCTTTTTTTTTTAAAAAAAAAAAAACTTAAATTAGCCCATTTCTATTTTCTATGGGCTGCCCCGATGCTCATTTACCTCATCTACATACTGATACTGTCCATTTGTTTTCTGGCTTCTTCCGTGTCTGGCAGGCACGCGGTTCCTCCTTTCTCTCCACCTGCCAGCCCTGCCTATTCTCCAGCTGCCCCTTTCTCTCTGCCTGCAAGTCCCACCTCTCCCTCCTCGGCCAAGCTACTGGTCTGTCAGCTTTTTATTAGACCAATCATGTGCCTTAGGCAGTCAAAGTGAAACAGCAACACATCTTTGCATAGTTAAACAATTAATCTGCAATACAAACAAATGCAACATAACTTTACATAGTTAAACAATTGTTTTACTTCACATTATCCTATGCATTTTAGGTTATTCCAGTTTTTCCTCCTCTCCAAAGTGAGTGGACTTGCATTTATGACAAATTACATGAGACAAGAAATGCTTATTATTTTTTATAATACTAAGGGCAGCTCACAACTGTTTGTAACTCCAGTTCCAGGTGCTCTAACACCCTCACACAGAGTATATACAGGCAAAACACCAGTGCACATTAAATAGTTAAATAAATCTTCTTTAAAAAGTAATACTAAGAGGAAATATGCAAGTCATTTGAAAAGCAGAGATTAGCTGACTATGGCTAATCCCTATTAGCCCAAGCAGAGACAGAGCCTAACAGCAGAAAGATGAGACCCTGAGTTCCTCAAAAGGCCATAGCCAGTGTTTGCCTTCTTCACCCACATTAGCCACCACTGTAAGATGATGCATGTCTACAGAACCCCTGCTTCAAGTCAGGCTGGGTGGCCTTACAAGTAGGTGAAGGCTGATATCTGGATGGGGTGGGCCTCAGTCCTCAAGACTGTGGGAGCTTTGTCTTGGGAACCCTGTAGGGTCATAGTTGGCTTTCTGGCTGTACTCAAGGCCTTGCTACTACTAGCATACACCTCACCCAACTGGCCCACAGGACAGTTTTGGAGAAGTCTGTAACAAGCATGTTTCTCTATAGCTCCCTTCACTCTGGTTCTCTTCTGGGCTAACTCAGAATGCCTTATCCTGCCGTGGGTGACTTGATCTCCCATTCTGCAGGTCCTCCATCCCTTCCACCCCAGCTTTGCTGCCCTTCTGGAATGCCTCCCATGCACCAGTATCCTGTGGAACTTGAGCGGTTAACTTACGGTGCCCCTTCCTCCCTCTTCTCAATATGCCATACAACCGGGTGTCCCTTCCTCCTCAGTATGGTACTTTTAGCCTCTGCTGTGCAGTCTCTATTACCAGCCTCTATTACCAACTGGAACCCTGGACCCTCATTTACCTCCTCTGTCTCCACCTTTACGGCATCGCCTACTGATAGGGTTCACACAAATGAAGACCCTCTCTTTGGGGGCTCTGTGCCACCAGAGACATCTACAGGGCATTTTCTTGGCAAGCAGCCCCTCCTTTGTCTGGTTCCTTCCTCCCCTTTGCTCTCTAGGGTCTTTGCCCCCATCTTTGTCGAATTCTCTGCCAGACCTGTTGAGGACTTGGCAGGTGGCCTTTTGCTACCTAAATTCCAATCTCCCTCCTCCTCCCCCTTCCCCTCTTCCTTCTACTTCTTTTTTTTTTAATATATTTATTTATTTATTTAGTATACAATATTCTGTCTGTGTGTATGTCTGCAGACCAGAAGAGGGCACCAGACCTGATTACAGATGGTTGTGAGCCACCATGTGGTTGCTGGGAATTGAACTCAGGACCTTTGGAAGAGCAGGCAATGCTCTTAACCACTGAGCCATCTCTCCAGCCCCCTCTCCTTTTTTTTTTAAATTTATTTATGTATTAATGTATACACTGAGCCATCTCTCCAGCCCCTTCCTTCTTCTTTTTTCAAGACTGTTTTGTGTGTGTGTGTGTATGTGTGTAGCCCTGACTTTCCTTGAATAGGCTCTCTAGACCAGGAAGGCTGCCCAAGCGCCTCTGTCTCTGGAATGCTGGGATTAAAAGCGTGCACCACCACCGCTCGGCTTCCAAATCCCAATCTTCTGGTTGTGCAAAGCACTGGGATCCCGAGTCTATACATCCAATCTCCTTCGTCTACCTCGGGGTTACAACATCTGGAGATTCTCAATTTATATGGAAACCCTTGTTTGGGCCAAGCTCGGAATCTCGGATTCTGCAGCTCAGTTCTGTGTGGCCCTGGACAAATCCTTCCACCTCTGGAAGCCTCCACCATCGCCCACCTGCTCTCCATAAGACTCCTGAGTCAGGGGGGAGGGGAGAGGTAGGGAGGGGAGCAGAGAAAAATGTGGCGCTCAATAAATATCAATTAAAGAAAAAAGAAAAAAAAAAAGACTCCTCAGTCAGTTTCCCCAGGGCCCGCTTCTCCCAGGGGCACCTATATAGGTTAGATGTAAGCCTCAGAGCCTATAGTAGGTAGAGACCAGTGCTATCCGCGTGTGACTACAAGCTCCGACAGGAATCGCGCAGAGGAAGAGGCGGGGCCCCTTCCGGCGTCCCGCCCCGGAAGATAAGGCTGCTAGCCGCCGCGTATTTCCTCTTTCGGCCGTGCTTGCCGGCAGGTAGGTTGTGTTCGGTCGCTGCGGGCTTGAAACGATCCACCGCCATCTGCCTCCGGCACCTTCCCGGTGGTCTGTCGTGTCGCTTGGTCCACTCATCGAGGACAGGGAGGGAGGGATGGCGGCGTCTGTGGCCTTGGGAGCTGGCGGGGACCTGGTTTTCTGGACGCTGAATGTGAGCCCTTTCCAGACTCGCCGCCATGGGCCGTGTGATCCGAGGACAGAGGAAAGGCGCCGGTTCTGTGTTCCGCGCGCACGTGAAACACCGTAAGGGCGCCGCGCGCCTGCGAGCTGTGGACTTCGCCGAGCGGCACGGTTATATTAAGGGCATTGTAAAGGTATGAGGGCACCGGAGGGGGCAAGCAGGGCAACAGGGTGCCTCGAGGAGACCGTCTAACCTTCTCAACCTGCCCCATAGGATATCATTCATGACCCCGGTCGCGGTGCTCCCCTCGCCAAAGTGGTTTTTCGTGATCCCTACCGGTTTAAGAAGCGGACGGAGCTGTTCATCGCCGCAGAGGGAATCCACACTGGGCAGTTTGTGTACTGCGGCAAGAAGGGTGAGTTTTAAGGCGGGGAAGGACGGGCTGGCCCTCGGACTTAGATTGCTGTGCCTCAGTATGCGAGCCGTGTGGCTTCGCATTGCTTTTGGCTTTACCGGTCGCTTGGCCACTTCTCTCAACAGCCCAGCTGAATATCGGCAATGTTTTGCCCGTGGGCACCATGCCTGAAGGTACTATCGTATGTTGTCTGGAGGAGAAGCCTGGGGACAGGGGCAAGCTGGCACGAGCCTCCGGGAACTACGCCACAGTCATCTCCCACAATCCGGAGACCAAGAAAACGCGAGTGAAGCTGCCTTCAGGGTCCAAGAAGGTCATTTCCTCGGCCAACAGAGCTGTTGTTGGTGAGTGCCAGAGAGGAGTGGAACCTTCCTCACTGAGTGGTCAGCATATGAACAGCCAGCTGCTAGGCCTGGGACCTAGATCCAGGTTTCTCATTTCCTTGTTCTAGGGGGCACCAACTTAGAACACAGGATAGACGTGTGAGTTGAATTGTAGAATAGTACAGTATTTATTTTGTGGGTTTGTTCCAGCATGGACTGTAGAGATAGCTCAGTGGATAAAAGCAGTGGTTGTTCTTCAGAGAGCGGGTTCCTTTTCTAGCCCAGAGCAGTAACTCGAGTCCCAGGAAATACTGGTGTCTGCACGAATGTGTACAGGTCTGTTCATGCATCCATACACATACAATTTAGGTTTAAAGCCACTGGGAATTTTTGGCACTGTGACCTAACCTAGGACTTGAATCCTGTGCTTGTGTCTAGTTCTTTTCAAAGATGAGGCCAGTCAGTATTGGTGACTTCTAAAAGATGTCCATGTCAGTGAGATGGGACATGAGTCATATTTTCTTACTTGGTTACTTGGGAACATTTCACAGTCGGCCAAACTCTGGCTGCTCAGGGTAGGTTCTGAGGATATATGTTCACAGAGAACGTTTTTGTTTAGTGGAGTTTGTAGTTTGTATGGGAGGTGTCTTCAGAGGCTGAAGGACCTGTCCTGATCTCAGACACTTAATGTTGAGGTGCACCCCTGGGAACGTGGGCAGGGCCAAGGCATGGATCTCGGCTTGCCTGTCAATGGAAATGACAGATTTCTGAGTGTAAGGGGTTCCCTAGCTGAGGTTTGCTGAAATGCTCAAATGTACATGGATGGTACATTTCATTGAGACTGAAAATGGTCTTGGGGGTGTAGATTCCTGGCACAGCACTAATGGGGGTGGTATTTGTGACCCGAGGGCTTTGCTGCATGTCTCAGAGGTGTCCTATATTCCTGCAGGTGTTGTGGCTGGTGGGGGCAGAATTGACAAGCCTATCTTAAAGGCTGGCCGTGCCTACCACAAGTACAAGGCCAAGAGGAACTGCTGGCCACGTGTGCGTGGTGTGGCCATGAATGTAAGTAACCAAGAACTGGGAGTAGGATAGTATTCGTGTGCTGGGAGGTCCTAGGCCGTGGGCTCTGCCAGCCTTCCCCAGATAGGTGAGGTTACCCTTACTCTAACCTCACTCTCTCTCTACAGCCTGTAGAACATCCCTTCGGAGGTGGTAACCATCAGCACATTGGCAAACCGTCCACCATCCGAAGAGATGCCCCGGCTGGACGCAAAGTGGGTCTCATTGCTGCCCGCCGGACTGGGCGACTACGTGGAACCAAAACTGTACAGGAGAAAGAGAACTAGATCTCAGGAGCTAATAAAGTATGTCCTTTGGCTAATAGGCTGTGTGTGAGCCTCAGTTATTTTTTTTGGTGTGGGGGGGAAGTCCCTGCCATGGAGCCCCTTGGTACAGGGAAGTGACCTGAATGTGTGGGGGTCAGAAGATGGCATGCTACAGGGCATGTGAACATGATGTGCTGGGCCTGGAATTTTTGTGGGCCCTCATTTTATTGTGTATATTAGTGTGCAGGTACATGGCAGGGCATGACTGGATGTCAGAGGACTAGGTGTTCTCCCTGTCTACCATGTGGGCTCTGGAGATTGAACTCAGGTTGTCAAGCTTGGTGGCAAAGCACCTTTACCCACTGAGCCATCTTGCTAACTCGGTGAGTTGAATTTTCACTAGGGGCGTTAGGACATCCTATCTGATGCATAGATTTATGGCACTCTTTTTCTCAACACAAGCTAGAGCATTTGGGAAGAGGGACTCTGAATTGAAAGAACGCCTCTACGTGCTTGGCCTATAGGCAAGTCTACTAGGCATTTTATTGATTAATGATTGATGTGGGAGGGCCACGCCTGGACAGGTGGCTGTGGGTTATAAAAGAAAAAAATTGAGCAAGTCATGAAGCATCTCCCTTAGCATGTGCTTGAAACCATTTACATGATGGACTATGATATGGAATGTAAACCAATTAACCCTTCTCAAGTTGCTTCTGCTCACGGTATTATCAACAGCCATAACAACCCGAAGACAAATTTGTGCCGATATTGACCATTTTAGTGGGAGGATTGTGGACTAGAAGATGACTGAGTATTCAGTTCTTCATGAGTTAAGGGAACTCAGAAAATGATAGTAGTAGTAAAGATATTTTCAGAAGGAAGTTTTGAGAAACACAAAAGACTAGAGGCCGATATTTATTTTGGTTTTTCAAGACACGGGTTTATCTGGCCCTGGCTATGAATTCTAGAGATCTCAGCTGCCTCTTGAATGCTGGGACTAAAGACATGCATCACCATGCCTTTTGTTTTGAGACGGGATTCCACTATAGCTGTGGCTGCCTTTGCTAGGACTAGCAGCATATACTACCGTGCTGGTGATAATTCAGTTAAGAATCTGTTCTGCTCAGCTGAGAGTAAGGAACTTAGACAAGATACTAAAACCATTAAAGTGAATCTTTGCTAGAATAATCTGTGACCAACAGAGGCAGGCCTGGTCAACAATGAGTTCCAGAACAGCCAGGAATACACAGAAACCCTGTGTGTGTGTGAGGAGGGAGTAGTAATTAGCACCATTCAGGTGATATCTGGGAAGTGTTTGTCTACTCAGGGTTAGCATCCAGAAAGAAGCTGTGGTATAGAGGCAGGTAACTGAACTCGATGCATGGTACAGGCTTTGTTACATCATGAACCATGATGCAAGGTTCATGAAGGCATGAACCTTGTGGGTTCAAGCTGAGGCTTGGCACTGAGAGGCCAGTGAAGATGCTGCCTCAATTGTAGAAGCCCTCGGGCTAAAGGGATCCTGGAGAGAAACCGAGGCTTGGCACCATATGGCAGAGTTCTTGAATAGATGCTACTACCACAGGACCAACAGGTGTGTGTGAGTGGATCCTACCTGAACTTTATAAGAAAGCAGCCATGAGGAGCAAGCTAGTAAGCAGTGTTATTCCATGGCCTGTATAGGAGTTTCTGCTTTGACTTCACTGTGATGTGGAAGTGAAATAAACCCTTTGTTAAGTTGCTTTGGTTATGGTGTTTTTATCAGGACAATAGAAACCTCAAGACACCAGTTTTTTTCAGTTTACATAAATTCTCACTAATTCATCTTTTTCCTTTTCCAAACAAGAGCTGCCATTTCAGAATATTTCATAAGAATATTTTAAAATATTGGTTTTATTTATGCGTGTGCATATCACACACTCGTGCTTGGATCTCACATGGAAGCCAGATAACCCGTGGGAGTTGGTTCTCCCACCTTGTGGGCTCTAGAAAGCAAACTCAGGTTATCAGGTTTTATCCACTGAACCCATCATCTCTCTGGCTCAAGAATTTTTTTTTTTTTTAAAACGGTGCTTTATACACATAGTACTTAAGTGTTTCATAAATACTAAAAATAAGCCGGGTGGTGCTGGCACACGCCTTTAACCCCAGCAGTAGGGAGGCAGAGGCATGTGGATCTCTGAGTTTGAGGTCAGAGTGGTCTACAGAGTTCCAGGGTTGCCATGGCTACACAAAGACCTTTCAAAGTACCCCCACCCCCATAGAAAAGATAACTAAAAATAGTCCAACATTCTAAATTTAAATACAACATTTGAATGACCAGATGCATTTAGGAAAGGCATGAAGCTAGTAAGACAAGGAGCTCCATTTGAAATGTCAATATAATATAGTCTCTGTCTTTTCAGTTGCTTCAATAAACTGATTCTTCCCAAATAAGCAAAGGCAGAATTATGGCTAACTTTACCAATATCCACAATTATAGGATTCTCCAATATAACCTCAAGATGGTTAGGGGAAGAAAGGTAACACTAGTAGAACGTTTTTGTCTAGAAGGAAAAGGAATTGTGACATTGAGTCACCAAGGAAAGGTCCTGCAGATTTAACAGAACTGGAAGGAAAGCTGTTCACGTATTGTGCAGGTTCTAAGCTGGGCTTCCGACAGCCACGGGTCACAGCTTCTTGTGTACTTTCTGGTGCTGGATCAGGTGCCCGTGCTGGTTGAAGGCACGCCCACACTCCCCACACTCATAGGGTTTCTCTCCTGTGTGGATCCTCTGGTGTTGGATGAGCACCGAGTACTGGCTGAAGGCCTTGCCGCAGCGGTTGCACTCGTAGGGTTTCTCGCCTGTGTGGGTCCTCAGGTGCACGATGAGAGTTGCTTTCAGGCTGAACGCTTTGCCACACTCTGTGCACTGAAAGGGTTTCTCACCTGTGTGGATTCTCTCGTGCTGGATCAGAGACCTGCGTGCACTGAAAGCATGCCCGCATTCGCCGCATACATAGGGTTTCTCCCCAGTGTGGACCCGGAGGTGCTGAATGAGGTGCGAGTGCTGAACGAAGGCCTTCCCACACTCGTAGCACGCGTAGGGTTTCTCCTCCGTGTGAATCCTTTCGTGGTTCATCAGGGTGGAGCGGTGGCTAAAGGTCTTGCCACACTCACTGCACTCGTACGGCTTTTCCCCGGTGTGCACGTTGTGGTGCTGGATGAGCACCGAGCGGTCACTGAAGGCCTTCCCACACTCACTGCACGTGTATGGTTTCTCGCCGGTGTGGACCCGCTGGTGCTGCAGCAACGTTCTCTTCACACTGAATGTCTTCCCACACTCACTGCAGCCATGAGGCTTCTCTCCAGTGTGCACTCTCTGGTGGCTCCGCAGGACAGTACTGTGGTTGAAGGCTTTCCCGCACAAGGGACACACATAGGGCCTCTCCCCTGTGTGGATCCGCTGGTGCTGGATGAGGTGGGAGAGCTGAGTGAACGCCTTCCCACACTCCAGGCATTCGTGAGGCTTCTCTCCCGTGTGGATCTTGTGGTGCTGGGCAAGGTCCGAGCTCACTCTAAAGGCTTTCCCACATTCGTTGCACTCGTAGGGCTTTTCGCCGGTGTGGATCCGCCTGTGCTTACTGAGGACAGAACTCTGGCTGAAGGCCTTCCCACACACGTGGCAAACATAGGGCTTCTCCCCAGTGTGTATTCGCTGGTGCTGGAGGAGGTGAGAGCTCCGACCAAAGCATTTCCCACACTCGATGCACATATAGGGTCTCTCTCCAGTAGGAGCCACCTGGTGTCGAGCAAGTGGTACACTAGGATTTGATCCCTGGACGGCATGGGGGCCAATGGGGGCTGGATTTGGGCAGATGTTCTGCTCTGTTTGGCAGTGTTCTTCATTAGCTTTCTTCACTGATGTTTCCCCCCGAATCACTGCTTTTTCGTCTGAGGTCAATGGCTGTAAGTTCAAGTTTGTGTTTTGGTTTTCTTCCTTGGTTTTCCATTCTGAAACAAATACAAAATGAAAAAGGTTAACACTCGCTGGGGTAGTGGATGGGTGGGACATGCCTGTAATCCCAGCACTTGAGAGGCTGAGGCAGGAGGACTGAATTCAGCACTTAAATGAGAGCACTTGCCTCTAGCAAGCAGAGCCCACCACAGCCCAAGAAAGTGCTGCTATCAATAAACCATGCTTAACTCTATTATTTTATGTCTAGAATTACTCCCCAAGCTCTCTCAGGCGTTATGTGGATGCAGTTGTTCACATGTTGGGCACCATTCTATTGACTGAGTTTTCTGTCCTGCCCATTTCCTGCAGTATTAAGGCCCAAAGAAATCACACAGAGGTCTACATTAACTATAAACTAATTGGCCCATTAGGTCAGGCTTCTTACTAACTCTTACAATTCATATTAGCCTATTATTCTAGTATATGTTAGTATGTGGCTGGGTACCTTATTCAGTGAGGCAGTCACATCTTGCTTCTATGGCTGGGTCAGAACTGCCAACCAAGCTTTCCTCTTCCCAGAATTCTTCTGTTCTTGTCGCCCCACCTCTAATTCCTGCCTGGTTGTCCCACCTCTACTTCCTGCCTGGCTACTGGCCAATCAGTGTTTATTTAACATATAATTGACAGAATACAGACCATTGTCCCACACCACTTAACCACTTCTCCAAGGTCTCATCTGTAGAATTCCCTGAGTGGGTTGTCATACTTGATGGACAGCCTAGGATAGGAAGCCCCACAGAAAGACGTAAATTTAAAATGTGTGCATGTACAGTGTGGGGCTGGGGGCAGTACACGGACTATGTGCACAGGGAGGTCAGAGGACAACCTTTTGGACTTAGTTCTCTCCCTCCAACCCTTATGTGTGTTCTGGGGATTGAACTGAGGCTTCCAGGCTTGCATTGCCAAGTACCTTTATCTGCTGAGCTACCTCACAACTCCAAAAGTCTCATACTTGTGAAGGACATACAAGGGTCTCTGGCAAGGACCAGTGGGATCAACAACTTTGGGGCGAAGTACAGGTTTAGAAAGCTTTGCTGCAGAGGCCAGAACCACAGGCAAGTACAGCATCAGCCCTTCCTCTTCCATTCCTTTCTATGTCAGGATAGCAAAGAACTAGGTGTTCTCACTCCTTGGGAGTGAACTGGTGGGCCATGCATGTATTGGCCCCCGACATAAGGAAGGCTATGGCAGTCCTTTTTGGTTTACTTTATCTTACATGCACTGATGTTTTGCTTGCATGTATGTCTGCATAAAGGTGTCCATTCCCCAGAGCTGGAGTTAGACAACTATAAGCTGGCATGTGGGTTCTGGGAATAGAACCTAGGTCCTCTGCAAGAGCAGCAAGGGCTCTTTTTTATTTGTTTTGTTTTTCCGAGACAAAGTTTCTCTGTGTAGCCCTTGCTGTCCTAGAATTCACTCTGTAGACCAGCTTGGGCTGGAACTCAGAGCTCTGCCTGCCTCTGCCTCCCAAGTTAACAACATGTGTCACCCCTGCCTTACAGCAGCCAGTGCTCTTAACTGCTCAGCCATCTCTCCAGCCCAGCACATGCATGCACTCAGAGTCAACCCCTGGTGTGGCCTGAGCGATGGAGCAACTAGAAGCTTCTGTTCTCCTAGAGAATCTGTTTTGTTTTTGTTTTGTTTCCCCCCTCCCCAGGAAACTCGAAGGCTCATCAAGAGGATCTATCATCCCCTATGGCCGGCCTCCATAGACAGCTTCGGCAGTATCTGAAAATGCTCCTCCCACCCCCAGTTTGCTATGGTCACAGTCAGTAGGTTGCTGTGCAAAGCCAGTCACACTTGTCCTGGTTACTCAGAAAGGTTAGGCAGGAGGATCACTTCAGCTTGGGGAGGGAAAGAAAAAGGAAAAAAAGTTCTTTGCAAGATTTCTGTGACGTGGGGCTGGAGAGATGGCTCAGAGGTTAAGAGCATTGCCTGCTCTTCCAAGGGTCCTGAGTTCAATTCCCGGCAACCACATGGTGGCTCACAACCATCTGTAATGAGGTCTGGTGCCCTCTTCTGGCCTTCAGGCATACACAGAATATTGTATACATAATAAATAAATATTAAAAAAAAAACAAAAACAAAAAAAAAAGATTTCTGTGATGTAATGCTGTGTCCTTCTTGTTTGAGGTCCTGGAAAGTCAGGACCTTTGAGGCTGTCACGTGACTATTTCTCAGAGGAGATCGGATTGCAGGCCAATGAGATTGTTAAGTCTTTGTCCATACCACTGTAGAAAGGAAGGATAATTCTTTTCTTGTTTGTTTGTTTTTGTTTTGTTTGTTTGTTTTGATTTTCAAGACAGGGTTTTTCTGTAGCTTTGTAGCCTTTCCTGGAACTAGCTCTAACAATATTTCTAAATTCTCTTATGAATATCTATCTCTTTTTCCAAGTTAAAAATCATATAAACTTCAAATAATACTTTACTTTTTCAATCCTTATAGTTTTGTTGTTTTTTTTTAACTTTGCTTTATATAATACAAGGGACTGCAGTACAATATTTCACGGTCAGGGTATAGTAGATTCTTTTATAACCAAGATCAAACTTCCAGCTCTTCACCATGAATATCAGGTTGAAAAATTTCCCTTCTATACTGAGAGCCTTGTTTTAAATCAAGAAACCCAGGCCGGGCGGTGGTGGCGCATGCCTTTAATCCCAGCACTTGGGAGGCAGAGACAGGCGGGTCTCTGTGAGTTTGAGGCCAGCCTGATCTACAGAGTGAGTTCCAGGACAGGCTCCAAAGCTATCCCTCGCCTCTACAGGGCTCAGAGATCCTGTCCTCCCTCCTCTGCACCTAGGTTCACCTCCTCATGTAGTTTCCCTACCCCATCTACGCTTCCTTCATGGACTATTGCTTGGCCCAGGCCTTCCCGGTCTGTGGACATTCTACAGAGGAAGAATGACAGAGCCCTCCCCTGACTAATGGAAGCTTCTTCCATCCGCGACTCTGTCTGAACTAGATTATACCTGCAGTGGAAGCAGGATCAGTTCTCCTCACTCACCGGAGGGACCACTTCCCAGGCTCTGGCTCGGCTCAGTGTCCTGCCCATCCAGGACCCATGGATCTTCTCCTCGCTCCAACTGGGAGATCACAACAGGCTTGGATCCTGGGAGTCCTGCTCATGAGGAGGGAAGCCCCTGGATTATACAATATTTGCTAAAATACTCCCTTAATCCATGCTCCATGCGGGCACAGGAAAAAGGACAAAGCTTCCATTCTGTTGGAGCTGAATCCTTGAGGTGAGCAAGCCTCAGGACCAGTCTGCCCCGACTCCCCCTCTTCCCAGCAGCTGCCCCCTCTCTGGGAAACCTTGCCATGAGTCCAGCACACAAAGACACAATGGAGCCCATGGAGGAGCCTTACCTAGTGAGACCACATTGCCGTAAGTTTCCATCATCACATTCCGATAGAGGCCCCGCTGAGCAGGGCCCAAGCGGGCCCATTCCTCCTGGGACAGCAGAACAGCCACATCCTCAAAGGTCACCTTGACCTGGAATGATCAGTTTTTGAGTAACTTCGCACCTGACAGGTAGTACGTGTGACATGGGGGGCTGGTGGCGGCCCCTAAAGAGTCATGTGAGTTCAGTAGGAAGAAGTGATTGAGCTCAGGATGGGCAGTGATATGTGGGACTTCTTGGACACAGAGGAGCTTTGGTCAAGCCACTGAATAAGCTTTTGGGACCACTCACCTGAGGTCCTGCTGGCAGTGGCAGAAGTCCAGCTGCTGCCATCTTGGCGTCTTGGGTGTGTTAGGACAAGAGGAATCAGGATCCTGCGGGCTGAGAAAGCGAGAACTCATGACTCATGAAAGTTCAGTTCCACAGATCCTGACATCCGCGGGGGGTGGTGGGGGTGGGGGTGGGGGTGTCCCCTTGTCGGGTAAAGTCAGTGAAAGGCAGGCTGAGCGCTGGGCAGCCTTTAATCACAGCACTTTGGGAGGCAGAGACAGGTGGATCTCTTTGAGTTAGAGGCCAGCCTGGTCTACAGAGCAAGTTTCAGGACAGGCTCCAAACCTACAGGGAAACCCTTTCTTGAAAAACAAAACAAAACAAAGCAAAGAAAGGCAGGCTGAAGTGAGACTCAAGGAGCCGAAGCCCCTGGAGTTCTGCTTTGCCCTGTCTCCCCGGGCCCACGCTCACATTGGTATTCTCTAGTGCAGAGTCCTGAGCAAACGTGTGCTTTCTGGGCTGGTCCCATCTAGTAGGCTTAGTCAGGGAAAGTCCCACTTGAAAAATGACAGGGGAGCTAGAGGTTGGGTTATCTTTGTGGGTCCAAGGCCAGACTGGCCTACACGGTAAGTTCTAGGCCAGGCAGAGCTTCACATCCTGCTCCCCCTTTTCTTTCCAAGATAAGTAGAGATAGCTTAGTGTTAAGAGTAGTTGCTGGGAGCTGGAGAGATGGCTCAGAGGTTAAGAGCACTGCCTGCTCTTCCAAGGGTCCTGAGTTCAATTCCCAGCAACCATATGGTGGCTCACAGCCATCTGTAATGGGGTCTGGTGCCCTCTTCTGGCCTGCAGGCGCGCACGCAGACAGAATATTGGATACATAATAAATAAATAAATAAATATTTTAAAAAAAAAAAGAGTAGTTTTAAAAAAAAAAAAAGAGTAGTTGCTATGGGGCTGGAGATATGGCTCAGGGGTTAAGAATACTGACTGCTTTTCCAGAGGTCCTGAGTTCAATTCCCAGCACCTATGTGGTGGCTCATAACCATCTATAACAAGATTTAGTGCCCTCTTCTGATGTGTGGGCATACATGCCAGAACATTGTCTACATAATAAATAAAAAAAGAGTAGTTGCTACTATTTGGGGGCTAGAGAGATGACTCAGAGGTGAAGAATACAGACTGCTTTCCCAGAGGTCCTGAGTTCAATTCCCAGCAACCACATGATGGCTCACAACCATCTGTTATTAGATCTGGCGCCCGCTTCTGGCATGCAGACAGAACACAGTATATATAATAACAAACAAACACACAAACATAAATAAATCTAGAAAATAAAAAAGTACTTGTTACTTTTGTAGAGGACCCAGGTTTGTGTCCAACTCCAGTTCTAGGAGATCTAATGCTTATTTCTGGCCTCTATGGTCTGTTACATGTGGTACACATGAGCTCATATAAGAACATACACATACATATGAAAATAAAATAATTTTTAGAAAATGATAAGGATTTCTAAGCATCTACCTATTGTTTTCTAAGGACTTAAAAGTTCCAATCTTTCACTGCCTAGACCACTGGGGTCTCCATGATTGACAGATCATATCTATGTGGGGAGCCAGTGAAGACTGGTTGCTGGCTGGCTCACCTTCGCCTGGCCTATGGTCCTGCCTGCTCACAAGGACAGTAGCTCTGCAGGGCCCTACGTGCTCTATACTCAAGGCATTCATATGGCTCATATGGCTCATAAGCCACATGATCTCCCAAGAAGTCCTCCCTCCAAAGTGGGAAGTGGGTCATCTACTTATGTGGAAAATCGCAGGTTCGGACCCTTGCTTAGTCTTAGATAGCCTCTGTGCTCTGATGAGGGAAGGGCTCAGCCTATGGACAGGCAACACAGGTCTGAGCATGGTTATGCATGAGCTGAGTCTGGAGTACCAGAGGGTCTGAGACCTGAAGGATGTCTTGTCTCACCACTTGGGGGTGGGGGGGGTCCTGGAGACACACCTTGATAGACAGATGTTTAACACAGCTAAGAGGCTGGGGACAGAGATGTCTGAGAGCGAGCGTAGAGATGGGTTCAGTCTTCTCAAGTGTTGGTGGGAGGCCGTCCACAATAGCGAGACAGAGCCAAGCCTGCATGGCAGATGGTACTCGAAAAAATGGGGAGCAAGATTATAATCTATCCTTTCAGGCCTCTGGTTCTCTGATAGTGAAATGGAAGCTGATCATGGCTCTTTCCCCTATAGGTCCAGCTGTTCAGAAAGGTGGAGGCAGAGGATCCTCAGCAAAAGACCAGGTTGAGTTATACAGTGAGATCTTGCCCCCCCCTCCCCCCCCAAAAAAAGGTGAGCATCATGACCTGCATGGTGGGCTTTCCACAAAGCCCGGCGACCTGAGTTCAATCCTACTACCACCTTGTGGAAGGGGAGACCCAGTTCTCACAAGCTGTTGTCAACATGCACATGTGCCCCCACCCTGCAATAAATAGATAATAAAAGATGATAGGATTTAGGATTCAGTTCAGTGGGAAGACACATTATTCACTAATATTTGGATCCAGATGAAACATGTAACACACAATCCTAGATTAAATATTCAGCTCAGTGGAAGCCACCCTTATTTAGTAACATTGGTATCCAGATGGAATAAGATTAAATACACAGTGCTCAGCCTCCTGCTTTCCTGGCCCCTGTATCTAATTCCTCCTGATGCACACGATCCCTTCTCCCCCTTTCTCAGTCCTCTGGCAGCAGCTGCCTCCTGCAGGAGCAGATTCACCCCATGTGGTCTTTACCCCTTCTTCTTTTCAGGAGAGCACTGTGTTTACACGATGTCGTGATGTCTGATGTCACAGAGTCGGGGACTCTGCGGGTCCCCGAAGCAACACGGTAAACTCCCATGTCAGGGCTGGGTCACTGTCTCCTGCAGGCAGCAGGCCTACTGCCGGTCTATTAGCACTGCTCTCCCTCAGTGAGACCTTCTCAGGGTGCCTCCCTCCAGCACCAACCTCTTCATTCGCTTGGGTGGCATCTCTATCCTCTCCTACACGAGAAGCTGACCTTCACCGCATGAGCAGTTCTGGCACCCTGGAACCCTGACAGAGTGATGGTTATTTGGCCTCTCGTCCTGACTACACCTGGGCAGGGATCAAATGATGAAAACAGAAACCGCATTCGAACCTTCTGGCCGGTCTTCAGGCTCGTAGGGCCGACCTAGAAACTGTTGGCTCTTGGCTGTTGCAGCTTCTGTGACCTCCAGGGACTGACAGACCCTAACTCATTAGCTCATACTTCCTTCACTCCAATGGGAGGGCCTCTGCTCTCTCCATCTCCCAGAACTACCCTGCTGCTGCACTGTAGAATCAATGGGTAAAATTAAAGCAACAATGATATCACACTTCAGACTCTTTGGGAAAATAAACCCAGAGCAAACACCCTCTGCTTGTGGTGAGGGGGACATGGAGCATTTCGCTTGTTTCCTGAAGAAGGCCATCCAGCAGCATGAAGGCAAATCAGGCAGGCCTTCAGACAGCGAGTGACCTGCAGAGATCGAATCAGTTGTGGACACAGATTCAATGACGGTGCCACAGTATGTCAGCATGGCTCTTCCACATGCTAGTCACACATTCACCAGAGAAAGATTTAATTGGTGCTAGCCACCAGACAGTGCACATGCAGAATGGAGACAACAGGCATAAGATGTTCCTGTATTATTATTATTGTTGTTGTTTTTGAGACAGGATTTCTCTGTGTAACAGCCCTAGCTCTCCTGGAACTAGTTCTTGTAGACCAGACTAACCTCGAACGCAGAGAGATCTGTGGTGGCATTTCAAATGTATTTTAATAAATAAAGACTGCCTGAAGATCTGAGAGTAAAACAGTCCACTGGCCAGCCTTACAGACCGGGTTATGGTAACACACACCTTTAATCCCAGCAGCCACACTAGCCACAGAAACTGAGCGGTGCAAGCCTTTAATGATGGTGATGCACACCTTTAATCCCAGACCTAGAGAGGAATATAAGATGGGGTGGGGGTGGGGAGACAGCTCTCAGACACAGTCTGCTTCTGAGATTCCAGGAGGCAGGATTGCCATTTCAGACTAACTTCAGACTAAGGTCGAGGTAAAAGCCAGTGGCTGGCTGTTTTGCTTTTTGGATCTTCAGGTTGAACCCCAATTTCTGACCCTGAGTTTTTAATAATCATGCTTCAGAGATCCGCCTGCTTTTGCCTCCCGAGTGCTGGGATTAAAGGCATGTGCCACCACTGCCCTGGTATGGGAGATCTTTCTGTATATGTGTTGCTTTTACTGGTTAATGAATAAAGAAACTGCTTTGAGCCTATAGCAGGGCACAATAGAGATAGGCAGGTAAAACTAAACTGAATGCTGGGAGAAAGAAGGCGGAATCAGTGAGATGCCATGTAGCCCCCAGAGGGGAAAGACATGAGTTGTCAGTTGGAACCTTGGGGGTAGGCCAGGAGCCTCATGGTAAAATATAAAATAATGGAAATGGGTTAAATTAAGATGTAAAAGCTAGCCAATAATAAATTAGAGTAATAGGCCAAGCAGTGATTTAATTAATAGTTTGAGTGGTTATTTTGGGATTCTGGAAAGCAGGAAATGAACAAGCAGCTTCTCATAACACCGCCTGGTTGAGATATTCCTATATTCTAAACCATGACTAAGTTCAAGAGATGTGCACATCATAGGGACCGTGCGTGGTCAGCTTGTTTGCCTTTCCTGGGTTGATGGCACCATGGCTGTAAGTCTGGGAGGTGACACACTCCACTGATGGCTTCACAGAGTTCACAGAAGAAGAGAGCACTCAGCACAGGCCTGCTGCAAGGTTTGCTACTGATGGACAAGGTGTTATTATCCAATCTGATTAGATTTACTTACGGGGAAAACTGCAGGACACTAGGCTCTCAGCGTGTGTGTAACAAGAAGGGGAAAAGATGACATTAACTCTCTAGCTTGGGACAATCTCTGCATACTGTCTAGTAAAAAGAACACCACAAAATATGGTGATAGTCTGCTAAAATTTCAAAATAATGAACTTCAAAAGTACTACTATCTACTTTTAAATTTTCCCTTACTTCTACTTCAGAAGATAGAAACCTGGTTTCTTTTGCAAAAAACAGGCAGATACTGAGGCCTCAACCTAGAGCTTGCATACTCAATAAAACAGAGTTATCTGGGATACCGAAAACTAGTTCTTAATCAGATTCCCATTCACTCCAAGATCCTAAGATCTACGAAACTCCCTGCTTTGTTCTATTAAGAACATAGGCATTTAGGGGGCTAGAGAGGTGGCCCAGTGGTTAAGAGCACTGACCTGGGTTCAATTCCCAGCACCCATATGGCAGCTCACAACTGTCTGTAATTCCAAGATCTGACACTCACACACATACATACATGCAGGGAAACCACCAATGCACAATAATATAAAAATAAATCATTAAAAAAAAACAACACAGGAATTCAGACATAAAGAAAATGATGTGGCTATTTTTATAAAATTCAAAGAATAGCTCAAAACAAATCCTGTAAAGATGCTGGGACTAGGGCAGGGATGGAATCAGTGCCCTAGAATTTGGAAATGGTGTCTGAGAAGTCATGTGTGGCTGTGCCACTACTAATACTCAGACAAACCTGACAGTGCTATGGAGCACTACCAATGCTCATCCTGACTGAGCAAAGACCCCATAAACACATCGGTTAAAAGGGTATCGGTATGAACCAATCAAAAAATTTTTTTTTTTACAAAACACATTCTAAAGGAATAGCACAAAAGAGAAACAAGAAATCAATGCTCTTTAGAAGCAAAAATCACTTAATGAAAATTGGTACAAGCCACAATATATTGAGATATATTTTGTCAAGTGTGTTTGAGGGGACCTGCTCTCATCATGGCATGAATAACTTACAATTTAGGTTTTTGTTTTTGTTTTTTTATTATTATTTTGCTTTTCTTTTAGTAGAAAAGGTTTCTCTGTGTAGCCCTAGCTGTTATGGAACTCATTCTGTAGACCAGGCTGGTCTCGAACCCAGAGATCCGGGTGGATCTCTGCCTGCTGGGTGCTGGGATTAGGGTGTGCGCCATCACTGCACAGCTGCTATCACCTTTTTATTTTGTAAGCTAAATCAGAAACCATCATTCGTTTTTGTTGTGGGATATTTGAGGAAACTGTACAAAAATGTGTTGCTGTTTTACCTTACCTGCCTAAGGCACCTGATTGGTTTAATAAAGAGCTGAATGGCCAGTAGCTAGGCAGGAGAGGTTAGGCAGGACTCTGGGAAGAGAGGAAGAGACACCAGTAAGAAAGGGAGGGAGTCAGATGCAGAATGGAGAGGTAAAAAGGCACGTGGCAGAATGAAGATTAGTAGAAACAGGTTGATTTAAGTTCTAAAAGCTAGTTATGAAGGAGCCTACGCCAAAGGCCAGGCTTTCACAATTAGTAATAAGTCTCCCTGTTTGGAGGCTGGCAGTCCAAAGGAAAGTCCCACGTCCCACAAGAAAGCGCAACTGTAGCTGGTCTTTTCCTCTCCTCTCCTCCCCTCCCCTCCCCTCCCCTCCCCTCCCCTCCCCTCCCCTCCCCTCCCCTCCCCTCTCCTCTCCTCTCCTCCCCTCCTCTCCCCTCCCCCTTTCTTTCTTTCTTTTTATTATTTATTTATTTATTCATTCATTCATTCATTTATTTATTATGTATACAATATTCTGTCTGTGTATATGCCTGCAGGCCAGAAGAGGGCACCAGACCTCATTACAGATGGTTGTGAGTCACCATGTGGTTGCTGGGAATTGAACTCAGAACCTTTGGAAGAGCAGGCAATGCTCTTAACCTCTGAGCCATCTCTCCAGTTCGTTCTTTCTTTCTTTCTTTCTTTCTTTCTTTCTTTCTTTCTTTCTTTCTTTCTTTCTTCCTTTTCTTTCTTTCTTTTGAAGCCTGTCCTGGCACTAGCTCTTGTAGACCAGGCTGGCCTTGAACTCACAAAGAAAAGATTCCCCTGCCTCTGCCTCCCGAGGACTGGGAATAAAGGCGTGCACCACAACGACCCAGATGAGACATTTTCAATGGAGTAAAAAGACACATAGGCAAGTGTGTATTTTAACATACGCAAAAAGAACACATGCTGGTTAATCTGAACAGGAATACAAACAGCTAAACGACAAATGCAGAGTTTTCACGTTCACCAATAACAATCGAGAATGGAAACATCTTTAATGGCAAGAACACCCCAGGGACTGGCCTCTGCATATGATGGCATAGGTGGCTTACTAGCCCTAGCCTATTAACCTCATTCCATTTCTCTGTGTCCCCCATATGGAAATTCCCAGTGTGCAGCGTGGCAGAACTGATGCTCACACAGCTTTAAACAGAAGCATCTATCTAGTAGGTGGTAGAGCCCACAGGAGGTTTCCTGCTATATTAATAACAAGAGTGTGCACACGCACTGGCAGTAGTACTTGCTTCCAATTATTCTAGAAAGATACACGAGAAATCCCTCCCAGGGTCACTGTGTACTCATTGACAGGACACTGGGCAGGCATTTAAAAGAATCCTTATGGGCTGGGGAGATGGCTCAGTGGCCATTCTGTCTAATGTCTTCTGGCCTTAGTGCCTCCTTCATACAAGGCAATTATTGTCTATACTTTTCCTCCGTGTGTACCCACAACTCAGCAAGCATGTGGAGACCAGAGGACAACCTCAGGTCATGACAAGCTCAATAGAGGCCTGAGTCTCAGTAGTTTTCCCTAAGGCAATGCCAGGTTCCAAGAAAGACCACAAACTGGGACTATCCAGACAACTCCCAGGAACAGACCATCCAAATTCTTAACATTCCAACCATTGCAGATAAGATCACTCGTCAGCACACACCCATTGGCTTTTCACCAGGACACCCCTAGACAAGTCAGCCAATCAGGGGTCCCGAATCTTAGAAATATCTCAACGCCACCCCCCCCCCCCCCCTTTGCTGCTATAAAAACTCAACCCTACCTGTGCTCAGGGCTCTCTCCAACAACAACGAGTTTCCGGGTTTGCAAACTTGTGTATAAAAAAGGTTCTTTGTTTTTACATACAGGACTTTTTTAGGGTACTTCGTTTTTTAAAACGTGGGTACTGGTGATCTGGTCTCAGGTGTTCAACGGAGCCATCCTCCTTTCCCGGCAATATCACTTTCTGTTAATATTTAAATGCGGGGACCGGAGAGAGGGCTCAAGGATTAAGCACAGGTTGTTCTTCCAGAGGGCCTATATTCGATTCCCAGCACCTATGTGACGGCTCACAGCCCGTACTAGGTGATCCGATGCCCTCTTCTGGCCTCTGTTGGCACCAGCCATGCACATACTATACAGATACACAGGCAGACAAAACACAAATACACATAAAATAAAAATTAAACAGGAAAATGCCACGTTAGAGAAATTGTTGTCACCCATTAAAAGGGGACTTTTGCAAAGTAGCAAGAGAGCATCCGCAGAAGAATAAATTCAAGAAGAAGCTGGGTTATGAGGAACAGGGGAGGGCACCTTCACTTTGACAGGAAACAGCCTAAGCTGTTGAGAATGCCGCAAGGGTGTTTGCGTGGTCGATAAGACCGTGCATGTGACTTAAAACCCTGTATAGTGAGTGGACCTGACGGAAAGGAGGATCGTGCGAACACAGGACTTCCAGGGCACTCTGGGACGCGGTTATTTCATCAAACAAAACCTCATCCGCATCCCAAGCTAAACCAAATTAACGAGCCACTAAGAAAGCTTATGCACATCAGAACCATCCATCCCGACCCAGGTTGGCGGGAGCCACTGTGTGAGGTCCAGGGGAGAGGGGCCTGGAGAGTCCGAGGCAAAGGGTGCGGCCTGGGGGCAGCAGCCGGGCCGCAGCCATCCATCGGGTTAAGGGCTGGCGCACGTAAGGACGCGGAGCTTGGGTGCGGATGGAGAGGGTCCCGCGCATCCAACAGAATGCCACTCACCATCTGCTGCAACCTTTCGCCCTGTGGCTGCTGTCTCAGCACCCTAAGACAAAGGGGCCGTCCCGCCCGGTCTGCGCAGTCGTCAATCCCAGGGGACCCCGCCCCCGTCCCCACCCCCAAGTCCTGGACCACAGCGCCTGAGGGTCGGATGGTACGCCTTGCCTCTGGCTTTTCTTGCCAAAGGACTCCTGGCCTGAGCCTCAGGACCACTGAGAACCGAGGCCTCCACGGCGCCTAGAGAGACCCCGCCTGCTCTTTGAGGCGGCGGCGGCGGAAGCCGGCTCCCACTGTCCCTACAAAACCGAGTGCCTCCCCGCCTCGCCCCCTCCCTGCGGCCCCTCTACTCGAGGGGGGCTTCGGTCACTTCCGCCAAGCTTGTGCTTGTCTTCTAACGATTTCCCTGGTGATCAGGCAGCCAGGAGCACTCGTCCTGGAACCCATCAGGTCGACTCGGGCTGCTCGGGTTTATGGTATAGCAAGTGTTTAGCTGCTTAAGGAACCGCCGGTCTTTCACCTTCAGCAGCAGCACATCCTCTAGCCTCAGCAATGTGTGACTATTCCAGTTGTTGCTTGTGTTTGCCCCACTTGGTATAAGCCGTCTTTTAAAATGAGTTATTCTAGGGCTGAAGAGATACAGCAGTCAAAGTGCTGTACACGCCCGAGGATCCGAGTTTGATCACTATTACCCATGCGGGAAAAAAAAAAAGTTGTAATCCCAGAGACAGATGCCCAGGCCTCTCTGGCCAGCCAGACTAGTTAACTGGCAAGGGCAGGCTCCCGTGAGCCTTTTCAAACAACAACAACAACAACAACAACAACAACAACAACAACAACAAAAACCATCAAGGCGAATGGCTCCTTGGATGGCCCTCTAGCCTCCACATGCACACATACTCTTTGCTGGAAATTCAACTCAGGGACCCTTGTACGTTAAATACAGGGTCTCCCGCTGAGTTGCACTGGATCCCACCTCTCTATTGTGGTTTAATTTTTATCTCTCATTGTATTAGTTATTTGTCTTCCTATTGTGACAGAATACCCAACATCCAACAAAAGAGAGAGTTTATTATTATTTTTAACTGGTTATTAGATGTGGGTTTTTGTTGTTTTGTTTTATGGTTTTTCGAGACAGGGTTTCTCTGTGTAACAGCCCTGGCTGTTCTGGAACTCACTTGAACTCACTGAGATCTGCCACCATACTGGGTTAGATGTGTTCTTTTATTTTTTAAAGAATGGTGGTTTGGGCCAGTGGTGTTGCACACTAATCCCAGCAGACACAGGTGGATCTCTGAGTTCAAGGCCAGCCTGGTCTACAAAGAGAGTTCCAGGACAGCCAGGGCTACACAGAGAAACCCTGTCTGGAGGGTGGAAGTGGGGAAAAACAAACAAAAACAAACCAACAAATGGTGGTTTGGGGCTAATGTCTGGAAGTGGAGATTAGGAACAAGAACAGTCTTCTCAACTCCAGACCTTGTGGACCAGGTTGGAATTTGTGTGATGGAGCAACCATTGTTACCTTTATTTAAAGTGTGTGTGTGCTTTTTACTTTATTTTAAAGTGTGTGTGTTTGCGCATTTGAATGCACTGTCAGTGGATGAGGGCATCAGATCCCCTGCAGCTGCAATTACAGCTGCCAGATGTGAGTGCTGAGAGTCAAACTTCGGTCCTCTGCAACAGTATGTACTCTTAATTGCTGGGGCAGCCGGTTAAAACCAGGACAATAAGCTGAAGGCAACATTCAGAGAAGTCACAATATGGCTGTTGATGTTCATGAATGATGAAGCTGAAGGGAAGGTGTGGGGACCGGAGATCTTTTCAAGGATATGAACATATTTATTATTGATAGAGTTGAGCACTCTAGAAAGAGTCAGGCGTGTCTCTACACAGGTCCAGAATTGCTCGGAAGAACAGAGAGAGCTGGACTAAGAGTGTAATGGCTCATCTTGTCAGCTCCACAGCATTAGAGTTGCCCTGGGAACACATGGGCATGTCTGTAAGGGACTGTCCAGATTAGGGTACCTGAATGTGGGCAGGGCCATTCCATGAGTTAGAGTTCTTGACTGAATGAAAAGGAGTGAGCTGAGTATAAGCTTGCACCGCCCTCTTCCCTTGACCACAGCTGCCTCACACCTACGCCATATGCCTTCCCACCATGGTGGACTGTACTTAACCTGTGAGCCACAGTAAATCCCTGCTTTAAGTTTCTTTGGTCAGGTATGAGTCAAAGCGGTGACAGTTAACTGATACACATGGCATCGGCACAACTGTTTCTAAGACTACACAGAGGTTTGTATGGCTTGACTCCTAAGGCGCCAGTTTTCCCTCTGGTTGGGAGGGAATTCCTTTACTGGGGCCAAAGTATATTAGCTTGGCATTAAGCTAAATAAAGTGGCATTCAGTGATCTCTTGTCAAATGATCGTGGTCTCTTGTGTCTTTTGTCCAATCTCCAGGCCTTTGCCCAAACTCGTGTAAGGTATGGAGGCTCGCGACCCGTACCAGAAGGTAACAGCAGATTTGGGTGTTACACTTCACAGCAAAGGGGCAAATCTTGGGATGAGGCATAAGAATTTATAGACATGTACAGATAGGGACATTTGCAGGCTAAAGATTCCAGTGTTAAGATGACGTCCTCGAGTTTGGCCAGATGTGTTGACTTTTGTGTGTGGCCGACCAGGGATGTCCCACTCAAGAAGAGGAAAGCAGCTACTTCTTGCTGAGCACCATTAGCTGTGAGTGGTGATGGATTCCCTGTGCGTCCATTCAGCACTTTAAGGTGCTCTCTGGGCAGTCCAGCAGTGTGGTACAAGTCCTGTATTATTGTGCCATTAGCATAATTTGAATTACTACAAGCCAGTTCTCCACTTGGATTTATACGGGGCCTAAACTGAACCCACAGAAAATTCAGAACATTCAGTTTCCACATAAGTGGGTTGTATAAACAAACAGCCCCCTCACCTGTGCTCTCTAGGTAAATCTAGTAATTCATCATCCTGGGTGAATTTTAATGGAATCATACTTCTGTTTCTCATTGGGACTTTATGGGGAGCAGGAAAGTGTTATGTCTCCCCCGGGGAACAATATTCTCACAACTCTCAAACTTGTTGGGGGACCTGTAGACAAATACTGAATAATCAATGGGTTTTGATAGGGATAATAGATTAGTAATTCTGAAATTACTATGCAAAACCTTAAGTCAGTATACTGAAGATAGTAAGAACGTATTTCTGTTGAAGTGGACACGCAGTTATTAAGACAGAAAGGAGGAAGGGTAGAGTGAGCCTTGGTGTTGGAACTGCTGTCTTCTGATTACTGACTGGTAAGTGAGCTACTTTAAGATGGCATTTGTGCATACTCACCTGATCCTAGCTCTCTGCTGAGTGCTCTGTTGAGAGATCCTACAAGGTGTGGAGCCTTTCTAACGAGGCATATACCCGGCACTTAGATTTTGCTTCCCCCCCTCACCCCCCGAGACAGGGTTTCTCTGTAGCTTTGGAGCCTGCCCCAGAACTAGCTCTTGTAGACCAGTCTGGTCTCGAACTCAGAGATCCACCTGCCTCTGCCTCCCGAGCGCTGGGATTAAAGGCGTGTGCCACCACCGCCTGGCTTAGGTTCTGCTTTCTAAAATACCATATTCACAACAGGGATGAGGGGTTCCAGGGGAAAGGGCTCACCGTACAACTGGGGAAAGGAACATACAGGATGAGCTTGGACTAGCCTGGAATGCCAGAAAGCAGAGGAGGGGCTAAGAGGTAACAAGATGTGCAAAGGACCCTGAAGTAGTATGAAGGAAAAGGTTTTATAGGTTAAATGTGGGACCATCTGAGTATCACAGTCCACAATGAGAATTACCGACTGGAGCTCACTAAACAAACAGGAACCAATGGACCCGTACTAAATAAACTGGCAAGTCATGGGGAAGGTGAAACTCTTCCTTTGGTAGTGGAATTAGAAGAGTCATGATGAGACACAAACAAGGCAGATACTGACGAGAAACAGACTGAGTACAGTAACTGAGAAGGAAAACAGTAACTTCACATGCAGAAACCTCCAAGTTCATTTTATCAGTTTATTTATATTTATTTTTGAGACAAGAGTCTGTGCTGGCTAGCTTTATGTCAACTTGAGACAAGCTAGAGTCAGGAGAGAAGGGAGTCTCAATTGAAAAACAAAAAGCCTCTATATGATCAGGCTATAGGCAAGCCTGCAGGACATTTTCTTAGTGATTGACATGGGAGACCCTAGCCCATTGTGGATGGGGCAACTCCTGGGTTGGTGGTTCCAGGTTCTAAAAGAAAGCAGGCTGAGCAAGCCCTGGTGAGCAAGCCAGTGAGCAGCACTCCTCTATGGCCTCCGCATCACCTGCCTCCAGGTTTCTGCTGTTTGAGTTCCTGCCCTGACTTCCTTCAGTGATGGACTTCAATGGTGGATGTGGAAGTGTAAGCCAAATAAATCCTTTTCTCCCCAACCTGCTTTTGGTCATGGTGTTTCATCATAGCAAGAGAAACCCTAACTTGGATAGCCCCACTGTTCTTAGGCAAGCTGTAGACCAGGCTAGCCTTGAACTCACAGAGATTGCCTCCCAAGTGCTGGGATTAAAGGTGTGTGCCACCACTGCCTGGCTCCTGTGACACTCTTATGTCTACCTCATAGCTGGTTTCTAGGGATCTCTCTGGGGACAGATACATTGTACTCAAGCTTTCTCCCCCTTCACAGCTCTGGGAAAATGAAGATGTTAGTGACTCGTACCGTGTGTGTGTGTGTGTGTGTGTGTGTGTGTGTGTGTGTACCCAGAAAGTGTTGGGTCTTGGGCAGACCAAATATCCAGGATCATCCTAGCATCCAGTTGGTGTGGGGTTTCAGCAGCAGATGTATGCAAGGGGGCACAATAAAGAAACTGCCCACATGTCAGCTCCAATATTAGGGGTAAGGATTTTATTGTGCATAAGAGAGAGAAAATATCCAGAGGCATCTGGAGGAGTCCAGAGCAGAGAGGAAGAGAATGCAGCTGCCTGGACACAGCTAGTGTTAGGCAGAGGGAGAGAACAGTGGAGACAGGGAGAGAGAGCGAGAGAGAGGGTGAGAGAGGGCGAGAGAGAGAGCGAGTGAGAGAGAGAGAATAGTGAGAACATCAGGAGTGGGGGAGTGTAAGAGAGCTGGTCTCTGAAGTGTAGAACAACCACTAACTGAGTAGGGATGGAGGGAGCTGGGAGCCGGGCCTTTGATCTACAGCCACAGGTACTTGTCTTTGAGAGCCATACGTCCCTGCTGCCGGAGGTAAGGGAACTGGCTCCTTCTGGCAGATGGGAAAGGGTTTTACAAGTTCCCGAGGAAGCTAGCTTTTCTCTAAGTACCGGAAGTCCTCCTATAATCCAGTGAGCTCATTTCTGATCTGGGCTGCCTGAGACGGAACAGAATGTACTCCGAAAACGATGGTGAATACATTTGTGAAAAGATGGCCTGGAAGCCTGGGGAGGATGAGGCGCGCTATGAAGAGAGCTGCTGCTGGGTCCTGCTCCTTGAGACCTGAAGCCGGAGGCCTGGGCCTGAGGCACAGCAGAGCAATGAGGAGGAGGAGGAGGCTAAGTGGACTGTAGATCTGGTTAAGGTACAGGATGGGAGGGAAAGGACGTGGAGCAACACTGCCAGAGAAGATGGCAACTGGACCCTCATGTTCAGTTGTAAACAAAATATCAGTAGTAAATACTAAATCAGAACTCATCCCCTAGGACTAAATGCTAGATGAAAGAATTACTGAGGTCCTTTCCAGCCAAAGGTCACATGACCTATTTCCGTACCTTTAGATTACAGCAATAAACTGTGAACATGGATGTCTTGTCATTTCTTCCTTCTAGCCAGCACGAGTCTGTTTTCAAACGAGAACGACAACAGAATGCAGACAGAGGTTCCGAGTTGGCAGCAACAGCAAAAGGGACCCCTGTAGGACGTTTCAAAGGAGGGCTCCAGGTTTTGTGGCAGCTGGGCATAAAAAACAGTGAGCCTGGCTTCAAGTCTAGGAAGGGGAAGGATGAAACAAGGGCCAGAAGAATCCGAGAGGAACCGAGGCTCAGCTTTCCTCCTCCCAGTCTCCAGGCTACTCCTTTGTATGAATTAACTGGTGCTTAAGCAGCTTGGACTGCTGGCTGAAAGCCTTCCCGCAAGCAGAGCAGTTATAGGGCTTCACGCCAGTGTGAAGGCTGAGGTGCTGGATGAGGACTGACTGCTGGCTGAAGGCCTTCCCACACTCGAAGCACTGATAGGGCCTCTCTCCAGTGTGGATTATCTGGTGCTGAATGAGATGTGAGCTCTGGCTGAAGCCCTTCCCACATTCAACACACGTGTAGGGCTTCTCCCCAGTGTGGACTTTCTGGTGGTGGATAAGATTGGAGCTCCGGTTGAAGGCTTTGCCACACTGGTTACATTCGTGCGGTTTTAACCCATTGTGGGTCCTCTGGTGCTGAAGGAGGGTGGAGCTCTGGCTGAAGGTTTTCCCACACTCAGTACATTCATAAGGTTTCTCTCCAGTGTGGACTCGATGGTGAAGGATGAGGTTGGAACACCGGCTGAAGGTCTTTCCACACTCGTGGCACTCATAGGGCTTGTCTCCAGTGTGCACACCTTGATGCTGAACGAGGGCTGAGCTGTGCCGGAAGGCCTTCCCACAGATGCTGCACCTGTGCGGCTTCTCGCCGGTGTGAATGAGTTGGTGCTTCCTGAGCACAGAGCTGTAACTAAAGGTTTTCCCGCACTCACTGCACACATGAGGCTTCTCTCCAGTGTGGATTCTCCGGTGCTGGATAAGGCTGGAGCTCTGGCTGAAGGCCTTCCCACAGTCTCTGCACTGGTAAGGCTTCTCCCCGGTGTGAACTCTCCGATGCTTGATGAGGTTCGAGGCGCGGCCGAATGACTTGCCACAGTCATTACACTCATAAGACTTCTTTCCGGTGTGAACCCTCTGATGCTTCTGGAGGTGTGCACTCTGGCTAAAGACTCTACCACACTCATTGCACTTGAAAGGTTTCTCACCAGTGTGAATCCTGTGGTGTTTAAGGAGGTTTGAGCTCCGCCTGAAGGCTTTCCCACACCGGTTGCACACATTCGGCTTTCCTTCAGAATGGCTTTTTTGATGTTGGATGAGGTTTGAGCTCTGCCTAAAAGTCTTTCCACATTCGCTGCATTCATAAGGTTTCTCAACCACAGGAGATTTTTGGTGTTTAAGGCTTGAGTTCTGGCTGAAGGCTTTCATATTTAGGTAAGGTTGTCAGTGGTTTTTAAGAACAGAGTTCTGACTAACGGATTTCCCACATTCTGAACACATGAAAGACTTCTCTCCAACGCTGGCTCTCTGTTGCTGAACAAGGCCAAGGTTTCCTCTGAATATTTTCCCACACCCAGTACATATGAAAGGGTTCTCAAGTGTAGGAAGCCCCTCCTGGCCAGTCAGGTCTCTGGAGTGTGGTGTGGATGTGGTCTCTCTTCTGCAGAGATTCCCTGACACACTAATGGTCTTGGGCTCAAACTGAAGTTTTTGTCAAAACCATTACAAATCAGATCTTTCTCCCCTAAGGGGCCCTTAAGGAACATGGTCACTGGTGTGCCATCTCCCTCCCAGCAGAGCTGTACCAGGCTCTCACCTCCAGAGACATTCCAGTGTCTTCCTAACACTTCATCACAGAGACCTCCAAGCTTTGGAGACTGAGAAACATCACCAGCACAGCTGTCTGGCACTGCTGCCTGTGATTTGTCAGAAACATGCTCCTGGGAATACAATGTCTCCTCAGCACTGGAATCTGAAACAAGAAATAGCAAGTCAAAGGAGACTGTGACTAGCCTCACTTCTATGGGAGAAGGAATGGGAGCAGGGAACCCAGACCTTGTGAATGGACTAGGAGAGCTCCTAGGTGATAAGGCTACATAGGCACTGAAGTCCAGCAAGAACTACCTGCTACCTGCCCTCTCTGGGACACCATACATCAAGGATGTACTTATAATTTGCCCATTGGCTCAGGACAAGATTCTGAGCATCCCTCAGCTCCCCCTTCTGTTCACACCCAGCAAATACTGTTGGCTCTATCTAAAAATAAAGTAAAATGTAGTATTATTTACTATATATTTTTATATATGACATATATTGTATATAATATTTAAAACACCATATTAAGATGAATATATTTACACAAATAATATAAGTATATTAATATATAACATAGAAAAATTTATAGAATTTATATAAATAAAATAAATACATAAAAATTTTCAAAAAGCACCCAAACCCAAGCGCTCCTCACCTTTCCCCCATGTAAAAGGAAAACCACAGGTACACACACATTTTTAAAACATTTACCGGGGCTGGAGAAATGGCTCAGCGGTTAAGAGCATTGCCTACTCTTCCGAAGGTCCTGAGTTCAATTCCCAGCAACCACATGGTGGCTCACAACCATCTGTAATGAGGTCTGGTGTCCTCTTCTGGCCTTCAGGCATACACGCAGAAAGAATATTGTATACATAATAAGTAAATAAATAAAATATTTTAAAAAATAAAACATTTACCATGTGTGCGCACGTCATGATGCACATGTGTTGGGTAGAGGACAACTTACTGGGGTCGGTTCTTTCCTTCCACCTTGTTGGCTTCAGGGATCAAATTCAGGTCACTGTGCTTGGTGGCAAAAACCCTTACCCACTAAGTCATCTTGTTTGTATTATACTGTCATACTCATTCCTGCTTTCCTCCCCAGAACACAGTCTTTTTAAAAAGATTTATTTATTCATGTATTCTACGTATATGAGTGCTGCTTCTTCATGTACCCCAGAAGAAGGAATCTGATCCCATTACAGATGGTTGCGAGACACCATATGGTTGCTGGGAATTGAACTCAGAATCTCTGGAAGAGTGGCCAAGTGCTCTTAACCACTGAGCCATTTCTCCAGCCCAGAATGCAGTCTTCTATGTGGTCAGTGTCAGCTAATGAAATGTAGACTTAGTCTCAGACTTTGCCAGCATGGAGAGGTCATACCCTGCTGCAGGTGTGGAGACGCTCATTAATCTTAATGCAATAACTGGCTCTGAGCTGTGGGACTGGCCCACCTGGAACATGCCATATGGCTCCCCCACTAGACTTGCTGGAGTCCTTTCCTAACTGGTGCACACACAATAGCTCTGGACTTTCCTATTGTCTCCTATGATGGGGGAAGGACTCCTGTTGAGCTCCACCCAGAGACATTCAGTGGTGAAAGACGCTCCTCCGTTACCCTTTGCCACTTCCACAAGCACATCTCTGTGACAAGCAGGATCTGTGTCTGGTCTGTGTATGTCGATTCCTACATGCCACTCCTGCAGATCTTACCTGTCCTCAGCCCAGCCTTCAAGAGTTCAGCCTCTGCTTGCAGCACCAGTCTATTTTTTGGCAATGTGTCATGCTGGTCACTGACACCTGTGGCTCAGTGTCAATGTGGTGGCACTTCTAGCTACAATGCATCCCTATCCTGCGTGGCGGATCAAGACTCCCTCCTATGGCACTGTCATTGAATTGGCACAGATGGTAGCCCCTTTCCTTTCCTTTCGTTCCTCTTGTCCTGGGAAATGCTATGACATATAATTTACACGGATGATGTTGCATCAGCTTCATGGGGTGTCTAGGAAACATGGTAGCCCATACTCCTGAGTCCCCAGTAAGGACTGAGGAAAGGGTGAGGGCTTCAGGGATGGCCTGGAGCTTGCTGTGCCTTTGTCTACTCGGAGTCCCTTGCCCTCCTTGAGCTGTGTGGAGAAAATAGCAGCCAGGGAAGGAAGCAGGCTGAGACAATGACAATAGCAGCCTGTAAAATGCAAGTCAGATAGTGCCCATCTGGGACTTCCAGGCTGCATGATTTGTCATAATTGGTCTTTGCTGTGTTTGTTTTGTTTTGAAGACAGCAGCTCATTTTATAGCCCTAGGCTAATCTTAAACTTACTATGTAGCCAGGTCTGGCAGTAATCCTTCTGCCTCAATCTCTCAAATGCTGGAATCACAAGGACATGCTACTTTATCCAGTTCTGCCTCCTCCTCTTATTTTTGGGACAGGGTCTCACTATGTTGCTCCAGTTGTCCTAGAACTTGCTATGTAGACCAGGCTGTCCTTGAACTACAGGAGTCTGCCTGACTCTACCTTCAAAATCAAGTCACGTGCCACCATGTCTGGCCTTAGATATTTTAAAAGACAGAGTCGTATGTAGCTCAGGCTGGCCTTAAACTTAGTATGTATTGGTGATGAACCTTCAACTCCTGATCTTTCTATTTCAGCTTCCTAAGGGCTAATCACAGGTTTGTGTCTGGCATATCAGTGCAGGTAATTTATGTTTTTTTCAAAAATATGTATTTATTTACTTCATGTGTATGTGTGTGCCTGAGTTTATGCGTGTGCACCATGTGTGTGCAGGTGCCTACAGGGGCCAGAGGAGAGCATTGGGTGCCCTGGAACTGGAGTTACAGGCACTTATGTGGGTGCTGGAAACCAAACCCTGGTGTTTTTGCCACTGAGCTATTTCTCCAGCCCCCTATATATGTTATTTTTAAAACAACCTTTAAGCACTAGGGATGTAGCTCAGTGGGAGACCACTTGTTTAGCAAGCACAGGGCCCCTTTCCATCTCAAGCATTGCAATAGAAAACTGCACGGTGTGTGTCAGGCACATAATCCTAGTACTTGGAGGCTGATGCAGGAACTGTCGCACATTCAAGGGTAAAGTGGTCTATACAGTGAGTAAAGGCAAGCCTGGGTGACAGAGTGAGACCCTGCCTTAAAGAACCAAAAATAAACCCACAAATTTCCCACAACTCTTAAAAAATCCAAGTCCAATCTCAGCTTACAGGCCACACAAATTCTGTTAGACTGACTGAGATGAAGTGTCACTGGAGGGGATCAAGAGATGTGGTGGCACACTCCTTTAACCCCAGCATCCAGGAGGCAGAAGCAGGCAGATCTGAGTTCACAGCCAGCATGGTCTAAAGGAGATACGGCAATAGGGAATGGACTTCCTATCTTGAGCCACTGTTTGGATGAGTCTTTTATTAGGAAATAAGAGTGAATCCGCACAGGTTGTGGCGGCATAAGCCTTTAATACCAGCACTGGGAGGCAGAGACAGGTGAATCTGTGAGCAAGGACAACTGATTTTCACAGAGTATTTCAGGACAGCCAGAGCTACAGAGTGAGACCCTGTCTTAAAACAAAACAGTAAAATAAGCAAACAAATAGTAAATCCACGATACTAGCCATGGTGACGCACACCTTTAAACTCAGCACTCAGGAGGTGGAGGCAGGAGGATTTCTACATAGGGAATCCCAAGTCAGCCAAGGAAACAGACAAACAAGCAAAACAACCAAGAGTATGGTAGATTTTACTCATTTATTTAGACAGGGTCTCACTATGTGGCTTTGACTGGCATCAAACTCACTAAGACCAGCTGACCTTGAACTCGGACATCCACCCCTGCCTCTGCCTCTTGCATGCTGGGATTTTAAAGTATGTGTCATTATGTCCAACTAACTTTTTTTTTTTTAAAGTAAAGTTTGGGCTCAAAGACAAAGATCTAAAAGCAAATAGTTGCCTGACCCATCCAAACTGTATTTGTGAGATTTTTAAAATGTGTGTGTGTGGGGGGGGCATTTTGCCTGCATATCTATCGTGCATCACATGTGTGGCATGCCTGAGCGGTCAGAAGAGGATGTTGGATCCCTTCGAACTGGAGTTACAGATGGATTTTAGCTGTCATGTGGGTGCTGGGAATTGAAGCTAGGTATACAAGTCGTCAGTGCTCTTAACCACTGAGCCATATCCTCAGCCCTGTAAACTATTTGTTTTCATATCTTCTAGGACAAGACATGCCCTTTGGGAGGAAACACCTACATGATTAATGCAAATATCTTAGAGTCCTGGTCACAATCCTACTCTTGGAATCCTACTCTATGTTGCTTATAGCAGAAACCTCAGTGCCTTGATAACCTGCTGTACAGATTCAAGAAATACCTCATGCTCAAGTGGAGGTTTCATTGGTTTCCCACCTTCTATAATGACATGTTTCTCTCTTTTCTTTTCTTTTTTTCCTTTCTTCTTCTTTTTTTCTTTTCCTGACGGGGTTTTCCTGGCTATCCTGGAACTCGCTCTGTAGACCAGGTTGTCCTAGAACTCAGAGATCTGCCTGCCTCTGCCTCCTGAGTGTGGTGTGCAACACCACCAGAAGACACTCCAGTGGCACTGAACATTTGGTGTTGTGCAACCAACAACTGGCTAGTTTTCTCTTCTCTTCCTCTCTCCCTCTTTTTAGACAGGGTCTCACTTTGTAGCCCTAGCAGGCCTGGAACTCACTATGTAGACCTCACTGGCCTCAAACTCACAGAGATCTATATGCCTGTGCCCTCCACCTCTGCCCCTGTGCTGGGATTAAAAGTGCATCACTACACACAGTCAGCTTTATTTCTAAAATATTCCCATCACTCCAAAGTAAAAACTTCCCTGGCACATATGGGTGCATGTTTCTCTAGTCCCAGCCACTTGGGGAGTTGAAGCAGACACTTGAGTTTAGGTGTTAGTTGAGGTTACCATTGACAGGCATGTAGCTAAACCCTGAGTTAATCCCTCTTTGCTTCCCCACAAAACTAGGTCCAGTAAGGAGTTTATTCCCATTTCTTTCTGCCTCCAGGGTCCGACAATGATCAACCTATGTCTCTCTCCCTGACAACTATCAAGTTATGTCTCTATGGGTTTACCTATTCTGTACTTTTCCTAAAAATGTCATCATACAATATACATCTTGAGGGCTGGAGAGATGGCTCAGAGGTTAAGGATGCTGACTGCTTTTCCAGAGGTCCTGAGTTCAATTCCCAGCAACCACATGGTAGCTCACAAACATCTACAATGAGATCTGGTGCCTTCTTCTGGCATGCATTCACATATGGAGGCAGAACACTGTATTGTATACATAATAAATAAATAAAAATCTTTAAACAAAAAACAAAAAACAAAAAAAAATATACATCTTGAGTTCTTTCATGTGGCATACTGATTTAGAGATATATACACTTTATTGAGTATATGAGAACTACACTCCTTTTTATGACTGAACTGTATTCCATTGTATGTACAGTAATCCATCCATCTTTCCGTCTACTGCTATCAGCTGGTCTGCTTGCAGCTTTGGTTACGGACACTATGCTGTGATGATGGACACACACAGATTCTCTGACTATGAGGAGGTTATGTTATTGACATGACAAGGCATCTTTTCCCGTAACTGCATTTTGTCTACCAGGTGAACTTGGCATATATTCCAAGCCTACAGGACAAAGCTGTTAAGACTGTGGCATATGATAAATACTTAAGATTGCTTCTTAACTAAGTTAGACATGTTAGCAGTGTTTTCCAAAGGTTAGATACATTTTGGTGGGTCTACCATACTGAAGAGGTCTGCATCAATGACACACTTTCTGAGTATTATTTTCCAAGTGTTATCTGCAGGGCAGCTAGGTTTTGTCTAAGGGTTTGTCTATATAGACTGAGGTGACCATAGATAAATAAAACTTTGTGTTTATCTGTGAGTGACACTGGTGGGTTTCCTGTTAAACTATCCTTCCATTCCTGATCTAAATCCACATGGTCATAGAGTATGCTTTGAATACACTACTCAGTTTGGCTTGTCATTATTTTGTTGAGTTTTGTATTTCTAACCGTTAGGAATACTAGCTTCTAAGTTTTTCTTATTTCCTTTAAAGAATGGTGCAGGGGATTGACTCAAAGGCCCTATGCATACTAGTAATGAGATTTACCACTGAGCCATAGCCTTAAAAAAAAAATGTTTGGCTGCTGGCTAGGCGTGGTGATTCACGCCTTTAATCCCAGAACTTGGGTGGATCTCTATGAGTTCAAGGCCAGCCTGGTCTACAGAGCTAGTTTCAGGACATCTAGGGCTACACAGAGAAACCCTGCTTCAAACAAACAAACCCCTATCATGTGTTGTTCTGTGTGTGGACGTGCATGGTATATGGGTACACACAGTTCCCGGTGGAGGCCAGGGGACAAGTTAGTGGGGTTGGTTCCTCTTCTCCTTCACATGGGTTGGAGAATGGAACTCAGCTTGGTAGGCTTGCATGGTGTACCATGATTAATAAAAACCCAGAGACAGAAATTGAGGTGAAGCCCCAAAACAAGAAAAGCAAAGCGAAAGTCACTAGAGAATTCTTACCCTTACCAAGGCTGTCTGCTTAGACTCAAACTCATAGAGACCTTCCTGCCTCTGTCTCCTTAGTACTTGGACTGAAGGCATTCAACATTAATCCTGGCAAGGTTTACTTTACTGTTCTCAATTGTGGAAGATTACCATAATCTATTTACCCAAACTATTTTTACAAGGGCTATTCCTCATCATGTATATTGTGACCACAAGTGTCATCCTCAGACTCTGTGGGCAGATTTTTTCTTTTTTTGCATTTGCTAGGCACTGAATCTAGTGCCTTACATGTACTAGGCAAACATTACCACTGAATTTCATCACTAGCTCTCAGCTAGTGTTTCAACCAAGATTTCCTTAAACATCAAGAACCAAAGTAATACAAAACTTCCCTGGTCTGTAAATTGGCTCTGCCCAGAAGTACTTCTTTGACATTATTTTTTGTTTGCTTGTTTGGTTGGTAGGTTTTATTTCATTTTTAGAGATACAGGGTTTCTCTATGTAGTCCCTGCAGTCCTGGACCGCACTCTATAGACCAGGCTGGCCTCGAACTCACAGAGATCCGCCTGCCTCTGCCTCCTGAGTGCTGGGATTAAAGGTGTGTGCTGTCACCACCACCTAGCTCTGTGATATCATGACAATGACTTCTCAGTCCCTGTGTAAACTCAGATGTGCTGAAGCTGAAACTGATGGTCTTCATAGGTCTTTTCTGGGCTCTTGCCCTATGCTGGGCATGGCTGTGGTTTTCTAAATTCCCCAACTGTGCCTCTGAATTCTCTCACTTCTCCCAAGAAAGTATATTCCAGCCTATCTTTCATGGTTGTTGGCAGCTGACTATACATTAACCATAAATGATAAGCCAGGTGGTTTCCTTTAGAATTATAGTATTTTAGGGAGCGGTGCTGGTATATGCATTTAATCCCAACACTAGGGAGGCAGAGGCAGATGGATCTCTGATTGGAAGCCAGCCTGGTCTACAGAATGAGTTCCAGGATAACTGGGGCTACATAGAGAAACCCTGTCTAGAAAAACCAAAAGAAGTACTACCTAGGCTGTAGCCCTAGCACAAGGCACCACTTGCCATAGCTAAACGAAGGCCTAATCCATCAGCGTCCATGCAGTTCTGGGAAAGTCTCAAAAGTACTACCTAGCTTTTTAGCTTCTGTAGTGCTGCTTCTGGTTGACTGTTTTTGCTAACTGAAGTATGCCAACCCAGAACAAGGCTTTTGTGCTTAAAACTTCATCCTGAGAAAGGTTCAGTGCTACCCTGTGATCCCAGACACCCAGTAGTCACTGGCCAGCTAATTAAGATTTTCTATTGGCTTAAATTCATATCTGAGCCATCTTCTTTGGTGGACACCCCATCACAGTGTTCACTTAAAAAAACTATTTGCTATTAGACTAGATCAAGGGAAGCGAATGCTGAGGAGCCATCCGGCTTACTGCTTACACAGGCGAGTGGGGAAGGACTCTGAGTGGGGACAACAGGGCAATGTGAAGGTAACCAGAAGGCAAGATAATCACAAGGTACAAAGCTGTTACCAGCCTAGTCACAGGGTCAGGCCTGTAGGCAAAGCCAAAGGTGTCCCACTCAGGGTGCAAGGGGCGAGATGTCAGTTCTCACTTGCCTTTTGAGTCTATGCATGAAGCATAACACAGGCAACTCCTTCTTAAAGGCAAGCTTAGGGTGATGTGGCCCTCATCATTCCCGAATAAGGATACCTACCAGTGGGGAGTCAGTTCCTAGTACCTGGCCTCCTGATGGTGAGGGAGGATGGTTTTCCACTCAATAGTGGGGCCCAGAGACTGAAGATTCAAGTGGGAGTATCACTTGTACAGGCCTGCGCTGCAGGAGTCCACGGAGGTGGTCCTGGGCTTCACCTCTCTGCCTCCTTGAGGTGCCCTCTGAGGCTGGAACCTGAAGACCAGAGAGGACACAGTAAGGGTACACAGGAGCCCATACCAGGGATCCATCACTCTACAAGACAGACATCTTCCTCTACCTTAGAGTAGAGGTGTGCAGAATAGGCATGCTGATCCCCAAGGCAGAGTGCGCCCCTGGTGCCCAGCAAGCATCTCACTGAAGGGTCCAGGCTACCATAAAGAGGGGAGCAGCCCTGACAAGGTCTTCTCACTCCTGGCTCCTGACACTCAACCCTATGAAGTTAGCGTGCAGGACAACCTACGGTGAGGAAGCAGCAGCCCTAACTGTTTGAAAGCCAAGGGCAGCAGGCAGTGTGGACCCAGCAGCCATTGTGCTCAGTGCTTGCCATCTTAGTAGTCAAGTCTGAGAGGCACGCGGCAGCAGTCATAACGGGTACCCGTTTCTACCCTTGATGCCCTCTCCCGCTGCAGCACCAGCCACTTGTCCAGGCTGTGTTTCCTTTTCCCTTGGTGTCCCAGGGTTCACTTCTGTACCTATTTTAAAGAACTTAGTGATTTTATCTGGCCCCAAGGAAGCAAAACCCTGTGAAGCCTCTTAAACTCAGCTCATCTCCAGTCTTTACTACTCAGACAGGACACTCTTACCTAGAGGCTCCTGAGCTCTTCACGGAGATGAGTTGCTAATTGCCCCTAACTCCTTTCTACTCAGGCTTTGCCCCAGGGGGCACGAGGGGCCTGCCATTCTCTGGTCCTTCCAACACTGCATCCCAACTCTTCATCTCCAGAGTAGAAAAAAGGCAGGAAACCCTCCTAATGCTGTGACCCTTTAATACAGTTCCTCATGTTGTAGTGACCCCCAACTATAAAATTATTGCATTGCTACTTCACAACTGCAATTTTGCTATGAATTTTGTTATGAATCACAATGTAACTATCTGATACGCAACCCCAAAGGGGCTGACCCACAGGTTGAGAACCACTGCTCTGGTAGATACTACCCACCAGCCTATGAACTTTTCCTCAAGGGTAACCACGCCCCCACCCTTTTTTAAAAAGAGTGTTTCCCTAGCTGGGAATGGTGGTGTAAGCACTTGGGAGGCAGAGGCAGGTGAATTCCTAAGTTTGAGGCCAGCCTGCTCTACAGAGCAAGTTGCAAGATAGCCAGGGATACACAGAGAAATCCTGTCTTGGAAAGAAAACAAGAAATAAAATAAAAATAAAAAGACTGTTTAATGCACATCAACTATATTGTTTGTTTCTCGGGGTGACAGAGAAGGGAACACTGTTCTTTCACTGGGATAAAAGGTCATAGTAAATGTGTCAGTGAGACCTGCCAGCTGAGGAGTGGAGAGGCATTTAAGCTAGGAGTCCGAGAGGAGCATTTTAACTAGGAAGAGGAGTGGGGCATTTGAACCAGGCGTAGGAGACAGGAATTTGAACTAGGAGTAAGAGCGGGCTTTTTTCTTTTCTTTGATTTTCGAGACAGGGTTTCTCTGCAGTTTTTGTGCCTGTCCTGAAGCTAGCTCTTGTATACCAGGCTGGCCTCGAACTCACAGAGATCCGCCTGCCTCTGCCTCCCGAGTACTGGAATTAAAGGCGTGCGCCACCACCGCCCGGCAAGAGGGGCATTTGAAAGAGGATCAGGAGAGGGGCATTTGAACTAGTTAGTAAAGCAGGTCTTACCGAACAGGCGACCTAAAGATGAAGAAGAGAATCAGTGGTAGAAGTGAAGGAAGTGGGGAGTGTAGAGGCACACAGGCCAGGTCCTAGAAGTGCTGAGACATTGGGGTGGGCAGAAAAGCCAGGAAGTAGAGCACACCCTGGAGGTACTCCACTAGGTCCCACAGGCCTGCATCCTGAAATGTAGGTTCTGCCACACAGATCTACAGGGCTAACGGTGCTTAGAGGGCAACACAGGCACGCCCCACCCTGCCCACACCCTGTACTGGACAAGCTGTCCAAATGCAGAGCCAATGGGCTCTTCTTTCTGCTTCCCCCAGGAAAGGGGTGCTCTGCTGGGTTTCAGGACAAGAGAAAGCTGAGGAGGCTATCAGGAGGCAACAGCAGGGTCACCTGTGGAGTGACGTATCATGAAGACGGTCTACAGAGGAGCTAAGCAATGGCTTCTCTGAAGAAGAGAGGCGGGAGGATGGTGCAAGGAGCAGCGGTGGGATGCTGAGAAGGAAGAAGGGCTGGACATTGCTGGAGTGAGGTCAGACAGCAAGTTTAAGGACAGAGCTCAGAGGGATGGCCAGTGGGGACAGACGCAAAGAGGCCTTGGCTGCCTGATGAAATACGGCATACTTCATATTTCTGTACCAGGAGAAGAAGAACAAAACCTCTTGTGATGGTTTGAATGAGAAATGTGTCCCCCAGGCTTGGTTTGAAAACACTTGGTCTTTGGCGGCACTGTTTGGAGAGGTTTGGGGGGGTGAAGCCTTGCTGGAGGAGGCCCATCACTGGGGAATAGGCGGACTATACGTCTCCTTATTCCACGTCCAGTTCATGCCTTGGCTTTGTGCTTGCATTTGAGGATGTGAGTTCTCAGCTTCATGCTCTGGTTGCCAAGCCTGATACGTGCTGCTATGTTTCCCTGCCAGGATGGGCCTTTTATTTCTCTGGAACGGCAAGCCAAAATAAATTCCTCCTTACATAAGCGGCTTTGGCCATGGTGTTTATCACAGGAGCAGAGAAGTAATGAGCAAACTCCCCGTCCTGGTTTCTATACACTTCTCGATCCTTTTTGTTATCAAGTATACCAAAGGGTGCACTTGCTTTAATTATCTCATCCAGCAGTCATATACTTAATCTGTGGTAGGCCATGCCTTAATCCTTGGGACCTGTAGATACAACTCCACCACATGGTATGAGAGCCTTCGCAGGAGGAGTTAGGATTATGGACAGGATGACCCTTGTGGGCTCAATCTAATCACACTAACGTGTAAACGCCCTGAAAAATCAATGCTAGTCCCCAGATGTGCAGCCATGTTAGGAATCTCCAGGAATTACGCGGCTGCTCTTGCCAGAACGCACCAAAGAAATACAAACCTCTGTGTAGCACCCGTAAAGCAATCGATCTTGCCAATGGCTTGAATAAACTTGGAAGCAAATTTTCCTGGCGAAAGGCTGAGCTAAGTGAAAGACCCACTAGCACACTACCTCAGCAGGACTCCCCCCTTGCCCCCGCCCCAGAAGAAACATAACAGCTATAAAATCCTTTCTTCTCGGAACCGGCTCCACCGATCGATCCACCACCGTTGGGCACCAAGGACAGAAAACCTGGCTTGAAGCTAAACCAACGCACCCCCGGGCTGTGTTCTTCTGTAACGTTTACTGAGTTCCCAAGTCCGGAGCATCTTCCTTGCACACCTGTCAAGTCCCTCCCGCGACCCAGCTCCATCACGATCCCTCACACACCTCCTCACAAACCCTCCCACGCCGCCTCTGCCCCAGCTCGAACCAGCCCCGCCATCCGCCGCCGCGATACTGGGGACAGCAGGTGACGGTTCCCAAGCCGAGGCTTCGCCTAGCGAATTAACTCACCGTGGGAGTCGCGCTGGGCACCGTGCTTGCCCATATCAACCGCAACCGACCCTCCAAATCCCGCCCGACTTCCGGCCGCGGCCCCGCCCCGTGCCCCTCCGTATGGCCGCTCTAGACCCAGGAAAGTCTGGCGACTCTGGCGACTCGATGGTTCAAAGCTATACCCTGTGAACACGTCCGGCGTCCCTTACTGATACAGCGGTTCTAAAGGACCTGAGCACACAACGAAATTCAACTTAGTAAGAGGATACTGTCAGAAGCATGGCAAGAACTAAAGATAACGGAATAATGGGAGATTTTAATTCAAAGGCTCCAAGAATTAGGATGGATTGTAGCTTGATTTTAAAGTAACATAGCTGGGGTGTAGCTCAGTGGCGGAGCGACTACCTGTGTGTGCCAGGCCACAGTTTCAGTGTCTCACACTGGAAATTGAAACGTAAACACGTAAGAACGAACCAACAATTTGACAGGTGAGTGAAAAAAACATACCAAATTCCGTAAGCAGGTAGTAGTTTATTGTTTTGTAGAGGTGTTCATAGACCATTTACAAAAACTGATTATATGCTCGTTTTATAGGTATATTAGACAAAAATTGTTACTCTATAAAAAAAGATCTATTGGGATTTCAAAAATACTGACTAAATAATCTTATAAAAATTTCCTGGAAAATCACAGACTATAAAGTGAAGAAGAGTAAACAAAGGGGCTGGAGACACAGCTGAGCACTTACGGGCACTGGCTGCTCTTCCAGGGTATTGGAGGTTTTATTCCTAACACCCACATGGCTGTTCACAACTGTCTGTAAATCCAGTCCCAGCAGATCTACAGCGCTGGCCTCCCTGGGCACCAGGCACACAAGTCCTGAGTAGACACACATGCATACAAAACGTGAAATAAAAAAAATCAAAAAGTAAACACTTAGGCCAAGTGGGCAAGTGGTGCACATCTTTAATCCTAGCACTAGCACTCAGAAAGCAGAGGCAGGCAGATCTCTGTGAGTTGGAGACCAGCCTGGTCTGCAGAGTGAGTTCTAGGACAGCCAGGACTGTTACACAGGGAAACCCTGTCTCAGAAAACCAACAAAAAAGGAAAGACTTCATTCTCAAATGTGTACTCTACAATTATTTTTATTTATAAAGACAAACATATTTATCCTAAGCTAGTATTTTTTGACTAGCAACAACAAACACACACACACACACACTGAGACATTCTCTCTCAACTCATGCATTCGCGTATGTATGTATAGTGTGTCTGGATGGAGCTCAGTTGGTAGAATGCATACCCAGGATGCACAAAGCTTTCTCTTGGTTAGATCTCCAGAATTCATAAACTCACTTGTATGTAATCCTAGCATCAAAGAGGTGGAGGCAGGAGGATCAAAAAAAGATCAGAAGTTCAAGGTTACCCTCAGGACGTGAGACCCTGTCTCAAATCGTTCAGTCAGAGGCTGGGGAACTAACTCTATATGGGTAAGGTGCAGACACGAGACCCTGCAGTGGCTCCCAGAACCTATGGGGTTTAGTGCCATGCTTGTAATCTCAGTGTTAGGAGAGGTAGAGACTAGTGTACTCGAGGCTTGCTGGCAAGCCGACCTAGCCTACATCCAAGTAAGAAACCCTGTCTCAAAAATCAAGGTGGGTGGTGTGACATGGCTCAGTGGGTGAAGGCACCCGCTGCCATGTCAGAGGACTCAAGTTCGAGGCCTGGGATCCACATGGTGGAAAGGACTGACTCCCTACAATCTTCCTGTGACCTCTACCTGTGCGCCATGGTATATATGAGCGTACACACACACACATTCCGCACACACACTCACAAATTCATTTAAAAAAGAGTAAAAATGTAGTTTGTGGTGGTTTGAAAGAAAATGGTCCCCAAAGGGAAGGGCACCATTAGGAGGTGTAGCCTTGTTGGAGGTAGTATGTCACTGTGGGGGCGGGCTTTGAGGTCTCTTTTGCTCAAGCTTCACTTAGTGTGATAGTCAAGTTGACTTCCTGTTGCCGGCAAGATGTAACATTCTCAGCTCCAGCACCACATCTGCCCGCACGCAGCCGTGCTCCTCGTCATGATCATAATGGACTGAATCTCTGAAACTGTAGGCGAAGACACATCAATTAATATTTTCATTTATGAGTTGCCATGGTTGTGGTGTCTCTTCACAGCGATTAAAAAACTCTTAAGACATAGTTACATATTAAAACAAAAACAAAGTGAATTCCTTCTGAGGAATAACTGAGAATGACCTCTGGCCTACACACACACACACACACACACGCATGCACGCACTCCAGAAAGGGAACCCATTATGGACCAAAGCAACCACTGCACAAAAGTCCAACTTGGTGAACCAGTACACTTTTATTGGAGTTACCACCAGGAATATGAGTGAAAGGTCACTTATAAGGAGCAGGGATGACCATGTTAAATCCCACCCCCAGCTTGGGTGATGGCTCCACAGTGCAGCCCTGGAGCTCTCTGCACAGCCCGCAGGCAGTTTCAGAGTCTGAGAACCCTTTCCACATCCAGATAGTCAGACTCCCTCCCCCAGCAGTTGTTACCCCTTTTTAGACAGCTGGCAAGAATCTTTCTGTTTTCCCAGACCTTTTGTTTTCATCCAGAGCCTCACAAGCCTCCTTTCTCCATCCTGTCTGGGATTCTGAGGGAGATGCCATACAACAGTAGTCACAGGCTGTTCCTCAAGGTTTGGGAAGAAATGAACCAATTGCCAAGGGCCTTGGAGAAGCAAAGCTCACAGCAGTAAAAGGGAATGAGAGATGGTTTGTTCTGGAGAGATTTTGAGGATCCAGGAACACAGATTTAGGTAATCCTAAAATCCATGTTCCAATGTGGAAACAATCTCATGAAATCTTAGTTTTACAGAACAAAGAAAGTCATAAATCAAGGTAATTAGAATACATCGGTGAGTACACCAGAGAGTCAGTTACAATGCGATGGGGAAGCATTTCTATAGGTCCAAGATGTTATCGGAACTTTGGGATTGGTGGAAATTAGTGGTCTGCTAATTTAACAGATTCTAAAAGTTTTTTTAAAAGATTTATTTATTATATATACAGTGTTCTGCCTGCATGTATGTCTGCAGACCAGAAAAGGGCACCAGATCTCACTACAGATGGTTGTGAGCCAGTATGTGGTTTCTGGGAATTGAACTCAAAACCTTTGGAAGAGCAGGTAGTGCTCTTAACCACTGAGCCACCTCTTCAGCCCTCTAAAAGGTTTTTAACCTATTAATCACAGCAAGATGTTAGTTTTGACACAGAGTTGGGCAAGAAATGGTTGTTCTAGAACTAGTCCAAGATAAAGTAATTAGCCACAAGATCTTCAACATTCCAATATCTCCACGTTACTGTAGTTGTATAAGTCAATTGCACCTTGGATCTCCTGGAACTGGAATTAGCCCCGCCCAACCCCGCCCCGCCTCTGGGCGTTCTGCCCTGCCCCGCCCCGAGGGGGGGGACAGAGAGGGGAGAGATATTCCATTCCTATCTCACCGCGTGTCCGACTGGTTTCTCGTGGGTGCAGTCTGCTGGGTTCTCCGAGGCCTCCACGTTCGTCCCTGCGCTCTCTGCATCCTCCCAGAGTTGTTGCACGCCCAGCCTGGAGCGTTCGGTTCACCGAGTGCTTTCTGCTCGCTGGTCCGCTGCGGAACTCTGTGCCGTAGACGCGTTTGTAGAGGACTGAGTTCACTGCGTTGTTAGGACTTACGTAGCTTCCGGTAAACGCTACGGCGCATGGCGGTGAGCTGCGGGAGAAGGCGTGTTGTGGCGAGGCCCTGAGTGTGGGGTCCTTGTGAATTTCGTCCTGTCCCACGTTTTTAGGAGTTAGGGCGTCGTGCACTGGAGACACCAGCAACCTCAATCCGGAGAACTCAACGCTCTCCGCGCAGACCCCGGCTCCTCCGCCCGGCTTCCGGTGCCTCAGACCCTCCCCTTCTCAGTTCAGTGCAACCTGCTTGTGACTCCGCCACCAGAGCACGTCCCGTAGGCAATACAGTGTCGATGAAGCAGAAGAAGAAGAAAATCCCGAATAGGGTTTCTGGGACAAATGGAGACGAAAAGACCTCCGAGAAACCTGTTCCAGAGGAAGCTCCCCCCAGTGCTGAGGCCCAGGTGAGGTTGGGATTCCCTGTGAGTTTTCTGGGTTCTGGCCCGCCTGCGAGTGTGGTCTAGGTGAGCGAAATTAAGGCGCTGGAGGGATGAGACGGGGGTCTGCGGAATCCTGATGCCTATCACAGCCACACCCCTCTTTCCTTCACAGGCTGAGCAGCTGGCGAGGGAGCTGGCCTGGTGTGTGGAACAGCTGGAGCTGGGTCTCAAGACGCAGAGACCCACCCCGAAGCAGAGTGAGAGCCCCTTCTTTATAGTTAGGGAAGTGTAACCGGTGACCGTGCTGTGGCCGATGGCGTTGCCAGGGGATGGAACTGTTGCTTTTGTACTAGGACGATAGGGAGTGTGTATGAAGTTACCAGCTCCTTATTTCTATCTGCAGAAGAGCAGGCAGTTGGGGCAATCCGAACCTTGCGCAGTGAGAAAACCCCCTTGCCCCGGAAGAGACAACTGATGCGCTCCTTGTTTGGGGACTACAGGGCTCAAATGGATGCAGAATGGCAGGAAGCCCTGAAGGCCCTAAGGACTGGTGAGGAACTGGGAAGTGATGGATTCAGTATATCTACTTCCGGGAGTAGGGAGAAGCTCGCTCAGGGAAAAATCCTAAGCATACCTCTCCGGGGCAGCTGCCCTGGAAGAAGGAGGACCCAGGTCCTCACCTCGTTCTGCTTTTGGGGTGGGAAAAACCAGCTTAGCTGTCTAGGCCTTGGTTCATTCCACTGACCACAAACAGATACTAGTTGGGTGTAGTTTTTGTATCTAAATGACCTGGATTCAAATCCTGGATCTTAATTTCAAATCCTGGATCTTAAACACTTTTGGCAAGTTATTGCATCTCTGAATCTCATGAGGGAATGACAATATTGACGTTATAGGACTGTTGTGTGGGCAGCCATAACTGCATGGATAATGTTAGCTTTTACTCTGTTCTGACTCTCTGCTCCCCTTCCTACAGCTACCCAGTCAGCCCGGGTCCAGCTTGTAGGCGAGACGGCCAGAAAGAAGAGCGGAAAGGTCTGCAGGCCTCGTCCAGCGGGAAGAACCAAGGCCACTGTGGACTTTACTAATGAAGAGTTTCGGTTCAATTTCTTTTAGATTCTCCTGCATTCTGAACTAGTCCTCCTCCTCCAGCGTGGTGTGGGGATTTGTCTTGAGTGCAGGATCCGGCTAGGAATTGCGGAAGTGGGATTGGTTTGTCCCTATCTGGTATAAGGACACAAAGCTGCTGGCTGGTGTGAGACTACCATATGGGAACTTTTGGAGGAGATGTTCCTCCGGTCAGAAGAGAGATGCATTTGGGAACTCTTCTGTGATAAGCCTTCTTGTTGGGTGGGTTGTAGAAAGAAATGGTCCTCCAGTCACTGGGAGTAGCAGTTGGCGATGAGGAACTGAAGAAGCTGTGTAATTACTTATACATAGTGCTCACTTTTGAAAGGATGCCCTGGCCATTGGCTTAGTGCTTTATCTATTGTTATAGCACCCTAATAAATATTTTTTTCTACACACAAATACTTTATTAATGCAATATACACAAACTATAAAGGAATAAGAAGTTAAAATATCTGCATTGTAACAAGCAGGTGGCAGTTGAACATCTAGAGTGGAGAGAAGGCTGGAAGAAGACTGCAGTGGATCGGATTCCCATGGTAGAAAGGGTGTCTTCAGAGGTGAAGGGGGTCCGGGTGCAGCAGCTTCTCAACCACGGTTTCCTCATTCAGGCTCAAGAGAGGCACTCCATTCAAGAGGAGATGTGTAATCTGGTGCTCCTCAGGCAGGTCAGAACTCAAAATCTAGAGGACTGAAGGGGAAGAACTTTTTTATTTCTGGGTAGTGTCATCAGAAGCAGGAACAGAGCTTTGTGCCTTAGGCTTCTCGGTGATCTTTAGTGCTGAAGCATGTGCACTGTGTCTTCTTCATGTCCCCCACACACCTTCTTCACAGTTGAAGTTGGCGGTTTTTGTTGACCGACTTTTCTATAACCCTGTTGACAGTTCCCAAAGCCTTTCTGCTGGCTTTAGACAAGGCTGGAGCATTGAACACTTTGCCAACTTGTGGTACTGAGAACTGCAATTTCCCATCTAAGGCCTCGACACCAGAGCCCAGCTTCAGCCAATCCTTAGATGCCAAAGGGCTGCCTCGTTCTTCATTATCCTTCTCAACAAAGAAAGACCAGACTAGCCATCCTGGATTACTCTGCGACACCCTAACAGCCAGACTCACCCAAGACTGCACCCAATAAATATTTTTTTAAAGAAATGAGTGATGTGTGAAAGAGTGTGATGTCTGTCTTAGAGGGGGTAAGGTGAGGCGGGGGCTGCCACTGCTTGGTCCAGCTCTGGTGTCAGGGTTCAGTCCTTTGTGTTGTTTTTTTCTGAGGAGATTGTCATCTGCAGAGAGCCACCGTGGCCTCCATTAGGCCTTGCTTTGTTCTTAGGAGCCAAAGAATTACTTGCCCTAACTTGAATTGAGTCTTAGCAGACTTCATCTTTTTTAAAAACCTGTATTTTATTCATGTGTGTGAGTGTATATGTGTGTAGGTATGTACAAGCTTACTAGGCACACGTGTGGAGGAGGTCAGAGGATAACTTCTCGGATTGATCTCAGTCTCTAGATTTGGTGGCAATTGCTTTTACTCACTAAACTATTTTGCCAGCCTACACACCACCTCTACAAGGGTTGACGTTAATATTGTACCCTCTGCTCCGCTGAGCTGAGATCTTTAGGTGAACCAGGAGTCTTCACACCAGTGTAATCTGCTGGTGTTGCCCAAACTCCTAGACTAGACTAGATATAACCTGGAGTCCAGCTATATTTAACCTTTCTGTGTGAGTATTTTGTGGGCCGTTCAAACTCAGCTTGTTATAGAATCTCTAATTAGGCCAGGTCTTCTTTTCCTTTTTAGTTAATGGTATTTACTGCCTTGTCAAGCTGATGAGGCCAGAAACATCTGTCATTCTTGATTTCTCTCTTTTTCCAACACTGTGTATTCAATACTTAGTGTTATGGTAGGTTTAGGGTTAGGAGATGGCATTAGGGTCTAGAGTTTGGGTTATGGTTGGAGGACTAGGTGGATTAGGGTGTTAAGATTAGCTGAGGGTTAGGGGTTCTGTCTGGTTCTGAGGTTAGGCTTAGGTTAGGCTTATTGTTAGGATTTATTTAAAAATCTGTCCCTGATCTTCCTCCTACTGGGTTTCCTTGTCGAGACTTAGTAGGAGAGGAGGTGCCTAGTCTTACTGAAACTTGACATGCCATGGCTGGCTGATATACATGGGAGGCCTGCCCTTTTCTGAAGAGAAATGGAGAAGAAGTCGGGGTGGGGTGGAGGTTGAAGGGGGAACTGGAAAGAGTAGGTGGGGAGGGATGTGATTGGGGTGAAAAAAATTAACTTTAAAAAACAAAATCTGTCCCCATCAAGATAATGTTAATATTATATATTGTATAAGAGCTTATTATTTATTTATTTATTTATTTAGTTTTTTTGAGACAGGGTTTCTCTGTGTAGCTCTGGTTGCCCTGGAACTCACTTTGTAAGCTGGCTCTGTGCTCAAGAGATCCACTTGCCTCTGCCTCCCAAGTGCTGGGATTAAAGGCATGTGCCACCACCACCTGGCTGTCATCTGTTCTTTTTTTCAGATGCCATGGAAACCCCATAGGATGGACTCTTACTAGTCCACATTTACAAGGAGGAGGGCCAGTATAGAGGGAAATGTCCTCAGTGCTTCTAAGTGAAGCCATAGTCAACCATGGCCTTCAGTTCATTCTCAGCATATGGTCTTACTGGTATAAAAGAATAAAAAGGCCCAGGAACGTCTAAGCCCAGGTAGCCCTTAACGACTAGACTGTCAACTGGCCTTAATTGGACGGGTGCTGTGGGGGGGTTTATTTTGGGCACCTGCATGATCTTAAATACCCAAAGATTAAAATGATTACCATAACGAAAGTAGACTTTAAAGGGGATAAACAATTTATTCTTAAATATGCTTTCCATTAGCTCCTGTGTATGAGGTGCTGAGATACTGTATGGAACAGTCACAGGTCCTTCAGCTATAAGACAAGAATAAACTATTTAGGTAGTTTATCTAAATTCTACCAGTAATTGTTGCCTCACATCAGCCTCTGGTTTTCTTTTTCTTCTTTTTTTGTTTTTTCGAGACAGGGTTTCTCTGTATAACAGTTTAGGCTGTCCTGGAACTTGCTTTGTAGACTAGGCTGGCCTTGAACTCACTGAGATCCGCCTGCTTCTGCCTCCCAAGTGCTGGGATTAAAGGTGTGTGCTGCCACCGCCTGGCACTCTGGTTTTCTTTTTACACTTGTTAGTCTGTGGTGCAATATAAGATTGTCTTCTTTAATTCTGTCTCACCATCGGATTCTTCAAATTCTTTGTATTAAGCCACATTATTTTATTTTATATGTATGGATGCTTTGTCCACATGTATGTCTGTGTATCATGTGAGTGCATGGTGCCCACAGAGGTCATTAAACCCCCCTGGAACTTGAGTTACAGATGGTTGTGAACCACCATGTGGGTGTTGGGAGTTGGACTTGGGATGTAAGAGCAGTCAGTGTTCCTAACCACTGAACTATCTCTCCAGCCCTCTAAGCCACAATCTTAATGTAATGTCACCAATATGATTACAAAGCAACACAATCCAAGGGATTGTACTTCTGAAGGATGGGTTTTCTAAAACAAATTTATGGCCATGGCTTTCCTTGCTCTCACCCTTCGTGTGGTCATTGATTGACATAATCATGTTACTCCTACATAACCCTGGCATTTCAATCCTGTAAGGTTTGTGTCTTCTTGAACTGTGACACAGGGATCCCAGCAAACTCCTACGACTGGACATGTGAAGCCTCCCCTTCAACCAATAGATACAATAGGAAGTCTTGTGGTCCCTCTTAGGCAGAAATTAAGCCCATCATCAATATGGAAGTAGTTATAGAATATAGATTAATCATCACTGTCTTAGTTTGGCTTTCTATGCTGTGATAAAACAGTGACCAGAACCAGGTGGTAGTGTTGGACGCCTTTAATCCCAGCACTCAGGAGGCAGGCGGATCATGAGTTCCAGGCCAACCTGGTCTACACAGAGAAACCTTGTCTTGAAAACACAGAAACAGCAACAAAAGCCACTGACCAAAGGCAACTTGGGGAGGAAAGGGTTTATTTGTCTTACATGACCTGATCATTGCACAGCACTGAGTGAAGCCAAGACAAAGAACTGGAGGTTGGAACTCAAACAGGCCATGGTGGCCATGGACTGGGCATTCCACTGCAATCATTAGTCAAGACAATGCCCCACAGACTTGCCTATAGGCCGATCTGATGGAGACGTAGCTCCAGGTTATCATGTTAATATCAAATGCATCAGTTAACCTATTAAAGTTTACCACAGAGAAGGCACCAGAACAAGTCAGATATATTAAGGAATGAAAATGAAGCAATTTCTTCTTGGATAGTTTAATCAAGAGTGAGTTCAAATTTCAATTCTCCACTTCTCTCCCTGTGTCTGTTATTACTGGCCTGTCTGCAAAATGTCTGATCTGTCTGTCCCTAACAAAGTGCTTTGTTCTGCTGCCCTCCCCTGCCCCCCCCCAGTTTCTCCATGTAGATCTGGCTGTCCTGGAACTCACAGAGATGCTCCTGCCTCTGCTTCCCAAGTGTTAGGATTAAAGGCACGTACCGCCACTGCCTGGCTTGGAAAAAAATTCTTTACAGAACAATGGTTTTTTTTTGTTTTGTTTTTGTTTTTTTTTAATGTTTTTGAGACAGGTTTTTCTCTTGTAGGCTTGGCTGTCCTGGAACTTGTTTTGTAGACCAGGCTGGTCTTGAACTCAAGAATTCTGCTTTCCTCTGCCTCCCGATTACAGACCTGCACAAGACACCGAGAAGGTTTTTGTGTTTTGGTTGTTTTGTTTTGGATGGGTTTAACTATTTTCATTTACTAAACCATGCAACCTCGACAGTCTGATTTTTGTAAGGAATTGCTTATCGCTGTAAATGTGACTCGGAGTTCAAAAGAGCCCACAAGGGCCCAGATGCAAAACCTGGCATGCAATTCTCCCTTACCTCTGAGCCTGGTGCAGAGGATGCTGGGAAACCACTGTAGCCTTCTTGCTCATTTGGGTCTCTGCGACTCGGGTTTTTCCTTATTTGAGGCCCGGAGGTCCCGGTACACCATAGCAACTGTCTGAGCCGCTGCCACACCCTGCTTAGTTTGTGAAGGAGTGAGGGCACAAGAGATTGAAACAGGGAACTTTTAAAAGTTTTTATCAGCTGAGTTGTGCTTCGCTGTATGAGCTCACGTAACCTTAACCATGATGCCGAAACTTTGATGCCGAGTGACTGCCTGCTGTCTTTGCCAGGCCTGACTTAACAGGCTGCTAGCAGAAAGTTGGCCAGGTAATTTTTATTGCACATGCATTCACCTCATGACAGCGACTCTTTTTTTTTTTTTTTTGGAGGAAATTGTTACACAGTAGCCTAGGTACCATGTTAATCTAATTCCATACATTCCACCTGCAGGATTTGCAGCAATACCAAGGCCTTCTCCAAAACCATTGTTTAAGAAATTAACCTTTAATCCCAGCACTCAGGAGGCAGAGGCAGGTGGATCTCTGTGAGTTTGAGGCCAGCCTGGTCTTCAGAATGAGTTCCAGAACAGGTTCCAAAGCTACACAGAGAAACTCTGTCTTGAAAAAAAGATAACAACAACAAAAACCATTAACACTGCCCTTAGGACTAGCCCATGCTAGCTGAGAACACGCTCTCTTGTCCTGGGACAGCTTTTCCTTTCTTCCTTCCTTCCTCCCTCCCTCTGTCCCTCCCTCCCTCCCTCCCTCCCTTCCTTCCTTCCTTCCCTTTGTCCCCCACTCCCTCCCTTCTCTTCTTTTCTCAAGACAGGGTTTCTCTGTGTATCTGACTGTCCTGGAACTCTGTAGATCAGGCTGGCCTTAAACTCAGAGATTTGTCTGCCTCTGCTTCCTGAGTTCTGGGATTAAAGGTCTGTGCCACCATTGCCCGACTTTTTCTTCTTTTTAGGTGGATGGGTGGAAATGCCTTTAGCCTAACGTTTAGGGAATACCCTTTCCCTTGATACAAGTGTCTTGAAGGAGCTTAACGTAAGGGTCAACCTGGTTTGGTGGTTTGAATAAAAATGGCCCCATAGGCCCATAGGGAGCGGCACTATTAGAAGGTGTGACCACGTTGAAGTAGGTGTGTCACTAGCGGGGTGGGCTTTGAAGTCTCAGAAGCTTAAGCCTGTAAGTATGACAAACATGGGTGAGTATTATTCTGTAATTCTTAATCTATATAGCTTAAAGAGTAAAGTGTCACATTATAACAATAATCAATCTGTGAACAGATGTACAGTATAAGGACAATGACCTCAAAATTCTGATAATATAGAAAAATATCTTAATCAGAGGTAGAAATGTATAGTATAATATGACAAAAATATCCTTAATTTGCATCAATATGTAAAATATCCTAAACAGAAGTAGAAGCATATAAACAATATGACAAAATAATCTTACAAAATACTTTAAACAGAAATAAAAAGGTATACAATATGACAAATGTGAATTTGTAACAATATACAATTTATCTTAAACAGGAATAGAAACATAATTTTACATTTGTATCAATATACAAGAATCCATACCATTGCAAATGATCTAAAACTGATAGTTACTATTTTAATTTACAAGTAGATACAATAACCTACCTTATTGTCCTATCTATCCCTCTTTTTTTCTATTTTAAAAGAGATTCCTGAGTCTAACTTTTATTGCTACACCCTCAGCACTATAACAACTAACAAGCAACCCTTACAGATGACAATTCTCCATAACCCTGAGATAAAACAAAAATCCATCCATCCCACCTATTGGGAGAGGGGCGTTGTATTCTTAGAATTGTTCCTGCTGTCTAGGGGACAATGGTATGGCCATGGGATACTATAAAAAACTGAAGCAATGGTTATGTCTTATGAGGACTAGCTGTAACATTTATAGCCAGCCTCCAAGTAATGGATAAGGCTTATCTGAAGTTCTGGCTAGTGTGGTGTAAAAAGGTGGACCATCTCAGCTAGCCACCTTGGAATGGTCCTGAGCAGTTTGTAGTCCAAAGCCAATCTTGAGTGGTGATTGAGTGGTGAATATCGACTCAAAGGTATTATAATGGACCAGGTAGAGTGGTAGCTGTGGGGTCCTATCATCTTTTTGGAGACCTCAGAGATCACTGTTAGGAAAATTTTTTAATTTTATTTTATTGATATTTATTGAGCTCTACATTTTTCTCTGCTCCCCTCCCTGTCTCCCCCTTCCTGCCTCCCCCTTCCCCCTTCAATCCTCCCCTAAAGTCCCCATGCTCCTAATTTACTCAGGAGATCTTGTCCTTTTCTACTTCCCATGTAGATTAGATCTATGTAAGTCTCTCTTAGGGTCCTCATTGTTTTCTAAGTTCTCTGGGATTGTGGTTTATAGGCTGGTTTTCTTTGCTTTATGTTTAAAAACTACCTATGAGTGAGTACATGTGATAATTGTATTTCTGTGTCTGGGTTACCTCACTCAAGGTAATGTTTTCTAGTTCTATCCATTTTCCTGCAAAATTCAAGAGGTCGTTATTTTTTTCTGCTGTGTAGTACTCCATTGTATAAATGTATCACATTTTCCTTATTCATTCTTCGATTGAGAGGCATTTAGGTTGTTTCTAGGTTCTGGCTATGACAAACAAAGCTGCTGTGAACATAGTTGAGCACATGTCTTTGTGGCACAATTGACCATCCTTTGGATAGATACCCAAAGTGGTATTGCTGGGTCTTGATGTAGGTTGTTTGCTAATTTTCTAAGAAATCATCACACTGACATCCAAAGGGGTTGTACCAGTTTGCATTCCCACCAGCAATTCAGAAGTGTTCCCTTTCCCCCACAACCTCTCCAGCATAAGTTGTCATCAGAGTTTTTGATCTTGGCCATTCTTACAGGTGTAAGATGGAATCTCAGAGTTGTTTTGATTTGCATTTCTCTGATGACTAAGGATGTTGAACATTTCCTTAAGTGTCTTTCAGCCATTTTAGATTCCTCTGTGGAGAGTTCTCTGGTTAGGGCTGTACTCCATTTTTTTTAAAATATTGGATTATATATTCTTTTGGTGACCAATTTCTTGAGTTCTTTGTATATTTTGGAGATCAGACCTCTGTCTGATGTGGGGTTAATGAAGATCTTTTCCCATTCTGTAGGCTGCCGTTTTGTCTTGTTGACCGTGTCCTTTGCTTTTCAGAAGCTTTTCAGTTTCAGGAGGTCCCATTTATTAATTGTTTCTCTCAGTGTCTGTGCTGCTGGGGTTCTATTTAGGAAGTGGTTCCCTGTGCCAACGCGTTCAAGTGTATTTCTCACTTTCTCTTCTATAAGGTTCAGTGTGACTGGCTTTATGTTGAGGTCTTTGATCCATTTGGACTTGAGTTTTGTGCATGGTGATAGATATGGATCTATTTTCATTTTTCTACATGTTGATATCCAGTTATGCCAGCACCACTTGCTAAATATGCTTTCTTTTTTTCATTTGATATTTTTTGCTTCTTTGTCAAAAGTCAGGTGTTTGAAGGAGTGTGGATTGATATCTGGGTCTTCTATTTGTTTCCATTGGTTCTCCTATATGTTCTTATGTCAATACCAGGCTGTTTTCAGTACTGTAGCTCTGTAGTAGAGTTTGAAGTCAGGGATTGTGATGCCTCCAGAAGTTCTTTTATTGTACAGGATTGTTTTGGCTATTCTGGGTTTTTTGTTTTTCATATGAAGTTGAGTATTGTTCTTTCAAGGTCTATGAAAAATTTTGCTGGGATTTTGCTGGGCATTGCATTGAATCTGTAGATTACTTTTGGTAAGATTGCCATTTTTACTATGTTAATTCTGCCTACCAAGAGTATGAGAGATCTTTCCACTTTCTGGTATCTTCTTCAATTTCTTTCTTTAAAGATTTAAAGTTCTTATTCTACAAGTCTTCCACTTTTTTGGTTAGAGTTACTCCGAGATATTTTATGCTACTTGTGGCTATTGTGAAGGGTGTTGTTTCTTTGATTTTTTTTCCCAGCCCTTTTATCATCTGTGTACAGGAGGGCTACTGATTTTTTTGAGTTAATCTTGTAACCTGCTACATTACTGAAAGTGTTTATGAGTTGTAGAAGTTCCTTGGAAGAATTTTTGGGATCACTTGTGTAAACTATCATATCATCAGCAAACAGTGAGAATTTGACTTCTTCTTTTTCAATTTGTATCCCCTTGATCTTCTTTTGGTGTGTTATTGCTCTAGCTAGGACCTCAAGAACTATATTGAATAGATATGGAGAGAGTGGACAACCTTGTCTTGTTCCTGATTTCAGTGGAATTGCTTGGAGTTTCTCTCCATTTAGTTTGATATTGGCTGTTGGCATGTTGTATATTGCCTTTATTATGTTTAAGTATGTTCCTTTTATTCCTGCTCTCTCCAAGACCTTTATCATGAAGGGATGTAATATTTTGTCAACAGCTTTTTCAGCTCTAATGAGATGATCATGTGATTTTTATTTTTCAGCTTGTTTATATGGTGGATTACGTTGACATATTTTTATATGTTGAACCATCCCTGCATCTGTGGGATGAAGCCAACTTGATCATGGTGGATGATGGTTCTGATGTGTTCTTGGATTCGATTTGCCAGTATTTTATTTAGTATTTTTACAGCAATGTTCATGAGTGAGATTAGTCTGTAATTCTCTTTCTTAGTAATGTCTTTCTGTGGTTTGGGTGTCAGGGTAATTGTAGCTTCATAAAAAGAGTTTGGCAATGTTCCCTCTGTTTCTATTGTGAGGAGTATTGGTATTAGTTCTTCTTTGAAAATCTTGAAGAATTCTGAGGTGAAACCATCTGATCCTGGGCTTTTTTTGGTTAAAAGACTTTTGATGACTGTTTCTATTTCTTCAGCAGTTATAGGTCTGTTTAATTTGCTTATCTGATCTTGATTTAATTTTGGTAAGTGATATTTATCCAGAAAGTTGTCCACTTCCTTTAAGTTTTCCAATTTTGTGGAGTATAGGTTTTCAAAATATGACCTGGTGATTCTCTGTATTTCCTCTGTGTCTGTTGTTATGTCCCCCTTTTCATTTCTGATTTTGTTAATTTAGATATTCTCTCTCTGCCTTTTGGTTAGTTTGGATAAAGGTTTGTCTATTTTGTTGATTTTCTTGAAGAACAAACTTTTTGTCTCATTGATTCTTTGTATTGTTTTCTTTGTTTCTATTTTGTTGATTTCAGCTCTCAATTTGATTATTTCCTGCCGTCTAGTTCTCTTAGGTGAGTTTGCTTCTTTTTGTTCTAAAGTTTTCAAATGTTCTGTTAATTCACTAGTGTGGGCTTTTTCCAGCCTCTTTATGTAGGCTTTTAGTGCTATGGACTTTCCTCTTAAGACTGCTTTTATTGTGTCCCATAAATTTGGATATGTTGTGTGATCATTTTCCTTGAATTTTAGAAAATCTTTAATTTCCTCCTTTATTTCTTCCTTGACCCATTGATGATTCAGGTGAGCATTGTTTAATTTTCATGTGTTTGTGGGTTTTCTGGAATTAGTATTGCTGTTGACTTCTAGTTTTAAAGCATGGTGATCCAATAAGGTACATTGGGCTATTCCAATTTTTTTTGTATTTATTGAAGTTTGTTTTGTTACTGAGTATGTGGTCAATTTTTGAGAGGGTTCCATGAGGTTCTGAGAAGAAGGTATATTCTTTTCTGTTTGGATGGAATATTCTATAGATATCTGTTGAGTCCATTTGAGTCATAACATCTGTTAGTTCTCTTATTTCTCTGTTCATTTTTTGTCTGACTGACCTGTCCAGTGGTGAGAGGGGAGTGTTGAAGTCTCCCATTATTAGTGTGTGGGGTTTAATATATGATTTAAGCTTTAGAAATGTGTTTCTTTTACGCATGAGGGTGCCCTTGTATTTGGGGCATAGATGTTTAGTATTGAGATTTTCTCTTGATGGATTTTTCCTGTGACTAATATGAAATGACCTTCATTGTCTCTTTTGACTGATTTTAGCTTGAAGTCTATTTTGTTAGATATTAGGATAGCTACACCGCTTGTTTCTTAGGTCCATTTGATTGGTATATATTTTTTCCCAGTCCTTTACTCCGAGATGATCTGTCTTTGAGGTCGAGATGCGTTTCTTGTATGCAGAAGAGGGATGGATTCTGTTTTCATATCCAATCTGTTAGCCTGTGCCTTTTTATAGGTGAGTTGAGTCCATTTACATTAAGGGATATTAATGACCAGTGGTTGCTATCTCCTGTTAATTTAGTTTTCATCGTTGGAGGTGTTAATTTGTGCATCTCTTTTCTTCTTCAGGATTTGCTGTAATGAAACTGTTAGGAAAATTTACTGTTCACTATGGAAAAGTTAACGTTATTAATATCAAAACAGAAAGTTCAAAATTTAAGATATATATATATATACATATATATATATCTTAAATATTTCTCCAAATAAAGATTCTACAGAGTCAAAATAAGTATGAAGGGAAAGAGATTTCTTGACAATAATCCCTAGATTTTGGTTTTCTTCTGTTCCACACCAGGTGGCACATAGGTGTCTGCTATGAGACAAAGCCTCTGAATTTTTTCTTTTAACAACATGCTTGGATTTAGAAAAGGAGAGAACAACACTCCAACTCCAAAGTCATCTTTTTATAATTTATCCGGGATTTCGTTTTCTTTGAAAAATAAAGAGACATTAATTTTTAGGTAGTGAGATTTTACCCTGTAGAGCACTTTGGTACCACCATGTTAGATTTCTCTTTGCCTGGTAATTTTTTCTGGATAGTTTTCCTTTTTTCTTTGAATGCCTAGATGTCCAAGGTCTTTTGATTTCTTTAAATAGGTATTTTTTATTTTCCTGTAAAGACAAAAAATGTGTATGGCTTTATTTGACTGCTTAGTCTTTCCTCTTTTATACACCAAGCTCCATGAAGGCAAAACCCAGTGTTTCTCACACCGCTATAACCCTAGATGAGTGGTTCTCAACCTATGGGTGGAGAGCCTGCTCGATAAACCTCTTAGCTCCGAAAATGTTTACATCACGATTCATAACAGCAGCAAAATTACAGTTGTGAAGGAGCAACAAAATCATTTTATGGTTGGAGGTCACCACAACATGGAGAATTATATTAAAGGGTCACAGCATTAGGAAGTTTGAGAACTACTGGCCGAGATTCTGGGCAAGTAGTGTGTAGTTGGTGTTTAAAAGCTGTAGCGAATGAATGAATGAATGAATGAGTCCCAGAACTCTGGCATTCCCTGTGTGTCATGTCACCTCTGCACCAACAGCTGTGTGCAGGGCACGTGTGGGGCATCCTGTTATCTCATTGTTCCTTTGGAAGTTGTGGTCTCTTATAAACTGCCATCATTTGAGAAGTTTCATAGAATTCTTAACACGATTTCTGAAAATGGAAATTTCGATTGAGGCTTGGGGGATGGTAACAATGTATGGTCATTTTCCATTGTTCATAATAATTTTTTTGATTTACCAAATTTTTTGTGTCTCTAAGACAAATTTTGTGTCCTTAGTAAAATGAATCACTCTATAGGGATTTTAAAGTCATAATGGAATCAATCTTGGTCAAGATATTGCTGCTTTAATTATGCCCATTTTTTTCAACATTCCAGCTTTGGGACTCTTTTTAAGCTTATTACAATTTTTCAAAGTGAAAATTGCCATGGTGCCCTCTGGTGGAATAAGAGAGAATTTCCTTCCTTTTTTCTTCCTCTTCCCTTCCCTCGGAATACTTGCTTGCAAGCAAATATATATATATATTGGCTTTTCGAGGTAGGATTTCTCTGTATAGCCCTGACTGTCCTGGAACTCACTTATGTAGATCAGGCTAGCCTCAATCTCAGAGATCCACCTGCCTCTCTGCCTCCCGAGTGCTGGGATTAAAGGTGTGCGCCACCACTGCCTGGAAACAGACAAGATAGATATATTTACAGCAAGCAGGTGCTGCAGAGGAAGGGCAAGTGTGTAAAGGATTATGGTTTGAGAATAGAGAGAAAGACAGGAGCCACAGTGTTCATATTACCTGGCAATGATGACTAACTAGGCCTTCTACCTAAGAGGTCAGGTAAAGATGGCGGCGATTGCAACACTCACAGCTGTGCTTACAGACGGCCATGGTGGAAACAGGAGCGGAAATCGGTTAACGAAGCAGAATCCATTTGCTAGGACTTCGTTAAAGCTGATAAAATCATGATGCATCTGTCAAAGTGGCAAGGCTTTCAGTCCGGCTTCCTTTTACCAGGCCATGACTCCAGCACTCCTCTGGAGAGCAATGCTGTTTCTGCATGGGGATAAAAACGGGACTTTTTGGAGGCCGTCTGAATCATACACCAGAGAGATCTGCTAGGAGAGCAGGTTGTCAGGCCAGTCAGCCCCAAAAGGATGGCAAAGCTGCGCTCAAGCACCTAGGGCCTTAAGACAGCGGGAAGCGATGTCTTTCATTGTTTCCATGTGTTCATCTGAATGCACTAAATAAAATTTATTAAAATATTAGAAAAAAAAACCCTGGGTAGTGGTGGCACACTCCTTTAATCCTAGCACTTGGGAGGCAGAGTCAGGCAGATCTCTGAGCCTGATGCCAGCCTGGTTTATAGAGTGAGTTCCAGGACAGTCAGGGCTACACAAAGAAACCCTGTTTCAAAACACCAAAAGGGAAAACAAAAACAAAACCAGCTTTGCAGGAGCCTTTTGAGCACAGCAGGCAGCATGCCAGTCTCGTAAATAAAGTAAATCTTACAAAGAAAGCCTGAGTGTATTTCATTTGTAATTATCTTGTTTGAAAGATCTATAAAGTAATAATTACAAATTTGTGTTGATATGTACACAACATGAAATATGTGGTTCATATGATCATAAAAGTACTAGGGAAGAGGCAGAGAATAAATAGGAAAATATTTGCACACTATGGAAGTTAATAGTAACCCGGAGTGCACTTGCTTTACACCATATGTAAACACTAAGATATTGACTACAAGCCCCAGGAAACTATCAAAAATAAGCTTAAAATTTCATTGCATTAATTTTTTTGCATGTGGTGCATGTGTGTGCATGTGCCACAGCACACATGTGGAGGTCAGGAGAATACTTGCAGGAATTGGTTTTGCCCTTCTCTATGTGGATCCTTGGAACCAATTTTAGAAATTCAGATTATCCTCAGACTCTTATTTTAACTCTTTATTTTTTTTGTTTTTGTTTTTTTTTAACTATTTTTTTGAGAAGACAATGGAGCATTACATTTAAAACACACAAAGGAAGAAAAATGCCAGTATGAAGTTTACTAAAAATATCTTTTCATGGTGGGGGGGAGGCTGGAGAGATGGTTCAGAGGTTAAGAGCACTGACTGCTTTTCCAGAGGTCCTGAGTTCAATTCCCGGCAATCACATGGTGGCTCACAACCATCTGTAATGAGATATAATGACCTCTTCTGGTGTACAGGAAAACATGCTGTATATAACAAATAAATAAATCTTTTAAAAAAATCTTTTCGGCAAGAGGCTGTAGAAAAACCGTAATGAAGACACAGAGACTCGTGACTTCAGGTATTCATGTATACCTTTATTGAGTGACCTCTAAAGAAAAAGCTTTAACCGAGCAGCTGCTGACAAGATAATGACAAAGCCCCGAGGGATGAACGATAGCAAAGGCAGGAATGGTCCTCGCCAAGAAAGAAAGCCATCCCAATTGTGTGGTCCCTAACGAGTTAATGGAACTCAGTAGCTCTTGTTAGTAGTTGATAGCTACTACTAACTGCTAATAGTTAACAGTTAACACCTGACAGAAGAGAAGAAGCCCTGTGGTCCTGTCTACCCCATCTCCTGAGTTAAGCTGGGTGTGACGCATTTCTAGACTTACCCATCTATTTGCAGGAATCTGAATTAGAGAATTCACTAAATAACGGAATTAGAATGCACTGAGTGGGGGCATAGACAGCAGATTAAACAACCTCTGGTTTCAAACGGAAAAAAGAAAGAGAAAATTTATAAAATTTAGAAAAGATCCTGTACTCAACTGCTTCTATTGAAAATGCATATATGATACAAAAGTTTTGCTGGGCAGTGGTGGCGTATGCCTCTAATCCCAGCACTCAGGAGGCAGAGGCAGGCAGTTCTCTGTGAGTTTGAGGCCAATCTGGTCTACAGAGCTAATTCGAGGATGGCCAGGCAGTGACACCTCTATCTCAGAAAAAAAAATTAGTTATATCTCTAGGAAATATAGTAATGATTATAAATACACATACAAAAATATATACACAAATACACATGTAAACACCTATACACATGTAAACATAAATATGCACATGTACACTTAAGTACACATGTAATTATACACGTGAACACACATGAATGTACACATAAGTACGTCTACATACATATTAAAATAGAAATGCACACATAAATATGAACATGTAGGGCTGGAGAGATGGCTCAGTGGTTAAGAGCATTGCCTGCTCTTCCAAAGGTCCTGAGTTCAATTCCCAGCAACCACATGGTGGCTCACAACCATCTGTAATGAGGTCTGGTGCCCTCTCTGACCTTCAGGCATACACACAGACAGAATATTGTATACATAATAAATAAATAAATATTTTAAAAATATGAACATGTACACACATATACACAGAAGTGTATTATGTACACACAGATATACAAATGTACATACATGCATATACACACAAACATGAAAATGTACAGAATGAACATATAGTCACATGAACACACATACATATACATATAACTATATGATGTACAGACACATAAATAAACACATGTACAATACTATACAATATATACACTCACACATATGTACACACATAAATGTACAAACAAATATATACATATACACATAATTTACACATACAAACACACAAAGTTACACACAAATATACACAAGCACAAATAAATGTATATACACATGCAAAAACACATGAATATATATGTACACACATAAATATATACATGTATGCTGTGGGATAATCCTGTACACTGTGAATATGTATTACTCTCATTGGTTAATAATAAAACTAATTTGCCCTATAGCAAGACAAAATAAAGCTAGGCAGGAAAGCCATACTGAAAATACAGAGAGGGAGAAGGGCAGGGTCAGGAAAAGAGAGACGAGCCAGCCACCAGGAAGCAAGTTGCTAGAGGACAGGTAAATCCATTAGTTGTGTGGCAAAATGTAGATTAATAAAAATGGGTTAAGTTGTAAGAGCTAGTTAGTGATAAGCCTGAGCAATAGGCCAAACATTTTGTAATTAACATAAGCCTTTGTGTGTTTATTTGGGATTGGGTAGTTGGACAGAAAAGCTCTGCCTCTGTTTACACATGTACACACAAAGAAACACATTTGAATGCGTATATACAACATAAATATACACATGTATGCACACGTAAAAAGGTGTACACATACATGTGCACACACAAATATATACATAAACATCATTTATATATACACAAATATAAATGTACATATATGCATGCATATTGAATATTCATATGTACACATGAAAGCATATGAATAGCATATAAATATACATATGAACGCTGTCTTAGTCACTTATCTCTGTAAAACAACACCATGACTAAGGCAACCTTTTTTGTTTTCTGTTTTTGTTTACAGGGTTTATCTGTGAAACAGTCCTAGTTGTCCTGGAACTCACTCTGTACACCAGGCTGGTCTTGAACTCACAGAGATCTGCCTGCGTCTGCCTGTTGATTCCTGGGAAGCAAGGTAAGGGATAATCTGAAATGGCTAATGTAAACCCATCCTGTCCTCCCAGTGTTATTGTACCTGCCTTGTCACTGCTCAGCCGACCATCCCTAACAGCCACAACCACCACAGTGAGGCTTCCTGGATGGTCATGACCTTGATCATGGTCTAAACATATTATGTAGTGTCTGGAAGATGCAGTTGAGCCCACAAAGAGAGTAGATGTTACCAGACCACTCTAACTCCTCACTAATATATCCCCACCCCCAGTGCTGATGTAATTGTGGTTTTTGTATTTTAAAAAATGCTGTACCCCTGAGCTTGGGTATCAAGAATCTTACCAGAAGGATGAGCCTTCTCTTGGTCTGGTCATTAAAAAGAACTCAGAACTTGTAATTGGCTTAATCACTGTGATTGCCAGTAACTATGAAATGACGGGGGTCATTTCATTTGGAGGACCCCAGTAAGATTCCCCACGCTCTGTGGGACTCAGCCTCGCTCCCAGCCTTTCCGGCAAGAGAGAGGTCTCAGGGGAGGGTGTCCCATGACAAACATTCAGGGTCCTTCTCCTCTCAGAGTCCGGAGAGGTCCGGAATGACTGCTGTGTCCCAACGCCACAATCGAGTTCTTCTGACACTCCTGGGAGGTGAGCCTGTGTGAAGAATTCAGTTCCCGTTCTGGTTCTGGTTGAGGAGGACGAGCCCCACCGGGAGCCTTCTGGATAAGAGGATGCGCTCCAGCGGAATCTTCTTCTGGATAACGGAATAGGCCCAAGAGAATCTGCTGGAGATTAGGAGGATCCTTTTTGGAGGAGCCCTCTTCCTGGTTTGGGAAGAAACTTTTTGGCGAGATATTCTTCCCCAGTCCTCCCACTCTTTTGGCTCTCCAGTAGTGGGGGACCCTGTATCCTGGCTCTGTCTCTCAGTAGAGAGATATGGTTTCAGTTTCGCTTGACTGAATGGCTTAGGGAGTTAGTTGTTTATTTGATTTCTTGATTTTGTTGCTTGTGTTTTTGTTTTGTCTCGCTCCCCCGCAATTATCCCCCTTCAACGGGAGCTGACTCTTGACGGGAATTCTGCGGGTTTTCCGGATTCTGCCAGTAGGTGGCACCCTACTCCTCCGTATGTCGTTCTTAGCAGTCTTTTTTTTTTTTTTTTTGGTCTGATCGGAGTGTCTCCGTTCCTTTCAGGACTGGAAATTTCCAGGTCCTGGAGCCACACCCCTGGCGCCACCCGCAGCGCCTTTCGCCGGGGGATCCGCAGGGGAGGGTGGTTCTCGGGCTATGGCCGGACCTCTGGCCTGCTTCACGCGGCAAAGTCCCCTGACCTAAACAGGCTGTGCTCGCTGTGTGCCCCGGCCCAGCTTGCTTCATCTGGGGTGCGGAGCTTCATCTGGGGTGTGGAACTCCTGCTCCTCTAGCGGGGGAGGGGAACAGGGAGGGGGAAGAAACACGACGACGGTGACGGAGGACCTGCGGGAGGGCTGGCGGGGAGACAGACACGCCCACACTGCTGTCAGCTCGGAGCAGACCGCTGGGATCCTGTCACCAGCCTAGGGACATTTGTTCTGCCGCCGCCTGAGGCCTAGGACCAGACTCTACTCGGCTTCCTTCCCTCTGTGTGCAACCCATCTCCCATCTTCCCCACCTCTTACAGATTCTTCCTCCTCCCTCCAACCACCGGCCCCTCTGTCCCATCCCACCTCTATACCCGAACTGAATACAACCAGTTTCCCCAGTGCCCTTCCTTCAACACCCTTGGTTTCCCTCTTGAGGAACAGCCACGTCCTGGACTCAAGTCCAAGCCTCTGTTTTTGGGTCACAAGAGTAGTTCCCTCATGGCGGGGGGGGGGGGGGGGGGGGCGGGGGGACAACTCCTTAGAGGAGGGTGTCGCCCTTTCCTGATCTTCTCCCCATCTGTATAATTGGAAGACTCAGATTCCCAAGCCCTATTTTAAATAAGTTCCAAGCTCTAACTGCCCTCCTTGAGTCTGTCCTCCACACTTACTGTCTGGCCTGGGATGATTGCTAGCAACTCCGGACTCTTCACTTCAGAGGAAAGAGAATGTTTTGGGAGGCAGAGGCAATAAAGGCCCTTTTTTGGCCTCAGCAACTGGTATGGATGCTGAAAAGCTACTTTTGAGGCAGTTTTCCCATTCAAGCAACATGTTTGGGACCCCAATATGTACACAGATTCCCAGGTACTGGACACTTCCCAGGTACCTTATGTCTACAGTTTGGGTGCAGCTCAAAAGCCTGCTAATCTGTCTAAGACTACTGGGGTCCTCCTGGAATGTTTCTCACAAGAAGATTTAGAATTTACACCCTCTTTGATCCAAGGGCTTTTATCAACTCAGTCAACTCCGGATATCCGAAACCAAACCAATCCAAACCAAAACCACTACCACCAACAAAACCCCCAAAAGTTAAAGGGCTTTGCAGGGACGAATATCTGTTAGTTCACCAAGGTGGCCCCAAAAGTCCACAATACCTGAGATACTGAGAGCAGAGGCAAGCACACCCAGGCAGGCAAAGATCACGCTGATGACCTTCAGGTCGGTTCGCTGTGAGTTCCCTACCATTCACACTGTGCATGTCGAATGGAGAAAGCTTCAAATATAAAAAGTGGGACCAGTTACAATAAAAAGATGCCCGGCCAGGGGGCCAGAGACTCCATGAAGGACGGTCACCTCACACTTGAGAGAACAGCCAGCCTAGGCTACAAACAGGTAATTCACCTCTTTATGGTGGCAACAGACTGCCCTTTCACCCCGTGGGCAGAGATCTTCTTAGAAAATTAGGGACCACATTGCCTTTCCTTCTCAAGAAGCTAAAGCTTCCTTTGCACCTGCTACCAACTCAGTTTAACCATCCTCTGTCTGAAGACATCTTCTATCTCCCCCAGACTCCACAACAGAGCAAATCCAGACTCAGGGACCTCGCTCCAGGATGAATGCCCCAGGCTTCGCAGTGCACCACCCATTAGTGGTAAGTCTCTTGGCTACAGCCACATCAATAAGGGTCTGGCAATGTCCCAAAGATTAGACTGGAAATTGCTCCCCATATCAAGATGCTATTAGAAGCTCACATCCTCATCTGCCTTGCCTGCCTGTCCATAAACCAGGGACTGCAGATTATTGGCCAGTCTAGGATCTCTGGGAGGTAAATTAATGGACTGCAACCGGTTATCCTACTGCTCCAATGCTGTACACTTTGCTCAGTCGCCTCCCACCAGACCACCAGGTCTATACCGTCCTGGACCTTAAGGATCCCTAATTCTCCCTTCCCCTGGCCTTTGAATGGACTGATCCAACGTCTAATGAGACTAGCCAGCTAATCTGGACACGGCTACGCCAAGGGCTCAAAATTCCCCTACACTCTTTGGGGGAGGCATTACAAAAGATGTCGCAGGATTCAGAACGTCACACCTTAATTCAATTCTGCTCCAGTATGGAGATGATCTACTGGCAGCCGCACAAAAGACTTGGTCCAGTTGCTCCAGAAATTAAGATGTCTTGTCTCTGAGAAAAAGGCTTAGTTCTGCCGAACAGAAGTCTCCTGACTGGGAAACAAGCTCACTCAAGGTAATAAATAAAAATAATTACTAAAAACAAGCCCTCGAAGTGCGGCAGGAAAGGAATCTGTTCTTCAGATCCCCATTCCTCAGGCCTAGAAGCAGGCAGGAAAACTCCTGGGGGGGTCAGGGTGGGATGTTGCAGGCTCTGGATTTCTGAATTTACTAAAAATAGCCAGACCTTTTGTTCTGCCACTGTGGGAGACCAGTCTTTAAAGTGAACTGAAAAAACAAAACAAAGCAAGGTTTCTAGGAATGAGATCAAGCTCTGACCCAAGCCCCAGTTTATATATATACATACATACATACACACACATACACCTACATATATACACACATATATACACATACATGTTATATATATATATATATATATATATATATATATATATATATATATAATCTTTAAACCATTCCACCTCTTCATCCACAAGACTCGGGCATTGAAAAGGGTGTTTTCACTCAGATCCTGGGATCTGGTAGAGATCTGTAACATATTTATTTGTCCAAATATCAACCCAGTGGCCTCTAGTTGGCCATCCTGTCTGCATGCCATTGATGTGTTTATCTAAGTTGTTCTATTACCAATAAAAACTCAGGAGTCAAACATGGGGTGAAAACCCGAAAGATCAAAGAAGTGGTAGAAGAGCAACCAGTCAATCTCTCCACACTTCCCAGTTTGACGAGACCTCAAAATCTCTTCGTCCTTCCCTACTTCGTTCTGTGCATCTTCTCTATCCATATTTCTGGCTTCTTTATGACTAATTCCAACCAGCTAGTCACTGGCTCCGCCCCCTGATCCAAAGTTATGTTTATTAACACAGTCTCCGGGCGTCACAGTGCGATCAAATACCCTGCAACATGCCATAGTCTGCTTTACCAGTAAGGGAAACTGCCAAGCTCACCCTGGGCTCTTCATGCTATGAAAACCCTCCTCAGAGGGGCAGACAGCCAGTGGATGTCACATGCTCCCATAACTCAGAATCATAGTCCGTTGCTTGATCAGCCCTGTACAGTCTCAGCTCTGCAACACTGATGCCCGAGGACAACCCCTTCCATGAGATGACGACTCGCTGGATATTTCTCAGGCCAGCTACCCAGATTGCCGGGACACTCGCCAGCTTGAGGCAGAGGCCGTCTCTTTACTGACAGAAGCAGCCCTGTCATCAGCGGAGCCAGGAAGGCCAGGCTGGAGCAGCAGTAATTACCCAATGCACCACTGTGTGAGCATCAGTCTTGCTACAGGGCAGATCATCCCCAAAGCAGAGCTGATGACTTTCCATGTTCAGGCCATGATTTATAAGGAGAGAGGCCTACTGATCGAAAACAAAACAAAAAACTGTTAAAAACAAAAAGAAAGCCCTTGCTCTCCGTGAAGTCTGGCTCCCCAAGGATGCAGCTGTTAATCTGTTTCAAGGGGCATCCAACAGCCAACACACCTGAAGGCCAAGGAAATCAGAGGGCAGACCAGGCCGCCTGACAACAGCAGAAAGGGCCTGTGGAGCCCTTTTCTGTCCTGCTCACTGCTTTTCCTGATCCCCAGCTCCCTCCCCAGCCCATCTACCCCAGTAAGAAGAGAGCAAGGCAAGCTCCCAGCAGGTAAAACAGGATCCAACTAGATGGTGGATCTTGCCAGACGCCAGAATTATCCTTTCTTCAGCCTTGGGACATCTTTTGGTGTATTAACCGCACCAGACTACCCATCCGGTGCCCCCAGACTGAGTTATCATCTTCCAGGCACCAGATTCTGCATCTCCAGAAGATGGTTGCCTAGGCTGCCTCTCAGTGTCTGTCTTGCACACAGGTCAGCCAAGGCGAGGGACCAAGGGAGTCCCGGCCAGTTGTGTGAGTGGATTAGCCCCTGGTGGGAAATGGGTATTCAACTTCACAGAGATGAAGCCTTCTCACACTGCGTGGAAGTTCTGTTAGTGTCTGTGGATGCCCTTCTCAGAATGAATAAAAGCCTCTGCTACCTGGAAGGAGACTGCTCTGACAGTGACCAAGAGATTATTTATTTATTTATTTATTTATTTAGGTTTTTTTTTGAGACAGGGTTTCTCTGTGTACCTTTGGAGCCTGTCCTGGAACTTGCTCTGTAGATCGGGATGGCCTTGAACCCACAGAGACCCACCTGCCTCTGCCTCCCGAGTGCTGGAATTAAAGGCGTGCGCCACCACCACCCAGCTTATTGTTGTTGTTTTTAAATATGAGATTATCCATTGGTTCCAGCTGCCCCTGTGAACCGGGTCAGATAATGACCCTGCCTTCACTTTGTCCACAGCTCCAGCGGTCAGTAAGGCCTTACTGAAAAGTAACCTGGAAGCTCCCTTGCTCCTACTGACCTCAGAGCTCTGGACAGGTTGAACTCACAAGCTGAACTGCTGTGTGATGATTTTTGCTCTTTTGGCTTTTTTGGGGGGTCCGCCACCCAGCTCCCAAGTAAACACACACAGAGGCTTATCCTTAGTTATGAATGTACGGGCTTAGCCTGACTTGTTTCTTGCCAGCTTTTCTTAAATTATCCTGACGACCTTTTTTCTTTGGGCTTTTATCTTTCTTGCTTCTGTATATATCTTTCCTTCTTACACCGTGGCTGGCTGGGCGGCTGGGTGGCTGGGTGGCTGGGCCCTGGTGTTCTCTTCTCCTTGTTCTCCTGTTGCCCCTCTTCCTCATTTCTCCTTCTATTTATTCTCTCTGCCTGCCAGCCCCACCTATCTTTGCTCCTGCCTCGCTATTGGCCATTCAGCTCTTTATTAGACCATCAGGTGTTTTAGACAGGTAAAGAATCCCAGCTTCACAGAGTTAAACAAATGCTGCCTAAACACAAACAACATACCTTAAAATAATATTCCCCAACACTGGACTAGTAAATTCACTCGCTCTAAATTAATTTTGGAATCCAGTGAACATTGGCCCAATCTTTTACCCCTGGTCCTTCTTGGCATGTGATATACTCCTTACAAGGCAGCTAGCTCTGTGAGATTAAGATTGGAAGGCTGCCCCTCCCCCCTCACTGTTGCCCCATTTAAGAGAGCCTGTCATTGAGGAAATTGTTCATCAGTCTTTTTAAAAGTCTTTCCAGGCTCTCCAGCAGGAGCAGACTGCAGCCCCTCTTGGGGTTCAAGGTGCCCGTCCAGCTCCCTCTTCGGTTGGTGCCTCGTCTTTCATTCCAACCAGGGGACCAAACACACTTCAAGAAGTTTCAGAAAGACAGACAGACACGGACTTGTAAGGACCTCATACTGGTGTCCTGATAGTCCCCAGGATTTATCACTCCCGTGCCTAGTCTGTTCCAGACCAGGACTAGAAACAGAACTTCTCAGCTGGACCAGACCACTCAGGCTGAGACTCTTTCACATAGGACTCCTCTTCGGTCATACCCCTCCCCCCTTGTAATACCAGTCTCATGGCTACTCTTAGTCCAGAAGTTCATTTCTCTTCCGCAGGACCCGGGTTTGCCTGTACCACTGGTCTCATTCACTGTAGGACCTCAACACATCTGCATGATAGTCCAGTTTTATATATGATTGCACACGTACCACCCCCAAATTGTATGCTTATTCAGGATCAGAGGGGCCACCTCTCATTCCCCTTTGGACTGCCCCACAAGTAATGCAGGAGAGCTGCCTCTCTCCTCGTCCCAGTGATGGTAGGAATGTGGGTGGCAGGGGCCGCTGCCTTCAGTACTGCAGCCCTACTCAGAGGAAAAGAATGGGTCTATAACAGATATGTCATCAGACAGATGCAGGCATTACATACCCTCCATATGTGCTGTGTCTATGTGAAGTCTTTGGCAGATGTAGGCCTGTTGTAGGATATTATGTTAATGAGGCAAAGATGTGTTACACTTGTTCATGCTGCAAATTACTTTAACTTTGTAAATGTAACTAATGTTACTTTAACTGTGTAAAGGTGTGTTACATTTGTTTATGCTGTATTTGTTTTAGGATGTAAGGATATGTGTTTACTAATGTAAAGATGTGTTGCATTTGTTTCACCTTGCCTGCTTAAGGCACCTGATTGGTCTAACAAAAAGCTGAACAGCCAATAGCTAGAAGAGAAAGCAGGAATAAGAGGAGGAGGAGGAGAGAATGAGGGAGATGCCCAGGGCCAGAAGCCAAGCAGCTGCCCATCAGCCAGACACGAGAAGCAGTGAAAGTAAGATATACAGACGTAAGAAAAGTAATAGCCCCGAGGCAAAAGGTAGAGAAAGAAACAGGTTAATTTTATTTAAAAGAGCTAGCCAGAAACAAGCCTAAGCTAAGCCAAGCATTCAAAACCACTACTAAGTCTCCATGTCATGATTTGGGAACAGTTGGTGGCCCAAAAGAAAAGGCCTGGTCCTCTAAAACTGGCAAGGCAAGGACTTAGTTTTCACGTCCAGGGAGGACTTTCTGTAACACTGGGAGAGCCTTCTTGCTTCTATGCTAGCAAATCAGTAGTTCTCAAAGAGATTTTGCAAAAGTCAAGAGGCAAAAGGTGTGTGAGTCAAATAATTCCTGGTACCACAAAATGTTTGATTGGAACCCATGGCTCACAATCCTCCTCACTGGCCTGACTGGTTCCTTCCTCCTCCACTTTATAGGACCAGATACAGAGTCTCATATAGTAAATTGCCTCCTAAAGTTCATCAGACAAAGAATTACTTGGGTTGATCTAACGACCCTCAGGACCCAGTATTTACCCCTTAGACAAGATTGAAGTTTAAACTAAAGGGACGGGAGAATGAAATTACGAAAGTAACAGCATCTTATTTCACTGATATTTTGCACCTCCCTGGTCTCTTCTCCGCCACCCACCCCCAACAGCCATATTCACCTTGGTGAGGCTTCCTGGACTGCCCATAACCTTGATCATTGCCCAAAAGTGTTCTGTAGTGTCTGGAATATGCCCCTGAGCTTTACACAGAAAACAGATGTGACTAGGTCACTCTAAATCCTCACTAAGGTACCCCCCCCAAAAAAAGGCTGTAGTCCTGAGTTTGGACACCAAGAGACTTCCAGAGACACAATCCTGCTCTTGGTATGGCTGTCAATAAAGGACTCAAAACTTTTAATTGGTTCAATCAGTGTGAATGTCAGTAACTATCTTGTAGTGAAACGCCTGCTCTATGTGCTACATGCTACAGTAAGGTTCGCGAGTCAGGCAAGAGCCTGGAAATTGAAACACACACACAGTAGTAATGCCAAGAATACCCTCTTTATTATGGTCCAGGGCAGCTTATATAGGGTCTCCTTGACTAATGGTCACGCCCTAACTCTCAGCTGCAAGCCCACCAGAAACCACTTACCTGCCATCAGGAACTCCTGAGGGTCTTGCACAAAACAAGTTGTTTTCTCAGAGCAGCTGCAAGCATAGGAAAGCAAGTTGTTTACTCCGGCAGGCGGGTGGGGGTGTCACAGAAAATTCAGGGTCTGGGGGTCCACAGACCCCCAACATCTTGTGGGAATCATTTCAGTCTGCTGTAACATTCTGCCGGTCCTAGGGCAAATGGCAATTTCACCAGGACACTCCCTGGCCCTGCAGGGCAATAGAGACCTTTTTCTTTAAATTAATTTTTAAAAAAATTTGTGTGCATTGATGTTTGTTTGTTTGTTTATTTATTTATTTCTGGTTTTTCAAGATGGGTTTCTCTGTGTAACAGCCCTAGCTGTCCTGGAACTAGCTTTTGTAAACCAGACTGACCCCGAACTCACAGAGATTCACTTGCTTCTACCTTCCAAGTGCTGGGATTAAAGGCGTGTGCCACCACCGCCCGGCTTTTTTTTTTTTTTTTTACCATGGCTTTGCCATGGGTGTCACATCCTCAGGAACTGCATTTACAGACAGTTGTGAGTTGCCACGTCGGGTCCTCTGGAAGAACAATCACTGCTCTTAACCACTGTGCTATCTCTCCAGCTGGGTAGAGACCTTAATGAGGGAAAGTAGAATTTCCCCAGCCTGAGAACTGGCCCCTGGAAGCAGTAACTGGAGGCACAGGGGCCGATACAGAGATGCCGTGAGAGCCTGCCACAGCAGAGGTGCCTAGGACACGAGTGTTGTCTTTATGTTCTGAGAATGGGACCCAGGGCTTAGCGATGCCAACTGAGCCCCAGCCCCTGTCCCGAGCACATGCTTCCAGAACTGAGCCCCACAATTCAACTCTTGCCTCTCTGACCACAGGGATCAGCAGTGCAGGTTTCTTCTCTTTTTGAGAGTGGCTGCTTCTTTGCTCTTTCCTACACGTGGCTTCTGATAGTCTTCCTGCTCCCGTATCCCCTGGGGCTCACCCGGGTTGAGTCCTATCTCAAGTTCTTAAGTTAGTCACGTCTGCAAGGGGCTCTGTGCCATACAAAGTAACACAGACCTCTTCCACTGGGATACGGCTGTCTCTGGAGGCTGTCCAGTTGTTACATCCGTTGATACTCGTGTCTCCAAAAGCCAGGTTTCCACCAGCCTCTGCCAATTCACGGCTGTGCTGTGACCTTTTCCAAGAACTCAAACTTCTTTGGCCCTCAAATTCTCCATCTACGCATTATCTCTGAGGACCCGTGGTGGTTAGGGGCAGCGTAGGCACTGCTCTGAGCAATGCCTGCCAAGTGCACAGGACAGTAGTAATGGAAACAGTTACACTAGAACTCAAAGACTGAGGGCTCATCTGTGCCAGATCCAAGCTGAACACTGAGTTTATGTAGGTGAACCAGAGCCGGGCCTTTGTTAGGTCTCAAACCTGGGACAAATGGCTGAGGTGTCTATTTAAGATACCTAAGTGGATGCTGGCTACCTGATTCTCCCAGCATTCCTCAGTCCCTGCCTGTTACAGGGTCCTTCTGGCTGGTATACACAGTCATCACCCTAAACTTCTCCAGCCCAGGGGCAGGGATACCCCTCCCTATATAATTCAGCCATTTTGGTTACCTGCCTTCTTTGTACCTTTGGGCCTCCTGGCTGCTGCTCCTGGTTCCTCCTTCTCCCCTCTCCCTTCTCCTTACATGGTACAGCTCAGCCTGGTCATGACTACTCTGGACTCTTCGAGACCTTCCTGCTCTGGAACATATACAGACATGCTCTCCCATGTATATATTTGGTTATTTGTTTTTTTGAGACAGGGTTCCTCTGTAATCCTGGAACTTGCTCTTGTAGACCAGGCTGGTCTCAAACTCACAAAGATCTGCCTGTCCCTGCCTCCCGACTTCTGGGATTAAAGGCATGTGCCACTGCCGCCTGGCCCACGTATCTATATTAAACATTTTCCCCCACTATACCTGGGACCAGTCATGTTCCCTTCCTTTCCTTTCTACCTACCTACCTACTTGCCTACTTACCTACCTACCTCCCTACCTCCCTACCTATTCATCCATCCATCCATCTATCTAGTTCATCTTGTACTGAAACCCGGAACAAGTCATACTCTTTCCTTTAATTTCTTTTTTTCACCCAGTGTTGGTTCATGACTTTAATCCCAGCACTCAGGAGGCAGAGGCAGGTGGATCTCTATGAGTTTGAGGCCAGCCTGGTCTACATAGTGAGTTCCAGGGCAGTCAGAGCTGTATTTTCCCCCTGTCTCAGGGTGGGTGGGAGGGGAAAACAACAACCCTAACCAAGAGCATCAAATGCTCTTAACTGCTGAGCCACACAGTCAGGAGTCAGCAGGCCTTGTGGCACTTTCTATGGACACTTCCAAGAAGACAGACTCAGAACAAATAATCACAATTACTGGAGAGACCCAGAGAAGTCCAGAAAGGTCCAAGGTCACCCAGCTGGAAGCGACGTGGGCAGTTTTCACACTCAAGTCTGCCTTCTTCCCAAGCCCTTATTTTTCCGTGACGCTCCAAGCTTCTTGAGTCTGGTTATAGTCAAGCGGAAGACCAGAGATGGGAGGTGACTTGCCAAAGGTCACATAGCAAGAAGACAGCCAAAGGCAGATCCAGCTTTCCAGGTACCATGCCCAGAACTCTCCCCAGAAGAGAACCTGAGACCTTGAGACCCAAAACAACACTGATGTCACCAGGGACATATCAGGAAACCTATGCCGTGCAGGGACTCGGTAAGGACGCTGTGTGTTCCAGGTGCTAGCGTTTTCTCTTCCTTGAGAGGTGAACATGAGGTCTCAGAGACACGGCAAGTTCATTGTCAAGGATACCAAGGCATTCACTAAGAGGAGGACCTCCTCCCAGGAGCCTCCAAGTTCATGCTCACGGGGGTTTCCCACCTCCCCTCCCCTTTACCTTGGCCAGGCTGGGTTCAGTCAGGGCTCAGTATTCAGGGGTGAAAATGCTTCAGGTGGCCTTCCTTCAGGGAGATGGATGGCCACCGGGTGCCATCTAGTGGCAATGAAGAGACATGCTGTCCTTCCTGAACCTCCGAACCACAGAGCCCATTGGGATTCCAAAATAGAAGACCCCAGTCCTCTTTGCAGCCGGCTGGAAGTGAAGGGCCCTCTTAATTTTCAGTGGCAGCCTGGTTGAAGCAGCCCTGCCCAGTCAAGGACAGACCTGGTGCCTGAGGGTCTTGCAGAGAGGCAAGCCTTGTCCTGAGTCTGAGCTGGGAAGCTGTGAGGGAAGCTGAGCTGGGAGTGCAGAGGGGTCTGTGTGGAAGGATGATCCCTTAGGATTTGGTCTGGAGAGCCAACAGCTCAGGCTCAGGCTCAGGCTGTCTCTGGGTTACCAGGCAAAAGGCTGAAGTGGTGGTCAATGTTTCCCGTTTCCCCACAGATACTCCCATCATCTCGCGGGGCAGACACGGCTAGAGAAATCCCATCATGCTTAGGGACAACCACAGCTGGAAAAATCTCATGGTTGTAAAGGCTCTGGCCCTCAAGGAGCTTGATATATTTATTCATGCACTTTGTAAATTAGCTTGTCCTCTGTAGCTGCCCCTCAGAGTGTGCTTAGGAGTCATAAGCCAAGCAGAACCAGACCCTACAGCCCAAATAGGCAAACAGCATGTTGTAAGAAACGGACAAGATTTGCAAACAGAAGAACCTCAAACATGCATGAAACACATCCCATGACTCCTGTAGGTGCCTGGAGCTGTGGACAGGACCAGACTCCATATATAATATGCTTTTTTCTACACATACAATCCTATGATAAATATTTGTTTTGTTTTTCGAAAAAGAGTTTCTTTTTGTAGTCTTGGCTGTCCTGGAACTCAGGAGACCAGCCTGACCTTGGACTCAGAGATTCACCTGCCTCTGCCTCCTAAATGCTGGGATTAAAGGTGTGCGCCACCGCCACTCAGCTTAAAATTTAATCTATAAATTAGGCACAGTAACAACCACTACTATAAAATCATTACAGTATACTGTAATAAATCGTTGCCCTCAGATAATCTTGTGCTTGGGACATTAGTGAGTAAAATAAGGGTGTCAAGCACAATGACACCATGACAAGCCTATTGCATAACCAGATGACTGTTGAATGTCTAAAGGGCCAGTAGCCTATACCATGTGGAAACACTGCATGAAGAGTAAGCCACATCCTGGGCAAGACGGAGAGGGACAGTGAGAAATTTTTATCACATTATTAAGAGTGGCTGAACAATTTTAAATTTAGGAATTGGCCAGCACAATAGCCCAGGCTGTTAATCCCAGCACTCAGGAGGCAGAGGCAGGTGGATCTCCATAAGTGTGAGGCTAGCCTGGTCTACATAATGAGTTTCAGGACAGCCAGAGCTACACAGGGAGAACTTTTATCAAAGAAACCAACCAGCCAAATGAACAACAACATCAACAAAAAACCTTAGAAATGGTTTCTTTCTGGAATTTTCCATTTAATATTTTCAGAGCTCAGTTGGTTATGGGTACCTGAGAAGTAGAGAGCTAGACCAAAGCTAAGAGGAAGGTTCTGGGGCTGGAAAGACAGTTCGGTGGTTAAGAGAGCTCGTTGCTCTTTCAGGGGATTCAAGTTCAATACTTGGTTCATGACCAAAATCATGACCCTCTCTTGCTGTGTGACTTTAGGCAAGTTACCTGACCTCTAATCTTCAATCTTCCCACAGGAAAAAAAAACAAAAAACAAAACAAAAAAACAAAAAACAAACAAACAATAAAAACAAAAACGAGAGGTCATAGGTCATCCTTCCTAGGTGACTGAGGTTCAGGTCATGTCTGTTTTGTTTCCTGCTGCTGTGGAAAGTGCCTAGTCTTCAAAAGAATGTAGCCTGTGTTGCCTGGCAGTGGTGGCACATGCCTTTAATCCCAGCACTAGGGAGGCAGCTGCATCTTTATGAGTTCAAGGCCAGCCTGGTCTACAGAGCTAGTTCTAGGACAGCCAAGGCTACAGAGCAAAACTCTATCTTAAAACACTGCCCACCCAGCGAAAAGAATACAGCCTGTGTTGTGATCCCTTTCAGATGCTGTGATCAAATGGGGTCACACAGAGCCCGAGGAGGCTCAAGTCCCTTCACAGAGGTGTTTCAACTGTTGGCCAGACAGAAATCCTTGCTCCAGGTACTCACCTTTGTACTGACTGAGTAGAGGTCCTGGGTCACCAGCAGGACAGTAGAAAAATGTCACTGACTTCTGGAGCTGGGCTATAATGATTCAGTAGTCTCTTTATGGCCCCTCTGAGAGCTTGAGTGAAGCCTTCTGGCCTTGGGAGGAGCCACGTGGGTGTAGAGCTTTATGTCCCAGCCTAACTCAGGGTCTGACACCTGCCTACTTAAAAGAGACCATTCTCCGCGGGCACTGCGCTGAGTCTTTGAGTGACCGTCACAGAGATCCTCATGAGAGCTACCATCTGTGCCCGTTTCACAGATGCAGAGATGGAAACAGGCTCTTCCAGAACCCCTGGCATCACTCTTGCTATCCTGGACCTCCACTGGCCGTACAGTTGTCCTACCTGCCTGGGTGACCCTGCCTGACTTATGGGATCCCTGCACCTCCGATTCTGGCTGAAATTGACACTGGAGGAACAGTGGTGTGGGCAACAGAGCTGGCAGTGGTGTGGCTCGGAGCCATGAGAATGCTGTGCTGTGCCCTAAGTGTGCCAGTCCAGTGGGGGTGTGTGACCTCTGTGCAGTTTCTCCCCTAGCTGCTGGTGGGAGCAGGCTCAGGGAGCTAGGATTCCAGGCGGCCACCATTGCTGCATTTCTTGAAAACCTACTGAGATCATACACCCCAGGGTGCTGAGGCCCTGAACCTTATGGTGTTCCTTGCACACAGGGAAGGACTCAGAGACCCCATCGTCTGGGTCAAAGCTGGAGACTCAGAGGAAAACCTCAAGCTGTCCTTGTCTCCCCAGAGGTTTCTGGGTTCTCACAGCACCCGGGCTCAAAGCCTAATGGGAAACGCTGGGCTTCTCAAAGCTGGGACCCATGAGTGAAGGGTGAGACACAAGAGGCCTGAAACGCGGGCAGCTCCGGGCTGGGTCCTGGCTTTATCTCCCACTCTCTGTTGCCTCGGGCAAGTCCCTCGCTCTCTCGGTGTCTCTGAAAATGTCACATGAGCAGCATAAGAGTAAGGAGTGGTAGCTGCTCCCAAGGATGGATGAGCTCGGTAGAGGAGGGAGACAAGTGCTCATGGGTCCCAGACTCTGGAGTCTAGGTGACATGTGACCCACCAGGCAGTCCAGTTCCTTCCTTGAGCACATGAGTAAATGAAGACCAAGGGGTTGGCATCGCCCTGCATCTGCCACACAGGACACAGGGCTATGGGCAACCCGAGGAAGCAGATGGGACCCTAAGTCCCTGGGGTGGGGCTCACACAAGGGCTTCCTCTTCTCACAGATTCCAAAGGATAGAGGCCCTACCAGACTCTTCGTTCCTTTCTGGCAGGGATTAGGGTGGAGTCCAGGGTCTCTGTCCTGCTGGGCAAGCGCTCTATGCCCAGCCCCTGCCCCAGCTTAGCATGGGAACCTCACTCACTGGCAGTGGGCAGTTAAGTGGGTCTTTGTACACCTGGGATTGAGCCCTGGTGCGCCAGTCTACCAAGGCTACCCTGTCCCCACCGGTTATTCTCTTCCCTCTGCTGCAGAGCCTGGCACCGTGACCTGCATTTGGCCCCGATACAATGGAATAAGCTGTTTGAGACACACAGAGCTCCTGTTTCTGCCGAGGAGGAATCTGAGGCCGAGTGATCGCGTCCTGGACTGAGCCCACACGGCTCAGGAACTGAAGGTGGGGTATGAATGATGTTGGTGGGACTTCCGAGGACCCTGCCCCTCTCGTCTTAGCCTGGAGCCCAGAGTTACTGAGCAGCTTTGCTGCCTGAGGTTGGGGTAGTGATACAAAGGAGGCTGAGGGTGAGGATTTGGGCTTTCTCCAGAGCTGCAGGGGCAGAGGGCCTGGCCCTCAGTGTCAAGGGAAGAAAGGCACAAGTAGGGAGGAGGGTAGAGAAAGCCTTGTGACTCTATTTACCCTGGGAAGTGGGGACATAGTCCTATGTCACTTAGGTGACTCTCTTCCAGCCCTTGGCCACGAAGGATGACTCAGCTTGGCCATGGGACCATTGTCCCCTCTGCCCCTCACCTGTCATTCTGGTAAGGCTGCCTCTCAAGATGCCACGGCTGCCAACACCAGGAGCCTGTGCCAGGATGAGCCTGGCCAGCACTCAGGGCGGTGCACCCCTGCACGTCTCTTAGTGGCCTCAGCTGGCCCTGTGTTCTCACTGGGGCAGTCCTATCCTGGTGCTGGCTCGTTCTGGGTCACCATCTGGCCAGGCCTCTGACCTTGAGCCGCTTGGCACTCCCAGGAGCCGGGCGTCACTGTGTAGTGACCACAGGGCCACAGTCCCCGGCCCACTCCATGCTTGTGAACCTTTCTCTCTGTGTTCAACCATTATGGAGTCCAGGAAATTATGGGATTGGAGGGTAAGAGAGAAGCCAGAAACCAAGACAGAGAGTCAGGAGTTCAGAGGCCAACATGCCTGCCCATGGGGTGAGGCACTCAGAGAGACAGAAACTGAGAGTGTCTGTATCCCCAACCATACAGTCAGAGCTAGGTAACCCCCAAAGGCAGCCTGACTCTGTTATACAGACACTGGGGTCGCAGCTCTTCTGATCATTTCTTCTCAGAGTGGACCTGATCTGAACCTATCCTTCATGTCCCCTCACTGCCCCTGTCACCTGCTTCCTCTCATCTGATGCTCTGTCCTCTTGGATCTGGACAAGGGGAGGTAGACCTGACTGTGCCACATTGCCTCTGGGAGATTGAGGGACCTGATGGATAGTGACTTACCAGACTGTTCACCTCCTCCCTCCCTCGGTGACCCCTTGCACTTGGCTGGAGAGGAGGGAAGAGTGGAAGAAGTCAGCTCCTGCTGCCACCCTGGCCAGAATGTCATCTGAACTGTGTTCTGGAGGCAGTGACAAGAACAAGCACTTCCAGGCATATTCTAGGCCTGCAAGCTACCTTAGCTCTTCTGAGCTCCCCAAAACTTTAATAATAAGAAAATTATTGTTGCACTTCAGGAGGGGATACTGAGGCACGGAGGGGTGGAACAACTCGCCCAGGGTCATATGGCTCAGGAGAGTTCCCCAGTTGCCTCCCATCAACATACCTCAGTCAGATGAGAGGTGAGTGACCTGGGACCTGGCTACCACATGAAGGCTAGATGTCACCCTAGACTCGCAAGCCTGGCCTGACTGCAAACACTTAGCGTAGGATTTGGCGTCTGGTTTCAGCTGGTGGGCTAGTGAGCTCTGGGCTTAGAACACCCATGAGTGTCTGTTCCCTGCTTATCCCAGGGAGCTGAGAGTGGAGGGGCAGGTTGTGCAAACAACACACATACACATGTACACACACCTAACCTTCCCTCTGGAACCATGCCATGACATTACACACCACTCATTGCAAGCTGAAGTTCTGGGTACCAATGCTACTCTGCTTCTTCTTAGCTGGGTGATCTCAGGCAGGTGCTTTAACTGTACCTGTGTCCCGTCATCTGTACACCAGGAATGGCAGTTGTACTGTTAAGGTTACCAGAGACCCAAACCAAAAGGATGTAGAGAAAGAGGTTTAGAGTAAGGACCTGGTATTGGGACTGGTACAGGTGAAGTCTGCAGGGTTGGAGGTCCAGGAGAGAGCCACACAGTCCCCGGGCACAGAACTCCTTTCTTACTGGGGACTCTTAGCATATGGGACAAGGCCCACCATCAGCACGGAGGTCTTCTGCCTCATGCAACAACTCTTGATTTAAATGTTAAATTCCTCTCCACAGAATGGTGCTTGACTCCAATATGGGACACCATAGCCTGCCCAAGGCGGCAGATCGAAATAACATGTGTGCTGATGGTGATCATGGTCATATTCCTCTCACAGAGCTATTGAAAGAACTAACAGGTTAGAATAAATAAACATTTTAGAAATGCCTTTCACGCCTCATACCTGGTTCCCCCATCACTGCCGCAAAATGCTCCCAGAAAAATTTAGTCCCGCCCCGACACACACACCGTCAGACCCTCAGTTTAACCATTTCTGTAGACGAACCCAGTCGGCTTATTTTGGAGGAAATCTGGTGCAGTTTCTGCATGGACACTGGCTGGCATCCCACTGCTCAGTGAAACCAGAGATGCCCACCCCCTCCCTGGTTCCACCCCCTCCCACCTGAGTCAATCTTCAGTGTTGAAAGCTCCAGATAATCCCATGTCGTAGCCCACTAGGTCCACAGTCCCCTGCTCTCTAGCTGGTGGGGCGGGGGCGGGCAGCCCTTTCTACCGTCTTGCGGGAGCATGTACATATGCACGGGCTCAGACAGACGGACACATAGACAGACAGAGAGACACAGAGCTCAGAATCAGAGCTTCCAGTTTACAAGTCAAGCTCACAGCAGGGCACACACATCGGTGTTCCAAATTGACCGGATGTGCCACAGGCTACTTGTGGAGCAAAAGCACAGTGTTGTCCTACAGGGGACGCCAGTGATCACAGCTTCTGTTTGGGGAAGTGTGGTGGCCTTTGAGTCACGAATCCATTCCCTCTCACTACTGTAATAATTCCAGATTTGAAGCAAAGCAAAAACCAGCTGGATGTGGTGGCAGACACACTTAATCCCAGTATTCAGGACGCAGAAATAGGGCTAACTTGCCCCAGTGGGACAGTGTGTTTTGGACACTAGTGGGTGTTGCCCTCAGGAACTGTCTTCATTTTTTTGGCCCACACCTTTATAAACTATAAAATGTTTGTGCTCATGCCTCAGGGAAGGCCGTGGCTGCTGAAAACAAACAGAAACAACCCATATCTTTGCCTGAGTGTGTGGAAGGGAAGCTTAGGTCCCTCGAGAGCCAGGAGGATTGCAGGCAGGGCGAAGGCTGGAATAACTCACAGGACTCTCTTCCACTTGGGGTGGGAAACCCCTCTCTGAAACACTCTGGACACAGAGTGGAACATAAGCAAGACTTGAGGGTTCTCAGAGAAAAGGATTCTGCTTGGGGTCACCTCCAGATCACAGAGCACCCCGTGTGGATTAGGAAAATACATTCTCTCTCTGTGGCCATAGCTTGGTACGTGGAGCAGAGACCCAAGCCTTAGAAGCCGCCTTTGTGTGGCACTGTGCAGAATGCACACCTGCATCGGCCTGGCTGTGGCCTGGAGGAGACAGCAGAACCCGGATGGGTCTGTGGGACCCAAGTACAGAAGGGATCCATGCCTCAACTCCAGGAGGGCTTTTGGGAGCAGCTGGGGGTACAGAGGCCCCAAGGACAATACCAGGATCTAGCTGAAATTAAACTGCTACCTCTACCCTCACATACCAAGACTCAGCATGTGGGATCTGCCAAAGATTGGCTGGGGCTGAAGAGAATCCTCAAATAAACTGAAGCGAACTGTCTGCCCCTGGCGCCACGAGGCCTCAGAGCAGACACTCAGCCGAGCAAGCGTGACAAAAGCAACTGGCGTGTGTGCACGCGGCGCTCTTAACTCACTTCTATTTTTACCTCCAGGTTTGACATGATTTGCTGGATGAATGCAGAGCAAATGACAAATATCTGGCATTCCTCTGCAGCCTGTGCTCCTTCCTGCTGATTTAACAACTGGGAGCCAGGAGTGTCCCTGACAGGAATGCTGACGGATGGCTAAGAGCAGGGGAAAAGCCAGCTCCGTGGGCTCCTAGGAAGATCACGTGTCAGGACGGGCCTATTGTCTGAAAGTCAACGGAAATTCTATAAGGAAAGGGCATAGTCACACAGAGGAATGAAGACATCATTATTATTATGAATCATCATTACTATTGTGTGTGCATGCTTGGTGTGTGTGTGTGTGTGTTATGTACGAGCACATATGCACAGATGTGCACACATGGATCCATGTTGGAGGTCAGAGGATGACTTCATGGAGCTGGATCTCTTCTGTCATCTTTTTGCGGGTCAAATTCAGGTCACCAGGTGCTAAAAGACATCCCTCTCTTTGAAACAATGGACTCCCCCAATTGGGATCTCATGTCAAGGAAGAAAAGGCTGAAGTTTTGTGCAGTCGGAGGAGGCGCTCTGTCTCCCAGGACGAAATTTCTCACAGTTCAGACAACTGCCAGAGCCCGTGCAGGACAGAGGAGAGGAGACAACGGCGATGGGCGAGACCACACGTGGACCAGGACTGATCAGTTACGCTTATCTCTGGCACTGTATTTTAACCTCACCTCATATTAGGACCCTGAGGGTTGACTTGAGGTGCCACCGAGCCTCTCTGTTGCTCTTTCCGAGGCGTGGCCACACTGAATAAATCTCCATTCTCTACTTTTCCGTGTTACTCTCTGTCTAATCAGCCTATTGAGGACTGGTGGTTGAGCCTGGCTGATTGGGCTCTGACTGTATCAGCCCCAGGAACAGGCCTGCTCCGGGTCCTTGGTGAGGCTCATACGCTCCATCATGCAGGGACAGGGAAGGAAGGAAGGGCCCCTGCCTGAGCTCCAATCAGTGTCTTAATGGTGGCAATGCAAGCAGGACCAGTTGACCTTGGCAATGTGGGGAACAGTGCCAGGTGCCCAGGGCAGGATACAGGGGGGAGATGTCACTGTGGATCCGACAGCTGAGGCAATGTGAGAAGGTCACCCAGCCAGGAAGTAGTGGAGCTGACATCCAAACAGTGGCCTGGAAGGCAACAGGGACTCTGACCCCAGGACAGGGCCAGCAGCCAACAGCGGCAGCTGCTGACCTTCTGGCCATAAAGAGGACAGACAACTGGGAGATACTACCCAAGCACAGGAGGGGAGAAGAAACCCACATCTCCGCTGTAGCCCGGTGTGTGCCTGCCATTGAGAGGTGACTGGAGAAAGGGGCTTGTCTGGCATCCTCCCTGTCTGCCTACCGTCCCAGAACACACCTTCCCATTTCTTCCCGGGATGCTTGTGGGTGTCTCCCTTGCTAGACGGGCTAAAAGCACCATGCAGAGACAATAAATGAGGAGTTTCAGGCTATTTTATTGAAACAAGGTGGGTCAGGGGGACCTTGAGTGGCAGAAGACGTCCAGATGACTGTGGCTTCCTTTCTACCCTCCACTCCTGCTAAGCAACCCTCCACCTCAGCCGGAAGTCAGGGCCTGGTAGTCAGTGACTTGGATTTGGGATCAAATGTGCCAGTGGGAGGAGGGATTTTCCTGAAACCAGGAGGAAGTGGTTTGGTACTTAGGTAACAGGAGAACTGAGCATGACCTAACAGAACTGAGGAAGCAGAGGCCTCTTTGCACCTCTGGGTCCCAGGTGGTGCCACCTGGAGCCCTGTCCCCAGGAGTGTGGGTGAGTTGGCTGGACACCATGTTGCGTTCCCCTCTTCTGCTCTCTGCTAACCTAGGACACTGCACACTCTACTTGCTACACGGCACTGGGTTCCAGCTTGGGGGGGGGCGGGCAGTGGGAGCAGGCTGCTTATCCCTGGAAGCCCAGCTCCTTGTACTTGGCGGCAATGTCATTCCGGAACAGCTCCAGGGCCTTCCTCAAGGCGCCCTGAGCATCTGATCCGAAGTCGGAATGTTTGGTCTTCAGGACGTCGATGATGACTTCTGAGATGAACTGCAAGGAGGGGACAAGAGGTTGCAAGTCATGCGGCTGAGCCAGCCAGGAGCGGAGGGTGTCCACCCACTGCCCTCCTCTTGATTCCAGGGCCGTTTCCTGGGCCCTTATGATGTCCCAGATGCCATTCTGTGCAATCATTGTGAACCAACTCCTTTAAGCCGCGCTACCACCAGGAGGCAGGCACAGCAACAGATTTACCTACTGCTCATCATTTACAATGAGCTACGGTTGGTTCCAGGGACTGTGGACAGGCCCCTGCTAGCTCAGGAGTGGGGTGCAACTCCGTTTTGATCATTTTTACAGGACCCTCATGTGCAAGTGACAAAGCAGACACAAGAGTGGCACACAGCAGAAGGAGGCACCGAGGGACACAGGTGACGATCCAGAGAGCACAGAGCTCCTTTGCAAACACACCCCTGGGAAGTCTGCCTCACAACTCACAGATAAAGCAAAGACGGTGGGGCTTGGGTCTGCTGAACCAAGCCCACCATCAGGGAGTGGGGAGAGTCCTGTGTCTGCCCCTGCTCTGCCCTGGGACTCCAGCTCCAAAATGGGGACTGAGAGGACCCCTGGGGGCTCCTGGCCTGGCTTCTCTCCAGGTCACAACTGCTGCTGGACCACCATGGAGTGGGGGCAGCCGTGTGTTGGAAAACAGAAGATGCCCTCGGCTCCCAAGTGGTAATCCTGCCTCTGTGCCTTGCATGAGCAGTCTGTGCCTCAGTTTTCCCATCTGTCTAGTGGGGAGCAACCAGGCCACTCCCATAGAGCGACTGAGCTGGGGTTTAAATCTATGCCTTTGGAGACTTGTCCTGCTGCTGTGGCCACCTACCTCCAGGTACTGGATGGGGATCTTGTGCTTGGTGGCATGTGACTGGGCCAGAGGCTGGATCTCTGCAGCATGCTGCCCCTTCTTCTTCAGGATGCCACCCAGGGCTGTGAGCACGGTGCAGCCATGCTTCTTCAGGTCCTCTGAGCCCTTCATATCATCCTCGGACTTCAGGTTCTTGAACTTGTCAAACTTATCCAGGGTCTCAGGGTGAGCCTTAAACAGCCTAAGGGACGAGGAGGGACGGAGTGAGACGGGTAGAGTCTGAAGGACTAGACTCCTGTTGTGTTTCTTCCCGGTTGTGCAGCCTGGGCCAATGCACCACACCTCTCCGTGCTTCGGTATTCCCTATGGATGGAGGTGACCTGACCTGACCTAACAGGTCAAACGCGGCAGCCCATCGAGTGTCGGGCGCAGCGCATGCGGGATAAATGCCTGTTGTTCTGTTATCATCGATACCATCACCCTCTTCTTCTCCTGGTCACTGAGAGGGGCAAAGGCAGTGACGTCTCTGCATCCTCACCCCATTTTCTCTGCTTCCCAGAGAGTGGGGTGTGCTGGAGCTCAGCACCCGTATGTCAGCTCCATGCGGGGCTCACACCTACCCGTCCTTGTCATCCATGCTCTTCCTATGTTATAGACAGGGATGGGACTCTGAAATGGAATGTCCCCGGCAGGATCTCAGGGCTGGTGTGCAGAGAAGCCAGGCAGCCGCTGGATCTGGGTGACTCAGAAGGCTACCTCGGTCTATGAGAGGGATGCCTCTGACCTCTGGCCAGCTGTGACTGCCGTGAAACACCCCCATTCCAGCGTAGACTTCAGAACCTCCCTCACTCCTTTTCTAAGGATGATGGCAAAGTGACCCACCAAAGGCCATAGCTGTTCCTGCCTGCCACCCTGGGAGCTCTGGCTTTGCCCAGTCAGGGACTCAAGCCCTGCTCTAGGAAGACGGTGAGGGCTGCAAGGACCACTGCCCTTCCCAGATGAGGCCAATCCCTGATCCACCTGGGGGTAATGAAACACTGTCAAAGGCACTGGCCTGCCCTGGGTCACAAGTGGGTATCAGATCTCAGAACTGGAGCCCGGACAGTAATAGAATTCTCATCCGGTCCCCTCTAGAGCCCCACCCTGATGTGTTTATCAGGGTGACCTTGGCTACCCAGACTCTTCATTATCCTGATACTGTGTCTGTGAGCACGTACATGTCTCGTTGTGTATCAAGCCGTGTGGGAAGCACCTGGTCCCCGTGGCCCCTGCCCCATGGTCCCATGAGGAGGGTCTCCTATGACCAGGACATCAAGTTGCTTCAGCCAACCCAAGAGTTAGGTCTGGCTGTTGAAGAGTCACTTCCCTCCACCATCCCCCGAGTTTGTGGTCTGCTGATGCCCCAGATGTGGTGCTCCATCTCCCCGTGGGACCAATGGGGCTTGTGGTGGGTGGGTGGGTGCTGGTGCTCCTCCCCGTTTCAGTCCCCCTTCCAGGCCTGCCAGTCTGATTAGAATCACAGTAAGTTTTGAGCGAGAGGGCCTGCGGGGTTTGCAAAGCACTTCATGGGTTTTTACCTGCAAATTTACCGAATTCCCACAGTTACACCTGAAGCAGAGACTGCCATTGCATCAGGCCACAGAGGAGGAAGTGGGGGGTTTAGTGTACAATCAGCAGAGGGAGTGTGGGGGCTCTGCCTCTCAGTGCATAACCCCTTCAGTGCAGGACAATAAGGGCACAATGTTCCACAGCGGGGATAGTCCCATGTCATAGTGGATGGGTGCCTGATGCAGCCACCGTGGTCAGCCAGTCTATGCCCCTCTTCCACATCCGCGGTCATGCATCGCAGACAGGCCTTCCCACCACTCAAGCACTTCACTGTGTGTCAGTCATCAGCTCTGTTGACCACAGGGGCCCCTGATGTGCCCATTCCAGCCGCATGGACTCAGGAATGCACACGAATCACTGCATGCTCTGTGACTCCAAGCTGCACCGAGGCAGCCATCACCGCAGCACACTGCTAAGAGAGCCTGATGTTAGCAAGCAACAGCTGTAGAAATGGAGGCACAGGAAGCCTGAGTGTCCTGCAGGGCTTTCCCCTTCACCTTCTGGGTGACCACTTGAGCCCTATCATGGTCACACAAAGGCATCCCCATTGTAAACAGTAACATACAAACCCACCCCCTACACACACACACACACACACACACACACACACACACACACACACACTCTCAGAAGCACATGCACACAGACGCACAAGTCTGTTCTTCATGTGTGTGGAGAGCCAGGCATACAAGCTGGTGCCGTGACGGGGTGGGTCTGTCCCCAGCCTTGTTTGTGTCCCAGCAGCACTCCGGGAGCCCATCCACCACCCTGTGCCCTGTGCGTCACTGACAGCTCGTCTCTGGCACCTTGTCCAGGGTCCCTGTGCTCCTGACTATTATTATCTAGCGACAATGACCCTTGAGTTCCTGCTGACAGATGGGTAGCCTGACACCCACCGGTGAGCCCAAGGTCACCAGGCTGGATGGGGCCTGAAGAGAGCAAGAACAGGGACTTGAGACTTTGGGCTTCTAGAGATACTGCATTCTAGTCCTGACTCCATCCCAGAGTCCTGTGTGATGCTGGCATACTCACTCATCCTTTCTGAGTCTTGGCTCATTGGATGCAAACCAATATGGTTGTTTGGTGATTTCTAGTAGGCTTACCCCAACCTCACCCTCTCCCAGCACTAGGCAGAAGAGGACGAGGCTTGCTCATATCGCAGGAGGAGAGGTACAGGCCCCATATAGTCACATGGTTCTCTGAACCCTGAGCTCCACAGTGGAGTCTCTGTAGTGGCCCAGAGCCCATGCCGTTGAATTTCTCTGAGCACACTGACTGGGCTCCTATGGGAGAACCCAACGATGCTGTCTTGGGGTTCCTTTCTTCATCCTGTTTCCAGGTAGCCAGGGTCAGAGGACAAACTGGTCAGGGAAGGGAGGCTGCCTCTCTGTTGGCCTCCACACTGTTGCCCAATCAGAGCCTAGCCTAGGAGCACGTGGGATGGTAGCTAGAAAGGTCACCAAGAGCATGGACTCCAGCCAACTAGCCTGGATTTGAATCCCATCCATATTCTTACTACCTATGTGATTGGGGACAAGATGTTAAACCTCTCGGTTAGATGTAATATACATGAGTTCATAAAGGTGTTCATAACACAGGGGCTTGCCTGTGAGACTCCCCTCCTTCTCTACATCTCCAGCTTCACCACCACTATCACCATCTGGAGTCTTTCTTAAGGGCACCATGGCGCTGACATGGGCTGGTTCAGACTCTGTGAGTCGGTTCTGGCATGATGTGAGACTTTGCTTCCCTAGAAGTCATTCCCAAACCTTTCTTGGCTCCTAAATCCTTTCCCTAACAAAAATGGCATCATATGGGTTAGGGAGATGGCTCAGCAGGTAAGAGCACTTGCTGCTCTCCCAGAGGAATGGGGTTCAGTTCCCATGTGTGGTGGCTCACACCCATCTGCATCTGCAGTTCCAGGGATCCAACGCCCTCTTCTGGCCTCCTTGGGCACTGCGTGCTTGTAATGCACATCCATACATGCAGGCAAAATACTCAAACCAAGTAAGTAAATCTTAAAAAAAGAGAAAAAAATTGCAGGTTTAAATGAACCAGAAAAGACCAGACAGAAAAGCGGCAGTCAGCCCCTTTCACCTGGAACCCACAGCTCTGCTAGCTGCTGGATCTCCTAGTTCTAGAGCTCTGTGTTTTCCAGCTTAGGCCTGCTAAGGCACTTGGAGAAATGACCTTGCTGAGGTCAGCAGACAAGGCTGGGGTTGGTATCTGGGACAGGCCAGGAGCCCAGTGTCCATGGGACCCTTGCTACCCTGAGAGTTGGGAGGCCACCTCCTTGTACCCACAACCGGAGAAGGCAGGAATAGCTGGTGTGGCCCCATGACCCAAGTCTGAGACATGTTATGCATTTGGGGCTTTTCAGGGTCAGCAGCCCTGGGCATCATGTCCCACCTGGCCCTGGGTCCTGGCAGCCCTCCACTACTCCCCTGGGAAGGGAAGCATATCTCTCTGATTACACAATACCCTGAGTCTCCTTCAAAGCCCCAAGTCACTGCCTAGGGCCTGGCAGCCTTGGAATCTTGCAAGACTCTCTTCTACCTACCCTGGCCCCCAATAGCCTGCTGTCCACAGCAAAGGAGGGCAGAGACTCCGAGTCCTGGGACACAGGAGTGGTCAGGGGTCTCAGAGCGGGGAAACAACTTGTCCAAGGTCACATAGGAAATCTGTGGCCTAGGAATTGGTGCTAACTTGTCTAGTCCAACAGGCCTGTAGGCCTAGCACCTAAGCGGGGTTGGGGAGCAGTTGGAGAAGAAAGACAAGCAGGAAGAACCAGGGGTTTCAGCAGCTGCCCAGTCTTCTTCCAGTATGGCTGCCCAAAGGGCTCTGACCTCAGAATAACCTTGCCCCCAAGCCGGCGGGGGGGGGGGGGGTGTGCTTAGCAGTGGACAGGGGCTGAGGGAGCATGCAAGACCATTGGGATCAGGAGGAAGACTCACCCTGGATCAAAAGTAGCAAGGAATTCATTTTCAAACTACAGCTTCAAGAACATTGTCGGGGCTGATAGCAACAAGCCCACCTTTTCCCAGAGCCAAAATATTACTCATAAATATCCCACTAGGCTTCTGAGCCAGTCAAGCCCAGAGCCCAGGGAAGAGCCACAGCCTCTGGGTGAGGCATGGCAAGTGAGGCCCCACATACCAGCCTCAGCACCCTTCACTTGCCCAGACTCAGAATTTCGGGTTTTCTGGGCTTATCTAGGAGACCCTTGCAACCACACGCTGTAAGCTTCCAGTCCACACTAGTGGGCAGGCTCTCCCTCAGCCCTCATTGTTCTGGCCATCTGCCATGATAAGCTTCTTCTTGGTGCTCAAGCTTGTTCCAGCTACTGACGTCAGCTGGGCTGGATGGGTCCCCTTTCCTTCCCCCAGTCCAGGCCCCGGCACTTAGAATCAAGTGAAATCTGAGCTCTTTATTGCAGCCAACTGGTCTACCCTGCCAACTTCCACCTTGCAGCCATACACGGGTAATCTTTAGGGGACAGGTGGCGGGATGGGGGGTCTCTCCCTCTTACCCGATGAGGACAGCCTGTCCATGGCCGGCAAGGTCAGCCTCCACCTTCCCCCAGGCGTTCAGCACCAGCTGCCACTCCCCATCACTGAGCCCCATGGCAGCTTCTGAAGAGGACCAAAGGAGTGAGCCGAAAGGAGTGAGTGTGGGCTGGCTGTCAGTTGTGGTTTGAGGCCACCTGGTCCTGAAGGGCTTTTATACCTTCCCGATGTTATTCTGGCCAGGATCACTGGGTACCACATGCTCCTCCTGCCACCCTCCTCAACCCCCCAGGGGTCTAATCTCTGCCTTTCTCTGGCCCTCACATGGGCAGCTATTTTGAGGCAAGTGCCATTGTGGGGAGCTAGGACAGCTTGGGGCAATAGGGGGTGGGGAGCGGGAACCAGCCAGGCCACTGTCTGAACTTGCACAAGACCACGAAAGGGCACTGAAGCCACTGCCAGCAGCTGAAAGTCAATTCTCCCCGCCTGCTGCCCAAGGGGACTTGCCATGTTTCTAAGCTTGGGCACAGGCATCCAGCTGGCCCCCAGAAGTCTCCTCTCACTTTCTGACTGCTTTTCTTTTTTACTACATTTGGGTGTGTATGTGTGCGCGCGCATGTGTGCATGTGTGCCACAACATGTTTGTAGAGGTCAGAAGACAACTTTCAGGAGTCAGCTCTTTCCTTTTAGAAAGACCCAAGGATCTGAAGATGGCAAACCATTGTACCCACTTAGCCATCATGAAGCCCCCTGCTTACTTCCTGACACTCCAAACGAGCCGGAAGTGGTAAAAAGGAGCCACCGTGGGTCTGCACTTGCTGCTGAACCACAGACAAGTCTCTGAGTCTGGGTCCAGCTCTGGGCCTGCTCCCTGTTCCTTTTGGAAGGTTGTGCTACCATGCTGCACAAAGCCCTCAGCCCCTTGCCTTGCCTTGGGATCTCCTACCCCTCAGCTCCCCTTGCTGCCTCACGTGGCATTTCCAGCAAGGTGGTAGCTGCCAGTGCTCCCAGATTCTACCAGGTTCAGGCCCCCTTCTCTTTGCCTGGCTCTTGCAATCCCCCAGGAGCCCTTAGGGCAAACACTGACATGGGCCCCAGGATGAATAACACAGCTGGCATTTGAACTCAATGAGTCTGAACTCATTGATCTTAAAAACCTTATTCAGGAGCTACAGATGGTTCAGTGGTTAAAGGTCCTTGCCGCCAAGCCTGAGGATCTGAGTCCCATCCTCAAGACCCACATGGTGGAAGAAGAGAACATACTCCTGCAAGCTGTCCTCTGAATTCCCTCTGTGTGTGTGCACATGCAATAAACAAATATAAAAATAAATTTTAAAATATTTTTGGGGGATTTTATGGGGTATTAGAGGGTCTGCTTTATTTATCCGTGTATCTTTGAGCCCCACACTGGTCATTGTACCAAATCTGAACTGATGAAATACTGTTGGCTTTCTAAGGCAGACAGAGGCTGAGCAGAGTTTCCATCTGTCTGTCCAGCTACCCATCCTTCAACCTGTCCATTAGCCAGCCAGTCAGCAGTCAGCTATTATCCATCCATCCACCTCTCCATTTATCCCCATACATCATTCACCAACCAGTCATTACTCATCTCTCAATCCATTCATCACCCATCTTCATCCATCTATCCATAATTTATCCATAATTTATCATCCATCCATCCATCCACTATCCATCCTTCATCCTTGTTCCACCCATCAATTATCCATTATCTATCTATCCATCTATCCATTCATCATCCATCCATCAGCCCTCATCCCTTCATGCCTCCTTCCTCTATCTACCCATCCATCACTTACCTACCATCTAGCCAGCAGTCACAGAGTACACATGGTATCACTGTCACTCTGTCACATGCTGACCAAACAAAATCAAGCACATTCCGTGGCCAAGAAGCTCACAGCACTCTCAAGGAGGGTGCTCAGTTCTGTGATGGGGGTCCCATGGATATTTTTGTTTGTTTAGGGCTGTGGTAGTTTGAATGTCATTGGCCCCTGTAAGCTCATGGAGTGGTACTATGAGGAGTTGTGGTCTTGCTGAAGGAAGTGTGTCACTTTGGGGGCGGGCTTTGAGGTCTCTTGCTTAAGCTTCATTGGGTGTCACAATCCACTTCCTGTTGCCTTCTGGTCAAGATATATCCAGTGTCACATCTGCCTGTTTGCTGCCATGCTCCCTGTCGTGATGATAATGGACTAAACCTCTGAAACTATAAGCCACCACTTCAATTAAATGTCTTCCTTTAAAAAAGTTGCCACAGTCATGGTGTCTCTTCACAGCAATAGAAGCCCTAACGAAGATGAGGGTGTTCCAGTTTTTGTATTGTTTTGGTTGAGACAGGGTCTCACTGCGTAAACCTGACTGACTCGGAACTTCTTATGTAGCCCAAGATGGCCTCAAACTCACAACCGTTTGCCTTCATCTGTCTCCCAAATGCTTGAACTAAAGGCAGGTGGCACCACACACAGTGGCTTTTCAGGTTTTAAAGTGTCTCCCTGGCTACCATTCAACCACCAAAGAGGACGGGGGCACTGTCTAGCTCAGAAAGAACAGGCCACACACATCTGACAATGCTGGGTCTTCTCTGGGTATGTCAAGAGTGGCTGCCCAACCTTCATGGTACTTTAGAGTGGTGGCTCTCAATCTGTGGAGCACGACCCCCACAGAATCAGTGTTATCAGACGGATATCATAACAGATATTTACATTGCAATTCATAACAGAAACAAAATTATAGTTATGAAGTAGCCACGAAAATCACTTTATGGTTGGGGGTCATCACAACATAAGGAACTGTATTAAAGGGGCATAGCATTCAGGAGGGTGAGAGCCACTGCCTCAGGGAACCTGCTCTAGTGAGACCTGCTGAGGTGGGAGAGGGGAGCCACGTTCTGGGAGCACACGACTGATCCCCCTCAAACCAGTCACCGGTTGCAGATGGTGGGGTCAGGGATGATACCCGACTCAGGGCTGTCAATAACAGGACTCAACCCAAACAGCTGGGGCTGTTAACTCTGCAGTCAGATCTCTCTTCAGACTGGGAACAGAGCAGTGGCTAAAGGCAAACAGGCAGGGGGAAACGCAACAGGAGAAGTGTGAAACTCGTGCCCCGCCCTGGGGAAGAATGCCAGAACAGAGGGCTCTTGGCCACCCTGGTCCCCACACCCTCTCTCAAATCAATTCCCATGAGGCCTCACTTCCAGCAGGACTCTGTGTGCACGCCAGAGTCCTGCCCCAGCTGGGTTCTGAGCCGCAGGATGGAGGTGTGAAGTCGGCGAAAAGGAAGAGCCCGGCCACTGGTTGTCTTTCAAACAGAGGGCCCCAATGGCTCGAGCTGCCTCATTCACGCATGTTCCAATGTGTCCATGCATGGGCAGCTTCAATTCATTTCTCCTCTCTAGCCATTTCCCAAGAGTCATTAACATTTACCCAGTTTAGTTCCTTTTTCTCTTCCCCGCTCCCTCGACGTCACTAACTGACCTTCTACCCTGTATCTAAGCATTAATTTTATATTGTAAGTGAAATGATTATAACTAGCCAGGCACATCTTATTTGTACTGTGCCCAGGTTGGCAGCAAACGTGGTTAGAGAAATGGGAGATACTCAGGCCCTCTGGCTAGTCTTTAATGGTAGGATGCTTGTATATCTGTGTAGTTAGCCGAGAGCAGGAAAACATACCTAGAACATGTCTACAGGTATAAGTCATTTTCTAAATGGCCTGCATATCACCTTTGTGTGAGCCGCTCTTGGAATCCTGTTCTTTATACAAACTCTGAATGGCAGTGATTATAATGCCTGACTCTTAGCTCTTAGGCCCAAGTTTCTATTCTTCCTGAAGTTTCTACCTGTTCCTTTATTCCCAAGGGGACTAGGAACTCCAGATTGATATTTTGGCACTGAAATAAATGAAATAAATTTATTCCCTGGCACCTGACAGATGTCTGACCTTTCACATCCTTTATCTTCTCCTTATATGTCCTTACAAGTTTTTAAATGTCATCTTTTAAGAAATTGTCTCTTATCTGGGTGGTGGTGGAGTGTGCCTTTAATCCTAGCACTCAGGAGGCAGAGGCAGGCAGATCTCTGTGTTTGAGGCCAGCCTGGACAGTCAGGGCTACACAGAGAAACCCTGTCTAAAAAAAAAAAAGAGAGAGAGAGAGAGAGAAAAGTAAAGTTCCTAAGTTCTTGGAATATAGTTATCTCTCAGGGTGACTACAAAGACTGCCAGGGACAACAATATGAACTGGTTTTTGTGGTAGACTGCAAAAAGGCTTAATTTCCTTGAAGAAACTTTAGAAAAATTATCAGTTTTTGTTCCCAGTAAACTCAGCCATAATCACAACTGACAAAATAAAACTAAGAATCACCATAGGAATAGGCACAGCAGAAGTTAGAGCTGTCTGAGGCTCAGGGGCATTGCCTCCGCAGTCCTGGGCTGGAGCGGCACCTCCACAGGTCCTGGGCTGGAGCATCACCTCCACAGTCCTGGGAGGAGTGGCACCTCTGCAGGTCCTGGGCAGGTAGGCAGAATTCTCCAAGGGGCCTGCCATAACAAGCTCCATTCACAAAACATATTCCCAGAGATGACAGCATGGTTTCCACCGGTGTTCTTCTGCAACAGCAGCTGCTTGTAGGGAGGAATAAAAGGCAAGAATCATTCTTGCTCATGCCTGATGCCTACCTAGGCTGCCCGCCACCAAGGCCCAAGCTGATGAAGCAGGTTCAAAGATATGGGCTCCAGAGTGAATGTCCATGTGTCATTTATCTGTCTCTGTGTTCATTCTCTATCCCTGGCCTAGTCGGTGCTGGCCTTAGAGGAACTGGCCCTCTTCCACTTCCTACCCCTCCGCATCTCTGAGGGGATGAGTTCTGGGTCAGGAGGAAAAGGCAGAAGAAAAGAAGTCAGCTGTCCCAGGCTGGCCAGACCACTTAGACCACATGCTCACCTCCTTGACATACCTGCTAGAACCAGCAGCTAGGTCCTTCCTTCCATCAGTGGGACACTGTGAGGGACTCACACTTTGTTGTGTGTCCCTGAGGAGCAGCTCCCAGGGATTGGCCTACTAGGGCTCATTAGGGCAGTACCACCCAGCTCTGCTCTGTCTCCAGCTTCCCAGAGTTGTCTGGTGGTAGCCCCGGTAGTTAAACCGTCATCAGTACCTCAGTGGTGCTGAGGTATTTAACTGGAAGCTGTCTCTAGTTTGGCAGGTGTCCCATGAGCCAGCCTGCCTGGGGAAGCCTGTGGCTCTGAAGTGGATGATTTTTTTTAAAGCTTTACCGTTAAGCTTTCGGGGAAGCATGCTGTCTTAGTTAGGGTTTCTGTTGCTGCGAGGAAACGCCATGACCGAAGAGCAAGTTGGGGAGGAAAGGGTTTATTAGGCTTACACTTCAACATTGTTGTTCTTCACTGAAGGAAGTCAGGACAGGAACTACAGGGCAGGAACCCAGAGGCAAGAGCTGATGTAGAGACCATGGAGGGGAGCTGCTTCTCCTGGCTTGCTCAGTCCTCCTTCTTATAGAACTCAGGACCAACAGCCCAGGACGGCACCACCCACCATGGGCTGGGCCCTCACTCATTGACCACTAAATGGCAGAAAATGCCTTACAACTGGATCTCATCGAGGCTTTTCCTCTACCGGAGCTCGCCCTTTGCTGACTCTAGCTTGTGTCAAGTTGACACACAACATCAGTCAGTACAATGTTCAACTGTGTGTACTTACACATTGCCACAATGGAGCTCGCCTCTCGGTTGCTATGGAGATCCAGAGCCAACCCCTCCATTTGATACCTGCTAGTCTCCCTGTGACAGCTGGACCCTGGCCAGGCTAGGAGGCTGCAGACCCACCGTAAGGAGGCCAGGATACCTTGGTGTGCAAAGCTCCCAACAGCCTGATTTCTACACACTCTTGTCACACGTGTACACATGTGAGTTTGCTAGACACCCATGGGACAAGCTGAACTACCAGTCAGCCCACTCTCCAACCATCCCAGAGTGTTTGCATCCCCAATTGTGAGGCTAGTAAAACCCATCTCAAGCCTTCAGAATCTCGAATCTCAAGATTCATGGACAAAAGTTCTTGGTACACAAGAACTTTTCTTTCTTTCTTTATCTCTCTCTCTCTCTCTCTCTCTTTCATTTTTAACCTCTCTAGAACCTTGGTTTCTAGATTCTAGGCATAGACATCTAGGGATGGAGACATCTAGAATGACAGGGCCATGGTGACTAAGCACTAAAGAGACTGTTTAATGTGCACCATCCCAGTTCCCACTCAATGTCACCATCTGATTGCTGCTCAAATGCTTCTAGGGTCAGTGAACACTATTCAGAGATGTCCAAACACTATATTGACCCCAAATACGCCTGTGTGCCACTCACTCTCCTGCTTGAACTTTGCTTTCTTCTGGACTGTAGAGGGTCTGCAGGGTCTCACACAGCAAGGGGAGGGGCTGGAGGCTAAAAACTCACCTAACTTTTTTTTTTTTTTTGTCCAGACCACACCTTCTGAGAATTCTGAGCACCACACCAGACAAGGACAACTAGATGCTCAGTCTGGGGCAGGAGATGGGCTTCCATGTCCAGTCTGTCAGTGCCCACTGGGCAGTTATGTACCTCGGCAGCTGCAAACCTGGCCTTACTCAAGGCCCTAAACTTCTCTAGTTACCTGGGAATTTGACAGCCCTTGGGCAACCGACAAGCTTCTCTTGCAAGGGCAAGAGATGACTCCTTCAGACTCTTCTGATACTGAGAACACAGTCAGGGGAGGGTGTGTGTGAGCACTCTGGCTCCTGAAACCTGGGTTCCCCTCACTCTTTCCTCCTTGATCTGGGCAGGACTTACGCCTGAGTTCTCCTTCCCTCACCTCAGACACATCCCCGGTCAAGCCTTCATTCTGGCTGTCACGGGCCAGGACACAGGTACAATAGACCCGATGTTGGCAGAACTGGGAAACACTGACGGGGTGGGGGGACCCACAGGCTTTCTTCAGATCTCTCGTCAGCTCACCACCCGTGGCTGAGGCTGTCCTTCCCAGTCATTGTCATACTGGCTGTGCCAACCTTTTCCCCAGATAGCCTCTGGAGTCTGAGCCAGCGACCAAGGCTAAGAGCAAAGGAGGCGCCTCACAGAGGCCAGGAGACGCACACGGAGCTAAAAATACAGTTTACACGCAGGCTTCTCCTTCCCCGAAGGCCCTTAGGAGCTTATTGGAGAGGCTGGCAGGGACACAGGGTCTGCTTGGACCAGTCAACAGGTGTGGCCCAGGTCACCAACCTTCTTCCGTCTTACCCTCTACCACCTCCGCCAAACCTGTCACCTGGATGATCCCGGCCCCCTCCACAGTCCCTCATCCCAGGGCTTGCCCATTCCTCTGCTTCCCTGGTCACACCCTGCCTTCACCTTCCAGGCTCCAATGCAGGCTTAGACCTCTTACCTCTCTGTTTTGGGGTGCAGCCAATCTGGACCAGTAGAACCCCATTTTTACTCTGCGAGTACACCAGAGCCAGGATTATAGACTCAGGAGTGCAAAACACAGCACTAGAAGAAGTTAGACCGTTGTCTCTGAGCCAAACAGAGCTGAACAGTGTTGGGAGTGGGTTCATGTCACAATACACGTATGCATGTATGGCATACACATACATACACATATGTAGGTGTGACACTATTCATCATGGAATGGCTATGTGAAGTGTTTGTTTCCTTGCTTGTTTTTGAGACAGGGTCTCATGTGGCCCAGGCTAGCACTGGACTCCTCATTCTCCTGCCTCTACCTACCAAACACTTGAATTACACACATCCACTACCACACATGTGCTCCATTAACTTTTTTTATAGTCAGGCAACAAACCAAAAATAATGAATTAAGGCATTTAGCAAACACATTGGTGAGGGTGACCCGCAAGGCATGTTCTGGGAAACCATAGATTTCAAAGCTGAAGACAATCTTAGATGTGGGGATTTGGGGAGCTAACGGTTTCCCTTGGTAGTAGAAATATGTTATGATCAGATATAAAGGGGTGGGTGATAAATGGCTAAGGTTAGGGAAGATATCCCAAGATAAGGCTGACCTTGGATCTGCAACACTCCAACTCTCCAGAAGCACAGGGCTCTAAGCAGTCAGATTGCAGGATCTTCGATCAAGACATGGCCTTACACAGGGAATCTACCTTCATGCACAGACTCCACAAACACACCACGCTTGCACACCACGGCTGCCCCCTCCCTCCTCCCATAGCCCGTCCTCTGGGACAAATGCTTTTAGAGTCCCCACTCTCATACATGAAGAAACAGGCACAGAAAGGTCAGGAACTTTATTCAAAGTCCCAGAGCTAAGGGTCCGCAAGCACGGCAGGACCCAGGGCGTCTGTGTCCACATCCGGACTTTCAGGCTCAGCGGTGGTCTGACTTAGTTCTCTTCGCCGCCTCATCTTCCTGGCAGCACTAATAAGAACCAGGTCTGGGCGTTCTGAATGCTTATTTTAGTGTATGGATTCCATCCAGGGTCCCAGGGGCCAGAGAGAAAAGGTCTTTCCTAGTGGTTGCCAACGGGGTGCCTGCTGCCATCTAGTGGCAGCAAGAAGAAATGTCACTGCCGTGCTTGCTTGAGATTCTGTTCACCATCCCTGGCCAGGAATGCATTCCACGTTGTTAAAAGATGAGTCACACACACTCCTGGCTCTCAGGGTCTCAGAGTCAAATTCTTGTGAGGCAGATATTGTGGCAGAAACCATGGGAGGACCGGCAGGCTGTGCCCAGCTTGTGGGCAGAGCGACAGTTGCCTGAGATGTTTGAGAATAGGAGGGAGCGTGGGTACTGAGGGAGGTGAGCCCCGGGTGGAAGGACCTGGTGGCCAAGTGCGGACTTGAGGGTGCAGAACTGGCCCTGTGTGAAGCTCTCGGGGCTGCAGAGAGAAACGTGCTCCCTGGGCTTCCTAATGGAGTGTAGGAAAAGTCGCTTTAGCTTGTGTGTGAACAGCTATGAAGGCAGCTCAGCTGGGTTGTGAGGCTTGGGAGTCACATGGCTGCCTGGCTTTGGTGTTGTTCTAAGATGTTTCCGCCATTAAGAGAAAGAATGACCACTTCATTTCTTCCACCATCTGTAAAATGAGAATTTTAAAAGGTGTTCATTCTCAAGTGCCATCATGAATATTATGTGTGTGCACGTGTTTATGCAAATGTCTCTGTGTGTTTATCTATGTGTGTCTGTGTCTCTGTGTGTCTGTGTTTCTGTGTGTATGTCTATGTGTGTCTGTGTCTCTGTGTGTGTGTGCATGTCTGTGTGTATGCTTATGTGCATGTCTTTGTGTGTCTGTGTGTGTGTCTGTGCTGTAGGACAATGGTCTGTACCCTGTCACTTGTACTTTGATTGGCCAGTAGCCGGACAGGAAGTATAGGTGTGGCAATGAGAACAGGAGAATTCTGGGAAGAGGAAACGATCAGTCTGCAGTCGGTCTCTCCTTTTTTTGTGCCTTTTGTGTTCTAATTTTTTGTAAACCTACTTTGTAACCCAGGTAACTGGCAGAATCTCCTCTTTGTATTTTTTCAGGAGCAATTTGTAATCCCCATTTAGGCAAAACTTTGTTTACTTCTCCAAACATTCTTTCTAAAGTATCTGCATCTGAGTCAGATAGGAAAATGTCATCCATGAAGTGGTGAATGTTCCTGCCTGTCATGTGGGAGATTCCAGATGTGCTGAGGACCAAACCACGTGGCTAACACAGACAAGAATTATGGGTTAAGATGTAAGATATAAGAGTTAATAAGAAGCCTGAGCTAATAAACCAACCAGTTTATAATTAATGTTGACCTCTGTGTGTTTCTTTGGGACTGAACGGCTGCAGACAGAAACCTCTGTCCACATGTCTGGATGTGCATGCGTGTCTGTGCGTGTCTATTGTATGCATATGTGTATTCATCTGCAAGCATGCATGTGGCATCCAGAGGAGGATGTCCTGCTCTCCACTTTGTTCCCTTGAGACAAGCTCTTTCACCCCCAGAGCGTGTTACTTTCCTATTGGGCTAGGCTGGCCAGCAAACCCTCCCAATCAGCCTATCTCTGTGGCCACCCCCAAGCCCAGCACTGAGGTCACAAGCACGGGTGGCCATGCCTGACTTTTTACCTGAGCTCTGGGGTCCTGAACTCAGGGCCCCATGCTTGTATAACAATCTCTTATTTTTGGTACCATCTCGCCAGCTCCTCACCATGAATGTTAAAACAGGGAGTAGGTGTCAACACTCAGCAAGGCCTGGAATGTAGTAGGTACTCAAAGCTGCACACTGTGATATTAGGTGCTGATCATGACTGATCAACATATACATATGTGTGTATTGTGAGTATACATATATGTGGTGTGCATGCATATATGTGTGTGTGACGTGTACATTATACAGGGAGGTGTCATGCATTTCATGCAACCTGTGTGGAGGTCAGAGGAAAACTGTGTGAAGTTGGTTCTCTGCTTTCACCTTTGTGTGATCTCCAGGAACAGGACTTCGGTCATCGGGCTTGTGTGGCAAGGGCCTTGACCCACTGAGCCATCTTGCGACCTGGTCGGAGGTTTTAATGAGCAGAACGAAGAAAGGATAAGTCAGAAGGAAAATTCTGGAATATTCTACATCTAATTACATGAAAGGGAAAGGGGGTGGGAAATTAATCAAACAAAATGCAAAGAGATTGTCTCACATCCCTGAAGGTACAGTGACCTTGGCTTAGACCCTGTCACAGCTGACCTCCAGAGCCTCCTGCCCTGAAAATTCACGTCTGAGCTTCCAGGCAGCCCTACCAGGCAGGTCAGGGGCAGCAGTCTCCACTCCCCCAGGACTGCCGCTCACCCAGTTTCCCCTGTCTGTTTTATCTACCTATAGCACCACAGGTTCATTGTTGCCAACACTTCCCTGCCTCCAACTTCTCTATAACAATCCCCTTCGCTCTGGGCTCAGCAGACACCTTCCCCGCTGCTGCTAGGACCTGTCCTAGGGTCATTTTTTTTTTCTGGATAACATCTAAAATGGCTCAATAAACCCTTCTATTTCAGATACCTTTTTGAAAAGTTTTGGCTCACGTAAACCCAGCACAAAGACTAAAGCTAGATCTGGGTTGGTGGGTTAGGACAGAGCTTGGATATGGGTGGCACCAAATTCCAGATAATAGGGTCTCATAAGATTCTATTCATTTCTCTTTTGTTTGGAAGTGCACTGTGAAAAGCATCTACTGGGTTCTGCGTGTGTGCGCACTTGTGTGTGTGTGTGTGTGTGTGTGTGTGTGTGTGTGCATGAATGTGCTTGTGCACTTGTGTGTATGTCTGTGCATGCGTGCATGCTCATCCACTCACCTGAGCACAGAGGCTGGAGGTGGATGCCAGAGGTCTGCTCTATGACCCCCAACCTCGGTGGCTGAGTCTCTCACTGAACACAGTGATTCTCCTGTCTCCCTCTCCACAATGCTGGGTTACACCTATAGTCACATCCGGCCTTTTCTGTGGGTGCTGGGTATTTGAACTCAGCGTCTAATGCCTGAGCACAAGAGCTCTTAACCACTGGGCCATCTTCCCAGCCCTAAAGGATTGTTTTAAAAATAAATGTCTTTATGACTTGTCTTCATTAAATGCTTGGTTTGTATAGCTAGTTTATTTTTTGCCTTTTAATTTTTAAAACATGTTTTTAATTGTAATAGCATTTCATAACTTTCCTCCCTCCAGCCCCTCCCAGGCTCTCTAGAAACCCTCCCACACTTCCCACTCTCAAGTTGAGAGCCTTTTTCTTTTATTATCATTGTTACATACATATACGTGTGTGTGTGTGTGTGTGTGTGTGTGTGTGTGTGTGTGTGTGTATGTTTGTATGTGTATGCACAGGTGTATGTGAACATAACCTGCCGAGTCTGTTTATGTTGGTGGCGTGTATGTGGTTTCGAGGCTTGCTCTTGAGACAGGCTAATACTCTCACTCCCAGCAGCCATTATTTGCCTGCAGTTCTTTCTGTGGGCTGGGACCCTGCAAAAAAACTCCCCCTTTCACGTGAACGTTTCCAGCGATACAGCCATCGTCCTGATCTTGTGTATGCACCCATTTCTAGTAGGGCCTGTTTCCCAGCAGACTTCTGGTCCTCTGCGATGTTCCCCGAGACATAGCTGTGAGTTATATGTATCTTCTGGGCCTGGCTTCCCTCCATCCATTGACCTCTGTATCGTGATCAGTGTGGTTTTCGGTGATGGTCTCCATGTGCTGTAGAGAGAGGCTTCCTTGGTGAGGGGTAGGAGCGACGCTTATCTGTGGGCACAAGCGTAAAATGTAGGATGTAGAACTGGGCAGTGGTGGTGCACACCTTTAATCCCAGCACTAGGGAGGCAGAGGCAGGAGGATCTCTGGGTTCAAGGCCAGCCTGGTCTGCGGAGCAAGTTCTAGGACTCCAGGGACTACAAAAAAAATTCTTTCTTGAAAAACAAAATAAAACAAGAAAGCTTTAGAATGCGGAAAGGAATTATGCTGGTCTAGCAAAATGGTGGTAGCAGCTTCTCTTCTAATGTCCATGGCCTCAGTAGCTCCAGGAAAACTGGCATGATTCCCTGCCTGTTGAATGGACCTTACGTCCAAATAGGGGATTAATATCCAGGATATGCAAAGGCCTCAAAAACAAAAAGACAAGGAAACAAATGACAATTGAAAATGGCTAGGCAAAACAGTCCTGTACAATAAAAGAACTTCTGGAGGCATCACAATCCCTGACCTCAAACTCTATTACAGAGCTACAGTACTGAAAACAGCCTGGTACTGGCTAAGAACAGACAGGAGGACCAATGGAACCGAATAGAAGACCCGGATATCAATCCACACATCTTCGAACACCTGATATTTGATAAAGAAGCAAAAAATATCAAATGGAAAAAAGAAAGCATATTTAACAAGTGGTGCTGGCATAACTGGGTATCAACACGTAGAAAAATGAAAATAGACCCATATCTATCACCATGCACAAAACTCAAGTCCAAATGGATCAAAGACCTCAACATAAAGCCAGCCACACTGAATCTCATAGAAGAGAAAGTGGGAAATACACTTGAACGCATTGGCACAGGGAACCACTTCCTAAATATAACCCCAGCAGCACAGACACTGAGAGAAACAATTAATAAATGGGACCTCCTGAAACTGAAAAGCTTCTGTAAAGCAAAGGACACGGTCAACAAGACAAAACGACAGCCTACAGAATGGGAAAAGATCTTCACTAACCCCACATCAGACAGAGCTTAAAAAATTGAACACCAAAAGATCATATAATCCAATAAAAAAAAATGGAGTATAGACCTAAACAGAGAACTCTCAACAGAGGAATCCAAAATGGCTGAAAGACACTTAAGGGAATGTTCAACATCCTTAGTCATCAGAGAAATGCAAGTCAAAACAACTCTGAGATTCCATCTTACACCTGTAAGAATGGCCAAGATCAAAAACACTCATGACAACATATGCTGGAGAGGTTGTGGGAAAAAGGGAACACTATGCATTGCTGGTGGGAATGCAAGCTGGTACAACCCCTTTGGATATCAGCGTGGTGATTTCTCAGAAAATTAGGAAACAGCCTTCCTCAAAACCCAGTAATACCACTTTTGGGTATATATCCAAAGGATACTCAACCGTGCCACAAGAACATGTGCTCAACCATGTTCATAACAACTTTGTTTGTCATAGCCAGAACGTGGAAACAACCTAAATGTCCCTAGATTGAAGAATGGATTATAAAAATGAGGTACATTTACACAATGGAGTACTACACAGCAGAAAAAAATAACAGCAGCTTGAATTTTGCAGGAAAATGGATGGACCTAAAGAACGTTATTTTGAGTGAGGTAACCCAGACCCAGAAAGACAATTATCACATGTACTCACTCATAGGTGGTTTTTAAACATAAAGCAAAGAAAGCCAGCCTATAAATCACAATCCCAGAGAACTTAGACAACAATACGGACACTAAGAGAGACTTATATAGATCTAATCTACATGGGAAGTAGAAAGTATAAAAAGACAAGATCTCCTGAGTAAATTGGGAGCATGGGGACCTTGGGGGAGGGTTGAAGGGGGAGGGGAGAGGCAGGGAGGGGAGCAGAGAAAAATGTAGAGCTAAATAAATATCAATAAAAATATATAGAAAAATCAAAAACAAATGTGCTAGGAATCGAAACAGAGAGTCCTCAATAGAAGGAATAAGAATGGCCACGGAATACCTCAAAATGTGTTCATCATCCTCAGCAATCAGAGAAATACAAACGGAAACAGCTGTAAGATTTCAGCTCGCTCCACTCAGAAGGCCTAAGCTCAGCCAAACAGCCGATGGCAAATGCTGGCGACATTGTGGAGAAAGAGGCGCCTTCAGTCACCGTGGGCGGAATGCACATCTGCGCAGTCACTCTGGCAACTAGTGCGGAGAATCTTCAAAAAGTAAAACTAAACCTGCCATATGACCTAGGGGTAGAACTCCCTGGCACATGTCCAAAGGAAGACATCCTACGCCACAGACACTTGCTCAGCCGTGTTCACTGCCTCCCTATTTACAAGTCAGGAAATGGAAAAATAAAAAAATGAGGAAAACCTAACTGCCCTTCAACAGATCCATGGATAATGAAAATGTGACAATAAACACAGTGGAATATTGTCTGGCTGCAAAGAGAAATGAAACCATGAAATTTTCAGCTAAATAGATGGTACTAGAAAGGATCATCTTAAGGGAGATAACCCGGACCCAGAGAGCGAATGCCGCGTGTTCTCTGTCATCTGAGGTTCCCAGCTCCAAACCTGCAGGTGTGAGCACACACGGAGTAACCACAGACAGCTGAGAAGACTAAAGGGAGCATCGGCGGGGGATGTGAGGTGGAAAACGGGAAAATAGGGAGGGGCTCTGACGGGGGATGGGGAAGGGAAATGTGTACAGAGAAGAAGTGGGAACAAATGACACCGAGGTGGTTTAACAAAGTCCCATGGAATCATATTATTTTATATTCACCTAAAAATTACATGTAACATAAATATATTCTAAAGGAAGTTAGACCTCTTGGGCCGAGCATACGCCCCCGCAAGAACCACAGACGAACAAAAACTGCAATAGTAGGTATAATAAGCCTTTCAAACGGTTGCTCAGGTTAGCCCTGGCAACTCCCCAAACCATAGAGATTATCCATGGAGCCCTTGGTTTCCTCTCAGGGGTTGAGAATCTTGGCATCTGTGGCTGAAGACACCACACACTTAGGACACAGGACTTGGAAGATTTGAACTGGATCTGACCTGAAAGTCTCTTTCCTGCAGTCGAGTGTCCGTGGTTCCAGAAAACACTGTGCAAGCTGCCGATGGAGGGAAGCCCTGCCTAGCCGAGATACCTGTGAACCGCGACAATGACCAGCACAGAGAGGGTTGCGGAAAGGTGCGGTGTCACTCAAGGGTCAGAGGCAATCAGCAGCTATATTGTTTGTTATTTTATATACCTATGTAGCTGAGTTTGCGGAACACTGCCTTAGGTGAAAAGGTAGTAGGCTACTCCATCTGTGTGATGTTCACACAAGGACCAGCAGTCATATTTTAGAAGGGATCTGGTCTCCAGGTGATGCCTAACTGCAGGCTTCTGGTTGCCTCCTGTGTGATGCTTCACCAGGCTTTCCAGATGAGAAGCAAGGCAGGCTTGCATTTAAGTTTCTTCCCAGTAACGCTCACCCTTGGCTCACCCAAACGATCAAGACCTAGGACACTGTCACCACCACCCCAAAAATTCCCTTTCACACCTTGCGGTCTGTCTCAGCCTAGCCCACCTCCTACACACTCTCTTAACTAGTGACAGAGGCAGAAGCATGCGCTCTCGGCCATGAAATTACAGCCAGGGTCTATTAGGTTTTTTAAACTATGGATAGGTTTGGGCAAGAAAGACACTTAAGAGCCTGCAGTGGGACGTGGCCAAGGCGGTGGTGCTGGTTCTGCAGAGGAGAGAGCGACCACGTGGCAGAGTGAGGGGGCGGGGGAGCAGCCGGAGCGGTCAGGGTGAATGACTCACCAACAGATGGCGTGCGTTACTAGGAGTCCTGCAGGCCCGGGGCCGGCTGGCAGAGTCTGCTCAGCCACCGCAGTGGCATTGAGCTGCCAGCGCGTCCTGGGTTGGCAGCGTCCACGTGTAACGGGGTGTCCTCCGCTAGGTCCCCAGCTCCTCCACTCTGGACTTCTGTCCTCTGGAAAACCCAGGACCTACTCCCCAAAGCTCTTCCCATGGGTGGGGATCTCGGAAGAAAAAGGGACAGGGTATCCTTGGGCCACTTAGACTTGCACCTCCAAAATCGAACCCACTCTGCAATACAGAATCCTGGGATACATTTACGATGGGAAAGAGCCCATGTGCAGGGCTGGGGCGTCTCTGAACTTAGCCCCTCCCCCAGTCTTACTCTGTCATCCAAGGGGGGCAGGGGTGGTTGTTCTGTTCCCTACCCAAGTTGTATCCCAGAACAACCTGGGGTTTATTCAACAATTTGGAGATGTCCCCATTTGCCCCACAGAGCACAGGTTTGGATGTAAGCTGTAGGGTCTATCAGTGTACAGAAGGGACAAGAAGGAAGGACCTTGTCTCAGTGTGCACTCTGTTGCTATGCTAAATCCAAAAGCAACTTATCCAGGAAGAGATATGTTTGATTTACAGATTACAGCCCATCATCCAGAGAAAACAAAGCAGAAACTGAGCAGGGGCTGGCTGGTTCAGCTTGCCTTCTTATACAACCCAGGACCACCTGCCCAGGGGTGACATCACCCACAGTGGGCTCCACCCTCTACATTGATCACTGATCTCGAGAAAAAGGCTCGTAGGCCTCCCTACAGGCCAGACTACCTGGTGGAGGCATTTTCTCAACCAAGATTCCCTTGCCCCAGATGGCCCCAGCTTGAGTCAGCTTAACAAAAACAAGACAAAACTAACCGGCACAGGCCCTGAGGATGCTAAAGCAGAGGAACTGGCAGGAAGAAGAGACTTCAAGGACCATGGAGTCTTGGCAGGGAGGAGAGTGATGACGAGTTGATCTGCACTGTGAGGACAAAGGAGAGAGCCTGGCAGAGGTGCTGCTGAGGCTCTGTGGGAGGAAGCAGGAGGCAGAGCATTCTGCTGTAACAAACAGCCCCCAGTCACAGTCACATCAGCCTCAGTGACCAGGCCTCATTTATGTCACCGTCCAGCTCTAGAGGAGGCTCCGCTCCACGTGACATTCAGGGAACCTATCTTCCTTCTCCAGGGGCACCAAAAACCTCTGGTCTTCTGGGTGAAGCCAAAATGGAAGAAGAGAAGTGCTCAGAACCAAGTAAGAGGTTTAGAGACCCCTCTGAGAGGACTATGAACTGATTTAGCTAGCCAGCTCTGCACACTTGCAGGGAGGACAAAGACAGGCCTCTCTGGGCCGGGGGGATGAGGCCAGAAGTGGGTGACCACACTGCTGCCGTGGGCATTGCTGGAGAACGGAAAACATCTGCTGCTACTCATGGTTGTGCTTGGCAAAGAGTAGGAGATGGTCAGGGGCAGGAGGGGCAGGTGAAGGGGCAGATGGAGGAGTAACAGCTCTGATGGTGGGGGCACTGAGGGATAATTAGTGTACACTTGGGGAAGCAGAAGCATCTGGAAACCCCAAGATGACCAGTCTGGCGGGGTGGGGAAGTTTGTGGAGTGGGTTGGTCAAGAATGAGGTTTTTAAAAGAGGGATTGAGTGTGAGCTCATTGGGAACGATTTTAAGCTTGGAGCATTTGGTGAAGCTCCAGCCGTCCAAGGAATGGCTGGAGCTAGGGGCGGTTCCGGGGCTCTGGCATGAATCAGAGGGCCAGTTAAAATTAGTCCCTGTGGTCCAGAAGCCAGAAGGCACAGTGTGTGAACTGTGTGGCAGCCAGCTACAGCCTCAGGGGAATCTTGGGCAGGGAGTGCTGTGTGGGATGGGGCTCTGTGTCGTCCTGGGAACTCATCTGGGGCTGTGGGCAACACCCTGGAGCCTTTTTGGTAGTGTGACCCGTGGTTGCTCCGCTCCCTGGTCAACCTCTCTGGAGCTGCCTCAGCCTGGAGAGCTCCCCTTTCTTTGCAGCTCCTCCTTCAGGGAAGCACTCTTCTCAAGAATACTCACCAGGTGGCACTAACATAGGTCCCCTCCTTGTCTCGGTGGCTCAGCCCGCTGTCACTTTAAACTGGACGACGAGGCAGAAGTTTTAAGCCCTGTATGGCGGTGCCTTTCCACAGCAGAGGCCGCAACCGCTCAGTGGCTCAGTGACTCCCGTCTCTCCTTCATCCCTCCCCACACTTTCCTCTCGTGAATTCAGGCCTTTAAATGTCAGGCAATGGGAAGAATCAGTAAAAAATGAGTCAATTCTGGCAAATTCTGCAAGCCCTGTAGTTTCCTAAGTTTCTCCGGAATCATGTGGCTACAGGCTTCGATATTCTTTTCTTTGTTATCACACGTGCTTTCCTTGGAACGGAGGTGGGGGGCGCTCTGCTTGCAGGGACGCAGGCTAAGAGAGACAGTGTCTGGGGCTGAAGTACTTCCTCCTTCTCCCCTTCCAGTCCTACTTGCTCCTAGGAGCCCCCATCCTCCCGTCTCTTTCAAGGACACTGCTGTTGGCGTCTCAGCCCCGACAAGCGGCAGGATGATCTCATCTCCAGATTTGAGTTGATTTTTTTTTTATCCTCAGAAAATGTTTCCAAATACGGTCCCGTTGCAGGTCACATGGTCTCAGGCTCAGCTCTGGGGGAGGGGGTGTCATTGTTCGACTGTACAGAAGGGAAAACGCAGGCTTGGCGCAGAAGGGATAGTCTGCGGACCTCGTGGAGCGCATCAGGGCAGCCCAGGGAAGCCCTGCCCCGGGGAGGGAGGCTAGGCCAGTGTCTGGACGGCCGTGGTTCCGGTTCTGGATTCTGGAAAAGCACTCATGTGAAAACCATCTGTAGCTCGGGCGGCACTGGGGAGTCCCCGCGTGTGATCACGCGATCACTGGCGGGTTTCCCTGTCTGGTGGTGGGTGGGGGAGGGAGCAGCTTCTCCCACCGCTCATGAACAGGCCACGTCACTCCCATGGAGTCCTCGCTTCCACCCGCTGGTGGAGGCCATTGCCACCACAGGGTTGGGGGCCGGGGGCACTCCCTGCCCTGCTTTCCCTGGAGAGGGTCCCTGCTCTCGGGTGAAAAGTCAGGCACACAACACAGGGTCGAAACTGAAGGTTCCATCCGCAGTGTCCTCAGCTTCCAGAGGTCATGGAGCAGAGGGAATAGGATTTGGCCTGGGAACCCAGCCGCCCGCCCATTCGGCCTCGGTTCCCTGAGACGGAAAGAGCTGGCTGATCATTCTTACTGACAGGGTGACAGACCACAGAAGGGGACAGCCTAACTCCATACCAGGCACCTGGCCCACTCTGTGGTGGTCCTGCCCTAGCCCAACCTTTCCTTCTGGCCCATTTGGCGCATCTCCAGCCCACACCCACTCCACTGCCACATTCCACCATGGTTGTCATGGTTTGGCTCAGAAATGCCCCTTAGAGGCCACACGCTGGGCTTCATACATCTGATGCTGCTGGAAGTAACATAACTGTTTTTTTTTTAAATTAGTTACGTCTATGTCTATGTGTAGGTATGCGCACACCAGTGTAGGTGTACACCAGAGTAGGCGCACACCAGTGTATGTACACACCAGCGTAGGTGCACACCAGTAATGGTGAATCAATCCCACACCAGTTAGGTTTTAAAGGGGATATTTATTTTGGGGGGTAAAACTTACATATACACAAACCATGTATACACGACCAGGAAAGGAGCCTGGTCGCTGGAGCAGGAGCCAGAACCAAGCGCTGGAACCAAGAGGCCGAGCCGAGGCTTGCCTCTCTTCTTTTAAAGAGAAATATACCATGCCCCAGTGGGCTGGTATTTCAGTAGCTACTGGCTGATGGAGTGGAAGGCGCTCATGACTAATTGGCTGAAGCAGCGGAAGGTACTCCCGCAGCACCTCCCCCTTTTGTTTAAGTAAGAGAGTTCTAAGCCTACTATGAAATTATATACCGTAAGTACAAACCTACACAATTATATACAATAAGTACAAATATCCTATTCTAACTAGCTAAAGTCTTGTATAATAAATAACTTGGCCAAGTCCTGAGAGGAAAGTAGCTACATTTATCTAGTCTTCAACCCCATAGAAGATCCGAGAAGGGAAATAATGTTACCTGAGTAATTAGGAAGTGCAATCAAAGAACTTCCTAAACATGCAACAAATCACAGAGACAACTGGCTACCTGGGCAATCACCAAAAACCTGTTTGCAGCGTTGAAGCAACCAACTTTGACTAAGGCCTAGAATAACTGACAGATCATTTTTAACAGGCAAGAGATTTTTCAAAACCATCTTACCCTGTCTTGGCAAGATTTAACAGTTCTGTTTATCCATTTCCGGATTTTATCCATTTCCGGATTTTAACAGGCAAGAGATTTTTCAAAACCATCTTACCCTGTCTTGGCAAGATTTAACAGTTCTGTTTATCCATTTCCGGATTTTATCCATTTCCGGATTTTAACAGGCAAGAGATTTTTCAAAACCGTCTTACCCTGTCTTGGTAAGATTTGACAGTTCTGCTTATCCATTTCCGGATACCGTGTATTTGTCAGTAGTTGAGGTATGGGCAGTTCCTTGCCCAGAGGCCAGTTTTGTCAAGAAGACAAGCTCCAAGTGGAGTGTCTTTGGTGCTCAACAATCTCTCGGGAATAGGTCGGTATTGCCAGGAGTGATTGTGTCACACTACACAGAACTCTAAGATTAAATTAAATGCCATTTTCTACAGCTCTTCGAAGAGGTTGAAGACTATTTATATATAATCTCTATGTATCTAAAGAACCTGATTAGTCTAACCATAAATATGACAGACATAGATGACTATTGATCTACAATTCTTAACATGTATCTAACTTAAAGACTAAGAGAATAAACAATTGTGCAATAATTGAGGACAATGACCTCCAAATGTAAACAATAAATATCAATACATAAACAATATATGAGTATCTTAATCAGATACACTGATTAAATGTACACTGCAATATGGTATACATATATCAATACAATATATATCAATACATAAAAATGTTTTAAACAGGTAGAAGCATGCATACATACAATATTCAATATAATTTAACTTTGTATCCATATACAAAAATCTATGCCGATGTAATTATCTATAAATAATAACTCACAAATACCATTATTATCTATCCAATTTTCCCTCTTTTTTTTTTCAAAAAGGTCCCTGAGCTTATAAAATTCCTTTCCCAACTTTCAACCGTATACTAATTATAATCAATCCCTAAATATTGTTCCTAAACCTGAGGATAAACTTTGCTGAGAGAGGAGACATCGTCCTCTAGAATTACTTCCAGCTGTCATGGGGGTGAGGTTCTTTCTGGGGGATCCTGTGAAAGTAAAATGATGGTTAAATTTCAAGATCAATGTCTTTTAAAATTGCAAATAGTCTCTGAGTATTTTGTGGAGGTCTGGCCAGAATGTTGTACAAGATGTGCACCATTTCAGCTAACCAAGTTGGAATCATCTGTGCAGCTGATACCCAAAACAGGACTTGTAGTAGCACTATCAGTATCATGAGGTCATATCAACCGAGTGGAGTTGTTGTTATGTTGTTATGGGAGTCCCATCTTCTTCCTGGAAACTTCAAATGTCAGTGCAGAAAAAACTCATTGTTCATTGTGGAAAACAAACATTAATTATATAGACATATACAAACATATATTCAATGAAAGGTATGATAGACATATTCAATGAAAAGTATGATAGATATGAAGAAAAACAAAGATTTTTTCTAAACTCATATTTCTTTTTGTCTCATATCATGGCTCTTGACATAAGACAGAAACTCCAGAAACTCTGGGTTTTTCTCCTAACAACAGGCTTGGAATTAGAGAGGGACCGAGCCAAGAGTCCAACTCCAAAACCAGCTCTATAAATTCAGAAATATGATTTAGTATATTCTAGAGCTTCATACTCACAGAACCTATTCGGTTTTCTTGCTAATCCATATTGGGTAGTTATTTTTCCATCTGTCAGTATTCAAACATCCAGGGTCCTTTGAATTTTTCAAAGACGAGTGTTTTCCTGTGGAGACAAGAACAGAACCCTGCCCCCATTTTATGTTTTTCTTACCACCTGTATGATCATCATCATTGTAGATGCTGTCATTTCTCCTTTCCAAGAGGTTTCTTCTCTTCAAATCTAACCTTTATTAATTTTGATGGTATCCACAATTTTTCTTCTCCTGTGGAAACAAGAGCAAAACCCCTTCCCCAACGTAGCACATCTCCTGGCTTCCATTGAGAGGTCAGCACATCCTTGATATAAACCGGTTGATTTAGTTCAGCAGACTTTTCCATTATCTAGTGTCTTTCTGCCGCTGTTGTTCCCTTCTCATTAGCGTTAAGAAAATTCAAGGTTAATAAGGCATTATGTAATCTATTTCTGGGGGCATTTTCCACCCCTTTCTGTTTATTTAACATATCCTTTATAGTTCGATTTGATCTTTCTATGACTGCTTGACCTGTAGGATTGTATGGTATACCTGTAACATGCTTAATATTATAATAAGCAAAAAAAGTTTCATTTTCCTAGAGACATAAGCTGGACCATTATCTGTTTTTACTTGTGCAGGTATACCAATAATGGCCATAACTTCTAATAAATGTGTGATTACTGAGTCAGCTTTTTCTGAGCTTAAAGCAGTTGCCCACTGAAAGCCTGAATAAGTGTCAATGGTGTGATGTACATATTTTAATTTTCCAAATTCTGCAAAGTGGAAGACATCCATCTGCCAGATTTCATTCCTTTGAGTACCCTTCAGGTTAGTCCCTGCAGGTAGTGGTGTTTGGTTATATAAAGAGCAAGGAGGGCATCTCTTTACAATCTCCTTAGCTGTGGCGCGCTGCTTGACCAGCAAGCAAAAACGACCACGAATCGAGGATTCTTCTCTGATCACACTTTATTGGAGCCTCTCGGGTTGAAGGGATAGCGTGGAGTGAGAGAGGAGAAGAGAGAGAAAAGTGAAAGAGAAAGAGGCCCAAGCGGCAGCTGCTTTTCTAGGGTGGAGGGGGTTGGATACTGTCCTGATTGGTGAATACCATTCTGCTGATGTCCAGGGCTCGAGATTGGCCAGGGGCAAGGCTCAGTTATGCAAATGCAGGCCAAGGGTGCCCACGCAGCAACATCAAAGGATCTGTTTACCTCTAAGCTGCAGGACCGCCAGCGCCATAATGGCGATGTCCTGACGGCTCCTTACACTTAGCTTGTTGCCAGGTAATGGAAAACTCTTTCTTTAAACTTTTGTTATTGACATGATGTTTTTTATGAAATTCTGAGGCCTGCAACATGCTTCCAATCAATAATTGATCAATTTCTGCATTACCTTGTGCTAGAGGACCTGGCAGACCCGTATGGGACCGGATGTGTGTTATGTACATCGGGCAAAGCCTATTCCTGATTATGTCTTGTACCTGGATAAACAATGAAGTCAACTCTGTATCATCTGGTATAAATTCAGCAGTTTCAATATGCAAGATAACTCTTTCTGCATATTGTGAATCTGTAACAATATTAAGAGGTTCTTTAAAATCCCTTAGCACCATAAGAATGGCATATAATTCTGCCTTCTGGACAGAAGTATAAGGGCTTTGTTCCACCTTACTCAAGTCATCTGATTTGTAACCAGCCTTCCCTGATTTATTAGCATCAGTATAAAATGTACGGGCTCCAGTTATTGGAGCATCACGTACAATTCGAGGAAGAATCCAAGAAGTTCTCTTTATGAGGTTAAATCTACCGCTTTTTGGATAGTCGCCATTAATTTCTCCCAAAAAATTAGCACAAGCCCTTTGCCATGGTTCATTGTCTTCCCATAACTTTTTTATTTCATCAGTAGTGAAAGGCACTATAATTGCTGCTGGGTCTATACCTACTAGTTGATGAAGTCTCAGTTTACCTTTTATAATTAATTCAGGGACCTTTTCTACATAAGTTTTCAATTTTTTACTTGGTTTGTGTGGTAAAAAGATTCATTCTAAAATAGTATCTTCCCTCTGCATTAAAATTCCCGTAGGAGAAATTCTGGAAGGCAATATGACTAGAAAGCAACTAAGATTTGGATCCACCCTATCTACATGTGCCTCCAGCACTTTTTCCTCAACCATCGTCAGTTCCTTTTCTGCTTCAGCTGTTAATTCTCTGGGACTATTCAAATCTTTGTCACCATCTAAGGTTTTGTTTAAATGAATTATTAGATCAGGTGTTATCCCAACAGCTGGTCGTAGACTGGAAATGTCTCCTAACAATCTCTGAAAATCATTAAGAGTCCGTAACCGGTCTCTCCTAATTTGTGCCTCTTGTGTCCTAATTTTCTGTAAACCTATTCTGTAACCTAGGTAATTAACAGAATCTCCTCTTTGAATCTTTTCAGGAGCAATTTGTAATCCCCATTTAGGCAAAATTATCTTTACTTTCTCAAACATTCTTTCTAAAGTATCTATGTTTGAATCAGATAGCAAAATGTCATCCATGTAATGGTATATTATAGATTTAGGGAATTGCTTACGTATTATTTCCAATGGCTGACTTACAAAGTATTGACACAGGCTGGGGCTATTGAGCATTCCCTGTGGGAGGATAGTCCACTGGTATCTCCTAGTAGTCTGGGAGTTATTATAAGTAGGCACTGTGAAGGCAAATTTTTCTCTATCCTTTTCTTGTAATGTTATGGTAAAGAAGCAGTCCTTCAAGTCAATAACTATAAGAGGCCATCCTTTGGGTAACAGAGAAGGCAGAGGAAGTCCAGACTGTAGAGGGCCCATAGGTTGAATTACCTTGTTGACAGCCCTTAGATCTGTCACCATTCTCCATTTGCCAGATTTCTTTTTTACAACAAACACAGGAGAATTCCAAGGGCTAGTGGACTCCTCAATATGTTGAGCATCTAATTGCTCCTGTACCAATTGTTCTAAAGCCTGCAATTTATCTTCAGCTAAAGGCCATTGTTTAACCCATATTGGCTTTTCAGTTAGCCATTTTAAAGGTAGGGCTGTAGGTACCTCTAAAGGTTTGTTAGTTGTTTTATGTTCTTGAACAGCCTGAATGGCTGGTGACCTTTGTGCATAGTACTTTATTACATCCTTCCCAGAATCATGACTTCCTGAGACTGCAGGAATGTTAATCTGGGTATTCCATTGTTGTAGCAGGTCACGGCCCCATAAATTTATTGCAATATCAGCTGCATATGGCCTTAACTTTCCTCTTTGACTCTCTGGCCCAATACAGTGAACCCATTTCGTGCTTTGTTTAACTCGAGATATGGTTCCAATTCCTAGTTATTGAACATCTGCCTCTTGAAGAGGCCAATTTGGATGCCAAGATTCTGGAGTGATGATACTCACATCTGCTCCTGTGTCTATCAAGCTAACGATCACAATTCCATTTATACGTACTCTCAGCTTTGGTCTCTGATCATTTATAGAAGTTTGAAAAATATACGTTTCTTATTTCCTAATTGAATTTCTGACTTATCCTCCAAATTTGCATCATTTAGAACCTTATGATCTTGTACAGAAGCTTCTAGAGTTTTTAATTTTCCTGGTGTGACATGTCCTCCACGGTTACTGGGAATGACTGGGCCACTTTTGGCTTGGGGGCCTGTGAGAGGCCCCTCAGGGAGTTTCCCAATGGTATCGGGTGGCCTTGTCTGTCTGTTGTTGATCTGCATTCATTCATCCAATGTTTTCCTTTACCACACCTCCTACATATACCTGAAGGCCGAGGTTTCCTATTCCTGCCATTCCCAGATGAAGTGTTATTCCTAGAAATACCTTGCCTGCAATCCCTTTTTAGATGTCCAAATTTACCACAATTAAAACATTTGGCAGGTTGATGTCCCCTCATCACTTTGGAAATCGCTTCTCCTACCCAAGATTCGTCATCGTAATTAAAGGTCTGAAAATTCATGGTATGCTGGATCCATTCATCCATAGGTGCTGATCTAGACCTTAAAGGCCCAGTTATCTTTTTGCAGTCTAAGTTTGCATTTTCAAAAGCCAGTGATTCAAGAATTAGTTGTCTAGCTTCTGGGTCTGTTATTCCTGTGTTCAGAGCCTTAATTAATCTTTGCAAAAAGTCAGTATAGGGTTCTCCCTGTCCCTGCCTAACCCTAGTATATGACTCTACCTTTATTTCTGGCTCTGGTAATCTACCCCAGGCATTTAAAGCTGCCTTGTGGCACAGAGACAATACTTCATCATCATAAAGAGCTTGGACCTGTGGATCAGCGTAAGCTCCTACGCCAAGAATTTGATCCTGTGAAACCTCCACACCTTTTGCTCTTCCTTGCTGTTCCATATGTTTGGATTCTTCCTTGAAATAAACTCCAAACATCAAGGAAGGTCCATCTTCAAGGACCGCTGAAGCTAACTGTGAGAAATCGTGGGAATAGCCCTGACATTAGAAGCCCAAGTCCTTATCATTTCCTTAAGAAATGTAGAGTGCAAGCCATAATTAACAATGGCTTGTTTAATTTCCTTTAGGTCATTCATTCCTACTGGCGTCCATCTAGATTCTTTGGCTTCCTTTGAGCCTTTAGAAGTTGATGCTTTGTCAGAATAAATTACAGGGTATGTTGCTAAAACCCTGGGTAAGCCAGTTCTAACAGGTGGTGGTGATATTGTATCCTGCCCTTGTGTCTTCTCACCTGAAATCATCAGTTCCAATAATTTTTTCAATCATTTCAAATCTTTGTATCATCATCTCTCTTAAATCCGGAATCTCCTGACCTGCATGTGTTTCTAGTGATTTCTCTAAGGTATCAATTTTTTGGTCCCCATTCTGCACTTGTGATTTCAAGATCTTAATGGTTCCTTTTAAAGATAATATCTCCTCCTTGAACTGCCCCTGGATATCATGTAAATTGCCATCCTGGAGGTATATTCTGTCTGTTACCTTATCAAAACTCTGTGATAACTTTTCAAAGTCAAATTCAACAGCTTGGATCCTTTCAGGTAATTTCTTAGTGCCCTTAGATAAGGAGTCAATTTTGCCTATCACAGTATTAATCCTATCAATTAATGCCACATATTTCCATAATGATATAACATTAAGAAGGAAACTAAAACCTAATAACCAGTAAATCGAGGTACCTCCATAGGCATATAGGCCACTTGTGATTTCTACCAAAGTGGCAGCAAAAGCTGCAGCTAGAGTCCCATTAAAAAAGAAACCTGCCATTTTACCTGTCAGCCACTGGATGGCGATGTCTCCGAGTCATGACTGGAACCACTGTAGGCCTCACGACAAATCCTGTTTTAAAATCTGCTCTGTTATTTGTTTAAAAACTGGGGAAAATAAGTCAATTGTACAGATGTACACAGAGAGAAAATCCAGAGGCCAGGCACAGAGCACAAAAGGTCAGAGAGCTTCTAGTGGCCAATAAACAAGGCAGCCTGGCCTACCCCGGCCGGGCTCTCCTGCCCTGCCGCTCTGTTCAACCTGATGCAGAGGGTCGTGACACAGCCACTGCACTGTTGCTAAAGAGGCCTAGTGCTTTGGGCCCTGTGTCCCTGTGCTGGGATTAAGGGTCAAGCTGCTTGCAGCACTCCCAATCAGTTATGGCGGATGGCAGGGGTTTCAAACAGCTTGCTGGAACTTCAATGGGAGCTTGTGCTGTGAGCTCTTTGACTCATGTTGCAAGGAAAAATTTAAAAATCCGTGCAGAACAGGGCAAAGTAGGCTGGCAGAGACTGTCCGGACCTGTGTATCCTGGGAGGCATGGAGGTTATGGCTGAGGGAGGGCTCGTGCCAAGCCAAGCTGGCCAAGCCGAGCTGGCGGCAGGTAGCCAAGCCAGAGGCCGCAGCTGAGCCGGGGGATGGGGGGTGTGGGGTGGTTCTTAAACCAAACACTGGGCGCCAAATAATGGCGAATCAATCCCACACCAGTTAGGTTTTAAAGGGGATATTTATTTTGGGGGGTAAAACTTACATATACACAAACCATCAGGAAAGGAGCCTGGTCGCTGGAGCAGGAGCCAGAACCAAGTGCTGGAACCAAGAGGCCGAGCCGAGGCTTGCCTCTCTTCTTTTAAAGAGAAATATACCACACCCCAGTGGGCTGGTATTTCAGCGGCTATTGGCTGACGGAGCGGAAGGCACTCCCACAGCACTGTGGGCTCATGCTTCAGCAACTATTGGCTGAAGCAGCGGAAGGTACTCCCGCAGCACACCAGTGTATGTGCACACCAGTGTAGGAGCACACCAGTGTAGGTGCACACCAGTGTAGGTACACACCAGTGTAGGTACACACCAGTGTATGTGCACACCAGTGTATGTGCACACCAGTGTAGGTACACACCAGTGTAGGTACACACCAGTGCAAGTGCTCGGCGAGCTCAGAGGAGTCGGATCTTCTAGAGATGGAGTTACAGGCGGCTGTGTTTTACCTAATATGGTTACCTGGAATTGAACTTGGGGCCTCTGGAAGGCCACTACATGTTCTTAATAGCTGACCTGTATCTCCAGCCCAAAGGGTGATGGGCCCTCTAAGAAAAGAGACCTAGTGCCAGGAAGCGAGGTCATTATGTCCACACAAGGAAAGGGATTGGAGCCAAGTTCTTTTCCCTTATATTCCTTTGTTGCTCTGCCCAGCTCGCCTCTTCCCCTCCTTCCCCTCCTCCACTGCTTCCCTCTTGCCCTCCTCCTTCGCTCTCCTCCATCTCTCTCACCCCTTCACCCTCCTCCCTGGCTGCCCTGAGGTGAGCTGTTCCCTCCACCACAGCTTTGGGTGCCTCACCACAGACCCCATGGGACCAGCTCACCACAAACTGAAGTCCCCGAAATCATGAGCCCAAACAAATATTCAGCCCAGACCCCTCCGGCGTTTCGTTCCAGTGACTGTCCCCACCTGCTTCCCGCAGCTCAGAACAGGGTGGGGGGGGTGGGGGTGGGGGTGTGAGGGATGGAGGGTGGGGGGTGGGGGTGTCAGCGCTTGGCAGGCTGGGAGTTGGAGTCCAAGCCAGGGCAACCGCCAGGCCAGGGGCTTCCAAATCCCAGACTTCTTGGATATAGGGGTGTTAGAGGGCTGGGGTGACGCCTCCAGCTTAATATTACATTCCAGACTCTTTGGATATAGGGGTGTGACAAGGAGCTGAGGTAATATTTATGACCAAACATTCCAGAATGGATGCCAGGGACTGGGGTGACGGGTCCAATCACCCAATGGCTATAGGGGTGTCATTTTTGACCAAACAAGCATCTCCTAAGAGAGTCAAGTACAAAGCATACACATTTCCACATATATCCTGCATACATGCACATAAGTGCCTATAGGCAAGTTCCCTCCCGGGTGATCTGCTGTGTGCGCGTGCGTGCGTGCGTGCGTGCGCGTGCGTGTGTGTGTGTGTGTGTGTGTGTGTGTGTGTGTTCCTACTGCACTCAAGACAATTTGTTGTCTACAGGAACCCAAGCCAGGGAACATCTAAGGAGCTACCAGAGCTGAAACGCCATGTTGTTAGGATCAAGTTTGGTGCCTCTGACTCTACTCATAACCACTGCTTCCCTGTTCTGCTCTGCCTGTAGTTACCGGGGTCCTAAACATTGCTTCTAGGCGGAGCCTGCAGGGCAGAGATGGAAACTATAACATTCGGCACTGTGCAATCTCAAACATCTTCAACACAAAATGTGCTTACAAACAGAGGCCAGGAAAAGATAATTGTTTCCAGGAATCAGAGACTTGCAGGGTCAGAATGCTCCCTGGGCCATCCCCCTGCGGTGGATGTGTCCACAGTCATGCATATATGTGTGTACATGCTGAAACTATGATATTCATGGGGAAAGACTCTAGGGTCCTTTCAGACACCAAACCCTGGGGCTGCTCAAGTCTCCCGGAGAACAATTCATGCTATTTGCAGAAAGCCCCTGCAGGCACTCCTGTCTGATTTTGATCCTGGTCTCCTGGGACTTACAGCACTTGATACAATATAAACGATATGCAAATTGGTAGCGATTTACGGTACCAGGAAGCATCTGTATGTGTTCAATGATCAAGCAGTACTTTCCCAAGCCAAAGGGAAAAGGATGGTTGTGAAGCAGTATGATGTTGTGGAGCTGGCAGCCTTTAACCTCCTCATCCTCTGGGCTCAACCCCCAGAGCGCTGGGATTACGGGAATGCATCTCTCTGCCAATTCAATATTACTATTTGTGGTTGGTTGATCCACAGCTGTGGAAGCCCCAGATGTGGCTGACTGACTGTAGCATGTGTGTATGAACCACTGAAGCATAAGCTGATAAAGATGAGGGTTAATTTAGAGGTCAATTTGATGCTCTGTGCCCCTCAGAGAAGTTTCTCCCTGCAGCAAATGGCCGTTACCTCAGAGCTCACAACTAATCAAAGTGCAGAGAGCAGGCGACTGTGGAAGGCTCAGGACACTCATGTCTTACCTTCTCCTGGGGGCTGAGGTCAGGTTTTCCCACCAAATGTGTGGGCTAATCGTGTGTAAGTATTCATATATGTGTGTGTACACCTTTGTGCACAGGTGTGTGTTTGTGGAGGCCAGAGACTGACATGAGTCTCTCCATCAGTCAACTTCCACCTTAATTTTGGGACAGTGTTTCCCACTGAACCTGGCTGACTGGTGGACCAATCTAGGATCCTCCTGTCTCCACCTCCCCAACTGGGATGAAAGGCATGGAGACTTTTTACTATGTATGCTGAGGACCAAACGCAGGGCGTCATTCTTGCGTGGCAGTTTACCAGCTGAGCCTTCCGTCTTTAAAACACTTCGTATCAAAGGATCTCAGATGTGGTTATTAGTCCTGATGCTCTCTTCCTAGGGGGGTAGTGACAAGGGTCACACATCTGTATCAGATGCAATAGCGTACCGGGCGCGAGGTCCTTGTGTATTGGAGACCGTGGACCCCCAGACCCTGAATTTCCTGTGACCTCCCTGCCTGCCGGAGTACACAACTTGTTTTCCTATGCTTGCAGCTGCTTTGAGCAAACAACTTGTTTTGGAGCTGCTCTGAGCACGAGGCCCTCACAAGTTCCTGATGGCAGGGAAGTGGTTTCTGGTGGGCTTGCAGCTGAGAGTTAGGGCGTGGCCATTAGTCAAGGAGACCGTATATAAGCTGCTCTGGAACGCAATAAAAGGGACATTCTTGGCGTTACCCGTGTCACTGTGTGTGTGTGTTTCAATCTCCAGGCCCTTGTCCAACTCGTGAACCATACTGTAGCGTGTAGTGCATAGAGCAGGCGTTGCACTACACTTGTGCTCACAGAACACACACAGGCTTTTCTAAACAGAAGGGAGTTGTGCCTGTTTCTGCCTTGGATTGGATCTGGTTAATAGCCTGGTGACCTGTGCTGTCTGTAGGGTCAGTCCTCAGCCGAATACCCCAGACGATTATTCTTATTCCAGATGCTACCCAGACTCCTGAGCATCTGTCTCTCCGTCAATGGAACCCATCTTTGTGGATGAGGTCACTGATGCTTTGCAAAAGACATGTGCTTTGAGAAGTTTCGACGTAATCTTTGCTGTGAAATGTGTCACAAGGAAACCTGTTGCCAAAGTTGTACTGTGTTTTGCTACATCAAAAATAAACCACTTGGTGTCAGGGTCTAGGCTAAGATGTATTGAACTGGATTTTCTTCTTGCCTCATGGGGATCTTACTCTGCTGACTGACTGTGGGGATTGCAGAGACACCACCACCACCACACACACACAGTAGGAGACAGCCTGGGATGGGGGAAGGATAGAGGGGAACCCGACACTGAATACCCGCTGCTGCGGCTCTATTACATTTGGGCTGCCTGCTGGGTGACACAGCGCATGCTTAGGGGCGTCTCACAATTGTTTAAAGCCATCAGCACTAGCTTGGTACCCATGCACAGGACTGTAGAGGCAGATGCCCCATGGACTTCCGCGTTCTGGCTCCGCAGGGACCACTCAGTATGGAGCCTGGCAACCGCTGGGAAGCAGGGGTGAAAGGGACGGAATTCTTTGGCAGAGCTGGGGACCGAATTCAGAGTCTGGCCCGTGCAAGCTCTCTGACCCTGAGCCAGGCCCCAGCCAGTCCTCTGCCCTTCCACTTCGCTGCGCACGCACGTGGGAGAAACAGAAGAGCGTGAAATGTCAAAGCGGGCCGCTTCTCAGCAACGCCCATTTTCCAGGAAACTGACTTCCAAGCTGTGCTGGTTTCACAGCACCCTTTGAGGTTAAGAAATATTCAGTTTCATAATCCTACTCCCGCCTCCATGAGCCACCCCACTCCGACCATTGGCCCAGCTAGTGAATAAAAATGTCTATCTTGGCTTCTGTCTCCGTTCAGCCCAGGCTCCTGCCACGCTGACCGGAAGGCTCTCGGTGAGGTGAGTACTCAGGCCCCCCGCTCCATACATCTGAGGTTCCACTGGGAACCTCACGGGCTCAGAAGGGCCACTTGTGAGGGACATGTGGCTTGGCCTGTTTATTTACTCGGAGTTCCTTCCTTTGAATTGAGTTTGGTTTGTTTTTATCCTCTGTAATTCTGAAAAGTTCAGGGATGATGGACCCTTAGCAAAGGATTGGCTCCCTAGCTGTTCCGCAGACAAAGAGACACCAAAGAGCAAGCTAGATTCTGTGGAAATCATGGCTGTCAGGGCTGCGCCTGCACTGCCGAGAGCGTCTGTCTTCCCTCTTCCCCGCTGCCTGACCTAGCCACTTGGGCCCTTGAGGACAGCAGAGTTACCCTTCCTGTCACCATCACAGCAGAATCTGCCATGGTATGTCCTGGGCCACCACTTGACCCATGACAGAGGAAGGTCATTATGGGTCAAAGGTGGAGAAATCAGGCCGGATATTGAAAAATACCCGGAAGGCTGGAGTGGTCCCAGAGGCTTGAGAACGTGAGAGGCCTGGGTTCAAGGCCCAGCAGTCTGTGCGATGGTGGGGAGCGGGGGCCAGAGGACTATCAAGCAGGTCCTCTCAAACATTCTCTCAGACACACTCACCTCTGCTTTCTCCTCCTGAGCTGTGACACTGGGTGACTTAGCTTCTACTTTGCCTCTCTCACCTGCTATGTGGCTTTAGCTGTTCCCTCGGCTCTGGCTGGACACTCACTCACCCCCCACCCGGCCCCTTCAAATCAGTGGGACGGCTGATGGCCCCTTGAGCTCAACCAGGGGCCAGCCTCTATCACGCCCCACGACACAGAAACACCCATCAGCCTTTGCATCAGCACAGAGGTCAGCTGAACAGCTGTTCATGCCTCGGGCTTGACGTTGCTCTTGGATCTCACACCCCGTGCCCCACTGGGGGAATTTAAGGGTTTCCATAACCTGGCCTAAGCTGTCACCCATTTGTTCCAAGAGCAACAATGCCATTCTTCCTGTGACTCCATTTCTTCTCCACAGCCTGAAAAATGGTCATTTGCACACTGGTCAGTGTCCCCGCTGCCACTGAGCTCCCAACTAGGCCACCTCCAACAGTGGCAAGGTGGCTGACACAGAGTTCCTGGAACTTCCTGGGTTCTCCTGAGGGTCCTCTTGAGTTTTATGGAGGCTCCCGTATGGATGTGTGAGTGACAAAGTCATCGCCTACTGGGTGGCTGAGTCAATCTCCAGCCCCTCTTTCCCCTTGGAAGCCTTGGCACTCGTCCCCTGTCCCGCGCTACCGTCTCGCCAGCAAGAACCATGCGGTACACATAGGATCCTTCTGCAGAAAAGCTTTATGTCTCTTGGGAGCTAGAGCATAAGCCACATGGCGGAGACCCAGAATGAGGGAAACCCATCCCTTATAAAGGAAACAGACCCTGCTTTGGACGTGTCATTCCTGGATTGGTTAACTGCTCCCAGTCCCAGGTGAAACCTCGGGAGAAGGCAGGGACGCAGCGGGTAGAGAGTTACAAAGCACGTGCGCTGGGATTAAAGGCGTGTGCCGCCACACCTTGGGGTCACAGAGGTCAATTTCCACCTCCGTTCCTAGAAGCAATGGAGAATGTGGTCCGGCCCTCCACATATCCCCCTTTTTTTACTTCTTTGCAGAAAGGCAACTCCCTAGGAAGGTAAAGATAGAGGTCGCACTTCCCAAAATGAAAACATAAAAATGGGCTTACATGGAATCTGTCCCTAGGCTCATGACACCTGGAACCTATCCGGCCTGCCCTCTGCCAATTTTCTGGGAAAGGGAATATATGGCAGGAAACCCTTAAGCAGAGCGACTTATCTCTCAGAGAGGGCCATTCTCTGTGTGATGCTCTTTAGCTCGACAACCTTTAGGGCTAGCTAAGCCAAGCATTCCACCCTGTGCAATGGACCACAGTCCTAGGGGTGCAGGAGCTGGTTGGCTTAAACCTTATTGCTTTAACATAGATAACCACATATCAGAAGAGGCTCCCTGTTCTAGGGCAGCCAGCGCTGAGCAAAAACCATTTTATCCCTATGGCTTTGGGATTTGAGTCAGCAGACCATCCAGAGGAGAAACACTAATCCATAGCATAGGACTGTTTCAAACATTCCAACCCCCACCCATTCTTTGAAGTAGGAGATGAAGGACACAATCCAGGACTGGAATCCTTTGGCCAGGCTTATGTCCATTTGCGTGGAGTTGATTGTCACGATGGACCATCTCAAGGAGGACAGCAAATCATCAAAATTTTTTTGTAAGATACAAAGACAATTTTCGGGACAAGTTAGCCATTTTTATAAAGTTTTTATATGGTACATTGGTCATACATAAGGCTGAGTTTTCCATTCATAGTCCAATTGGGCAAGCTGCCATAAGATATCCACCTGTTTTTTATTTTACCTCTAATAGATGTATCTATGGTAGCCTGTTGATCCAGGGCTGTAGCCATTGTGGTAGATAACTGATTGAGGGTCTTTGTTTTTTATGATATAGGCCGTGCTGTCCCAGTGGCGCCTAGGAAAAACCCAGGCCCTGTTTGTTGATATTAGGTTTAAGATTTATTGGCTCCCGTATTTCTTGTTGGTACGGTGACCTCGGGTTCCAGAGCCCGCCCGCCATCCAAAGGCTGTGTGCGGCCCTGGACCTGCTCGCTGTGCGGCTCCCCGTGTCCTGCTGTGCGGCTCCATCCCTAGGCGCCCCAGCCTTTTCCGCGGGGCTAGCCTAGTCCTCCATGGCGGCTGTGTTGGTGGGGGAGTGTGGCGGGAGCCGACACTCAGACCGTGGCGGCACAGGCCGGCAACATCTCAAGGTCCGCGCCAGAGCCGCTGCGGCTCAAGGGGCCAATGGGAGAGGCGGCGAACAGGGCCGCTTCCCTACTAGCAAACTCTCAACATCTGTGCCATAGCAAAAGCAGCTGTAAACAAACTCTCACAGACCCAGCCAACGACCCAATCACTTTAAAAATCTAAGGGCTTTTTGCATCTACCTCCCTGTGGATCCTGAAACATTAGATTTAAAACCAAATAGTTGTAAGCTGTCATGTGGTCACTGGGGAATTGAACTCATGACCCTTGGAAGAGCAGGCAGCATTCTTAACCCCTATGTTATCTCTTTAGTTTTTTATTTAGATGGAAAATCTCTCGGGCTAGTAGCCAGTATTGTTTGCCCCGCCCGTTGCCCCAGGCTATAGGTCCGCCTTTGTTACCTAGGATCAGCACAGCTCAGCTCAGCCAAGCGGAACAGAAGCCATTCCAGCCTCAGAGCCCCTCATAGTTTTAGGCACATTGTAAGCCTTCTGGCCTGGCAGCTTGTGGCACCGTTCTCATTCTCGGTACTGCTGTGATACCCTCCAGGCCAGGCACCAACTGAGCCTGCGCAATATGCCTCCCATCATAGCCATAGAGCAAAGCTCCGCTCCAGCCGCCCTCCAGCCCCAGCTGCATCCATTCCGAGCCCAAACCGGTGCATGGAGCAAAGCTGAACTCAGAGAAGCAGGCTTGAAAGGATCTCATTTAATCTTTAAGGGAATTTGGGCGTCGTTTAGTCTCTTTGGCTGCTTTCTGTTGTTATTGGGCCGCTGTATTTTAGGGGTATACATTATAACATTTTAGGAGGTCTCGGTGATTCAAACCATTTAAATCCCAAGTACACCCTTAGGCTCTCCCCCTCCGTGGAGACGAAAACAGAACCTCCCTCCCAAAACACCATATCCTCAGCAGTCTCCAAGTTTAAATATCCCTCTCCCATCCAGTACATAAAAGACAACATGAACAACACAACATAAAGCTTTTGACCCTGCAAATCAGCCCTCTCCCCCATTTTTGCTTTTTAGAATCATTGGGGGGTCCTTTTTAATTTATTTTCTTTTTTGTCTCCCCCATTCTTTACCGGAGGGTCCTTTTTAACTTATCTGGGTGCGCGCATAACCTCCCACTGCTGTTCAGTTTCTGATATGTTCTCTGGACTTTAGAGCGTACCTCTCTAAGCTTGTATGCCTGCAGTTTTGAATCCTCCTTGTGTCCAAGGGGTCTCCGGTGGTGTAAAGTTCTTCTTTTTCCCGGGTTTCAGCACCAGATGTCCCGCGCTACCGTCTCGCCAGCAAGAACCACGCGGTACACATAGGATCCTTCTGCAGAAAAGCTTTATGTCTCTTGGGAGCTAGAGCATAAGCCACATGGCGGAGACCCAGAATGAGGGAAACCCATCCCTTATAAAGGAAACAGACCCTGCTTTGGACGTGTCATTCCTGGATTGGTTAACTGCTCCCAGTCCCAGGTGAAACCTCGGGAGAAGGCAGGGACGCAGCGGTAGAGAGTTACAAAGCACGTGCGCTGGGATTAAAGGCGTGTGCCGCCACACCTTGGGGTCACAGAGGTCAATCTCCACCTCCGTTCCTAGAAGCAATGGAAAATGTGGTCCGGCCCTCCACAGTCCCCCAATGTTTACAGGGTTTTTCCCAGTCACCTCATTACAGAAGCTCCATGGTAGGAAGGACTGCCGTTAGCAGCCAGGATAGTCTTTTTATCTCCACGGCCCGATCACGTGGGATCTTAGCTATCCCGAGAACAGGGAAGAAGACAATATATTTCTGCAATAACGGGAAATCCTGGAGCTAGTAAGATGGCTCATCAGGCGAAGAAGGTGTCTGCCACCAAGTCTGAGGACCTGACTTTGATGCCCAGGAACCAGAAGGTGAAGGGGAGAACCAGTTCCTATGAGTACTCCCCCACCCATCACAAGGGCACAGTGGCACAAACGTGCTTCCTGGCCCCGCACTCAAAAAATCCAGTAATCAACGTAAAATGTTGAGGATAAAATCCAAGTGCATTTCATTTTCAAGAAATTGATTGGCCCCATTTTCACTTCTAAAATTGAGTAACACTTCACAAAATGGAGCGAGTGTTCGGGAGGGCTGAGTGGGCAGGCTGGGTTCACAAACCTGGAAGAGTCGGGAGAGGGGGCATAGCCTAGAGAAGTGGCCACTTCAAAGTTACTGCTCTGCTTCAGCAGGAACCGCAAGTTCATTATTCATGTATATTCATGTATAATATATATTAATTGATTAATTAATTTTGGTGAGGACTAGGCAGAGGGAACTTTCACTGAAACTGGCCTTTAGGCAATGGGGTGTCGGCTCTTTCCTGAGGTCTCTGAGGGTGACAGACACCCTAGGTCTCTTTGGTGTGGAGCATCAGCGTGGGCCATTCCAGCTTAGGCTTTAGTTTGGTGTGGTGTGTCAGAGCCCAGCACATGAATTCAGTCGGATGATGACTTCTCGACTGAACAGGTGTTAGAAAATCAAACATGACGCTAACATTTTATATAAATATAATTTGTACAAAATCCTTAACAGTGCCATGTTGTTCTATGAAAATGAACTTTGATTCATTATTATCGGTTTGTTCTCAGTAGCCAATAAGAAACAACCCCAACACATCAATCAATAAAACAGAGAAACCCCTTGCAATGCATTTGCACCATTAAATGCTACACAGCAGTAGTGGTTTTTAAAACTTTGCATACCGTTGACAACATGGGTGGATTTCACAGAGGTCCTGGTGAATGGCAGAAGTGGCCTGGAGTGATAGTTCAGTCCATAAAGGTTTGTCCACGCAAGCATGGAATCCTGAGCGCCCAGAGTCCAGGTTATAAATGCAGACAAAACACCAGTGCACATAAAGCAAAAATAAATAAATAAAACCCAAACAGAACAAAACCCAATCATAGTGCCCAAGGAACAACACATCTGAGGTTGTCCTCTGACCTTCACACACAAACGCACATGCATGTGCAGACACGTGTGCACCCACAGAACACACACACACACACATACACATTAAAAAAACCAATAAGTCAATTTATCCATGGTTCTAGAAGTCAGAGTGTGGTGCTGAGAGGAAGGGGTGAGTCTTGACTTGGATAGTGACAAGGTGGGGGACAGTAACTCTGCAGTACCTCTGTTTTGCTTTCAAGGTTTCAGTTACTGCAATCTAAGACAATTAAATGGAAAACGTCAGAAGTAATCCATACATTTTAAACTGCACAATGTTCTGAGTGGTCCCACCTCTGACAGCAATGACTTCTCTACCCAGTGTTTCTGCACTGTAGATGCTACCTGCCCATTAATCACTAGCACAACATGGTCTGTGTAGGGCTTGCATCATCCTTGGTCTCAGCAGCCCTTCAAGATCTTAGGGGGAAATGACTATCTGGTTCTCAGTTACCAATGCTAAGAATTACCCCTGTGCCAAAGTAGCATATTTTTGGGTGATAAATTCTGCAGCCTTCCAATATAAATATTTACAAAATTTTTTCCAATATAAATATTAACACTCATTGGACTGAGCACTTTACTGGGTATGCTGCTATGTATAGGTTATACTTTAATTATAAATTGAAAAACAATAGATTGCAGATATTGTAGTTAGTATAAGCCATGGTTTAGTATGATTTCATTTCTGCATAATCTAAAATCCTTCCACACTTGAGTTTTATAATGTTTTATGATATTAGCAGTAACTTTGCTTTCTATTTTTCCAATTAGAAGACAACTTGACTCATAAGGACATGGCTCAGATGGGGAAGGAATATAAGGCTGACGTTGACTTGCAAAGGTAACCCAGGGCGGGTTTCTTGGGAAGGGCTGGTTCTATAGAAGGCAGCACGTGTTCTTTCAACCAGGAATAACCACTTGTCGTGGTCACTGTTCTATTATTGTGAAGAGACACCATGACCAAGGCAACTCTTCAAAAGGAAAGCATCTAACTGGGGGCTGGCTTACAGATTTAAAGGTTAGTCCATATCATCACGGCAGGGAACATAGTTGGCACTCATGGGGCTGGGGCAGTAGCTGAGAGCTTTAACCCTGATCCACAGGCAGGCAGAGAGAGAGAGAGACTAGGCCTGGAGCAGAGTTTTAAAACCCCAAAGCCCACTCCCAGTGACACACTTCCTCCAACAAGGCCACACCTCCTAATCCTGATCCTTTCAAACAGTTCTAGTCCTTGGTGAGTAAGCATTCAAATATATGAGCCTATGGGGCTGCTGTTATACAAACCATCACGCCACTCCAGGATTGCTGTGTGGGAAGGGAGCTTATATTCTCAAAAGTCCCCATAATGCCAGGGAAGTGTTTTCCCTGGGGAGAAAGTACTGCGAGGATGACTGTGATACTTTGGAGAGTTGATAAAGATTTAGTCAGATGCACAGTGTTGGACTCCAGGGACAGAAATCACCCTACTCTAAGGTTTTTCTACTGTAAGCCCCAGAGATAAGGAAGTCCTCCTGGCCCATATGCCACACAATAATATATGTGAAATAATACAGTGGAAAGATCTCCTTTTCAATACATCAACAAATTCAAGGTCAGCCATGCATTAGTCCAGAGCCAGACCCAACATCATGCAGCGGCTTATGGGAGGTGAGAAAGTGATGGCGAAATTTCACAGGACTGGATGGGAGCTCACGCTGTGCTGGGGGCATGGCTGCCCAACATGGCTGTCCTGGACATAGCAGGCTACAGCTTCCATTGCCTAAAGCCATGTAGAGACGAGACGTCATAGCCATGTAACACGTACCCTCTAACTGTAGATCTGTGTCCGTGAGTCAGCCCACCGCAGATGGCATGCCATGCAGTCAGGCCTGTGACGGTTACATCTTCACTAACAAGGACAGATTTGCTTTCTCAAGTCAGTCCATAATGATACTGTGTCAATGTCCTACAAGATAGTATATCATCTAGACTCTAGAGATATTTAAAAAAAACAAAACAAAACAGGAGCTCCTAGATTGTGTTAGCACACACCTTTAACCCCAGCACTTGGGAGGCAGAGACAGGTGGATCTCTGAGTTTGGGGCCGACCTGGTTTACAGAGTGAATTCCAAGATAGCCAGGACTACACAGAGAAACCAAGTCAAAACAAACAAACAAACAATAAAAGGCAGGAGCTATGTGTAGGCTTTATATGTAAAAAGTTCTGAACCATGTTATCTACTGGACTTCAGTATTGGAGGACTTTGGTACCTGTAAGGGTCCTGGGCATGGCTCCCACCCACACATGAGAGAAACAACAGGATTCATGGAGCAGGTTTCTCTGCGAAGCCCGTTTCTTCCCTGGGCTTTGGGTTTCTCTCTCTCTCCTCCCTGTGCTGTTCCCAGCTCCAGTTTTCCCCTTTGGGCTGGGCGCCTATGCCGTCACCAACCTCCTCTGCTCTCCTGAGGAGTCGTATGACTGACACTTAGCAGGGGAAGGGGCCTGGAGGGGCCAGCTCTGCCCTCCCCAACACGGTCCCTGTGGAAGCCAAGCCCCTCCTCTTTCTCCTCCTTTCCCCAGGCTCCCTCCCTCCTTCTCTGCCTCCTAGGCCCTTTCTTGGTCAGGACAGTGGCATTCACCCCTCCAGGGTGGTACTCTAGTTCTTCAGAGCGGGGCTGGGAATGTCCCTCAGAACCATTCTATCTTCTTCACGTCTTTGAACAGGGCCAAGGTCACCTCCAGGGTTGTCCCTCTGCTGGGATGCTTCTCCTTATTACACCAGTCACTTCCTGCAAGGGTTGAACTCAGGACTTTGTAGGAAATGTAGGAAGGCTTCAAAGTTAGGCATAAAAGCTGCCTGGAGGCCACATGGGCTTTTTCCTCTGGGAGGTTGAAGCTGTGTTTTTGTGTCCTCACCCACAGGGACAAGGACGGAGGTCCTCGGGGTGGAGATTCGACTGATGAGGAAGAAGTGGAAGCTGAAGATGATGTTCTAACAGATGAAGAATGGAGGTTTTTAAAACAATTCCACAGCTGGAGAAAGAACGAAAACAAGCGCATTAGAACACTCTATGCCATCGCAGACAACATTGACAAAAACGACCAAAAAGCCACCAAGGCCAAAATGGTGACCGACTCTGCGTCAGTCATCTCTGAAGCCATGTGTCTCCTGGGTTTGGCCCTTGCTCCAGTAACTGCAGGTGGAAGCCTGGTGCTCACTGCTGCGGGGACAGGTTTGGGGGCCGCTGCTGGGATCACCAACATCGTGACTCACGTGAAGGAAGACTCTCGCAACAAAAGTGCCCTAGCTCAGGCCAACAGAATCATACCTAGCCATGACCAAGAGCTTGAGGAGGTCACGGGAAAGATGACAGCCTATGTCACGGCCGCCGGTGAGATTGCCTACAAATGTGGGAGCGCCTGGGAAACCATCCGAAAGCACATCCGAGCCCTCCAGCTAACCAAAACACACCCCCATGTTGCCTCGGCTGCCAGCAAGCTCATGACTACTGGCCGGGTCTCAACCCGAAGCAGCAGGCAGATACAAAAGGCCTTTGGGGGCACAGCTCTGGCATTGACCAAAAATGCCCTCATGAAGAACGGTCTACCTGCTCTCTTCTTTCTCGGCCAGGACATACATGCTCTCTGGAAGGACTGGGAGAAACTGCAGGCTGGAGAACCAACAGAGCTTGCAAAAGAGTTAAGATGGCGGGCTCAGAAGCGGGAGCGGGTGGTATCAGAACGCACCTGTCGCTATGAAGGGCTGAAGAAGGTGAGGGCTGGGTTTTGGAAGGGGCCAGGTGGCAGAAACTGGCGTCTGTGGGGCCAGTTTAGAACAGCCATGGTTAAGGGAACCTTTGTGTGTGTGTGTGTGTGTGTGTGTATGTGTGTGTGTGGTGTGTACATATTTGTGAGTGTGTGTGTGTGTTGTGTTGTCAAGTTTTCAGGGATATCTCTCACCACAAGGCATATGGTAGACCCAGAGGTCTTTTCTAGTTAGGTTTCTATTGCTGTGCTAAAGACCGTGATCAAAAGCAATTTGAGATTGAGAAGGAAAGGGTTTGTTTGGTTTACACATCCCGAGTCACATTCATGGGGGAAGCCAGCGCAGGAGCTTAAGCAGGACCCAGGAGGCAGGAACTCAAGCAGAGGCCATGGAGGAACACTGCTCACTGGCTTGCTCCCTCCCCATGGGTTGCTCAGCCTGCTTTCTTATGCCACCCAGGACCACCTCGCAAGGGAGGTACCACCCATAGTAAGCCAGATCCCCCCATATCAGTCACTAAACCAAAAAAATGCCCTACAGACATGCCCACAAGCAATATGATGGAGGCATGTCTTCAATTCAGGTTTCTCTTCCCAGATGATTCTCTGTTAAGTTGCCCCCCAAACAAACAGACAAAACAACAACAACAATAACAGCAAAAGCTAATCAGGACTAGGTCTAAATAGTATCCAGTGCTCTGGTGTCCCTTGAACAGTGGGAGGCCAGTCTTCAGCTGACTTGGTTAACCTTCTCTTTCTTCTTACAGCTTCCTGGTTGACTAGAATAGGTCTCCGAGTCACAAGGAGCATTTGGACTAACTACCTTCTCAAACCCCATGTGGAATCTTTACTTCCTTTATATTTGGAGTGTGGGTGTGGTTAAGGTTGGATAAGGTTGAAAGGGTAGACAGAGCCTTCCAGGCCTGATGTCCACAAAAGAGAAGGCAGAAACTGGGGAGCCCACCCTATGCACCTGCACAGGGGAAAATTATGCAAAAGCTTCCTCTTAGGAGTAACCAGACATTTGTAAGCTGAGACAAAGTCAGCATCCAACAGGAGTTGAACGGGCTAGCGACAGAGTCTGCCTTTCCCTGGGGTGCTGGGCAAGTGGTGAGTGTTGAGAAGCACCTGTGGTGGTGGTAGTGGTGGGCGGTCATGGTGATGGAGGGTAGGGATGATTGGTGATGGTGGTGGTGGAGGTGGTGGTGGTGGCGGTGGAGGTGGTGATGGTGGCGGTGGGTAGTGATGGTGGTGGAGGTGGTGATGGTGGTGGTGGTGATTAATGGTGGTGGTTGCAGTTTAGTTTAGTAGGTAGCCCAGGCTGACTTGATATCATTATGTAGTCCAGGCTGGCCTCAAGCCTATGGTCCTTCTGTCTCAGGCTCTCAAGTGCTGAGATTATGTGTTTGTGCCACAATCCCTGGTGTAAGCACTGTTAACTCACTGATAAAATCACTAATAGTACTAACGAGAAGTCTTTACCATAACAACTCTTTCCAATAGTCATCTTACCTGTAGATAAGCTAAGATTTTGAGGGACAGGACAATATGACTCCCTAACTGGTAACTAACTGTTAATCTCCCTGGTTCTCTGGTTGCCTTGAGGGAAGAATTATCACCCAAGAGCCAGTTGAACTGTGCCCATGCCAGCACTGGTTGTGTTGATTGCCCCATAAACGCCCTGAGGAAGCTGCACAGCACTGACAGCTGCTTGCTGCTGAAGTCTAACAGCAGCTCCTGGATCACAGCCCTGGAACCCCGATGGTTCCAGCTTTGGCCTTCACAGTCCTCAGTGAAATGGAAATGACCCAGCCACCATTTCCACTGAGGAGTTTCTGCTGGTGGCCCCGTAGAGGGAATGCCTTAACTGGGTTAGGACTGGTGTTAACAAAGGCTGTAATTTGCATGCGGATGTGCTGTGGTTTGGGTCAAACATCAGTTTTGGCGGTATACAAGCTGTTTGGCTCACTCCTGTGCTGTCTGCTTCAGGTGTCACATTAGACCCAGTAAGGCTTCTCTCCCGTGGCCTTTCATTCATCATTTGTAACACAGGCTGAGCTGGTGACACAGAGCGAAGGCAGCTATAGCATGAGAGACAAGCAGACCACCAATGGTCCCTTTCCCAGGGCAGCTCTTTACCCCATCCTCAGGAGGCCCCACTTCCTAATTCTGTCACATGAAGATTAGGTTTCTCAAAACTAGATAGTGATAAACTGAATTTGGTGGCACACGCCTTTAATTCCAGCACTCAAGAGGTTGAGGCAATGGATCTTCATGAGGTCAGGACTACATACTGAGTTCCAAGTCAGTCAGGGTTACTTAGTGAGCCCCTCTCTCAACACACACACACACACACACACACACACACACATACACACACACACGCGCGCACGCACGCACGCACACACGCATCCACGCACGCACATACGCACGCATGCATGGTTGTAGAAGACCCGGGATGGCAAATGCTGGCACTGACACCTGGCTGGCTGGGAAGCAGCTGCCTGGTGAAACCAAACCTGGTCTGGGACTCTTCTACTTAGTGATTTTCCTCCTCCTTCTTCCCCTCCCTCTCCCCTTCTTCTTCCCACTCCTCCTCATCCTCCTCCTTCTAGACAGGCCCTCACTTACACAGTCTGGGAAGGCCTTTAACTCATCATAACCCAGGCTGACCTCAAACTCACAGCAGTCTTCCTGCCTCAGTCTCAAGAATGCTGGAATTATGTTTACACCACTGAGCCTGGCTCTTCTTTTCTAACAAGACTCAGACATGGATAATTATACAGTGCTCACCTTTTTTATTTTTCTTTCCTCTCAGAGACTCAGAGAAGATGCCTGGAGGTCTTTGAAAAGAGCCATGGAGACTCAGCCTCGGCCTCTCTCCTCCACTGAGAGAGCAAAGCCCAAGGGACAGCAGCGAAGACAAGCAGAGACCTTGGGGTTTTGAGATCAATAAAGGGGGACCAGGGTGGGGGTAGCAAGGCTGTCAGAGGTGATGCCTGAGGGTCACACACAAGGAGGTGCCAGGAAGGTCCCTGGGGTCTCAGAAGAGAGGGTTCGGTTAACCCTACCCCTGAACCTGCCTCCCTTCTTCACTCTGACTCAACACCACATCCCCCCCCCCATCCCTTCTGCACCACATCCCTGGCCCCCATCACTCACTAACACAGCACCAGGTTGGTTTTAGACAGATAACAGGCTTCCTGCCGGCCAGCTTCCCTAGTAATTAGCAATGATAAGGTGTGAGGATTCCCCGCCCACCTGGCCTCTCCGTGTGTTCTCTTCATCCCCGCCCTGGCCCAGTGGGAACTGCTGGCTCCCAGTCAGGTTTCCACACAAAGGCTGTCACCGGAACCTGCTAGGCCAGATTCCAGAGGAAGGACAGAGCCTCGCGTCCTGAGCCCTCAGCTGGCAACCTTCAGTACTTCACTTGGCTGCCGGTTCTCTCATCTTAAAAATCTTTTTCTGTCTGTGAAAGTCACACATGCGTAGTACAACACACACACACACACACACTCACATGCACGCACACACTCTGGGAAGGCAAAGGCTGGGGGGTTGAGAGTGTGGCATATGCACACAGAACTTCCTGTGCTCTTTCTTCTCAGGTTGTCTAGGTGTTGGCTGTCCACTGCTGTCCTTGGACTCTGCAGGGACCCTCCCTCCCAGTGTGCTGCGGAATTGAGCCCCTTTCTCTAATCCCTCACTTGCCTGTGTCTGAACCTCCCACCCGGCTCGCTGTAGTACACGGAACTGCCTGCCTTCACCCCTTTACACGGCAGGCAGATATGTTGGCACACAGGTGCTTGGGCTTAGGGGTACGGTGAGCACACACAGGTCACAGCTGTCTGTCTCCACCTGGGGGATAGGTGAGTAAGGGTGCTCACTGCTACCAGGGAGAGCTGTATCTCCAGGCCACGCCCTGCAGGTTCTACTCTAAGGAAAGGGAACTGTGTAAGAATCCAGGGCATACTCTGATTGGCTAGGAGGGACTGGGCCAAAAAAAAAAAAATCGAAGACGTACTCTGATTGGCCAGGACCAGGCTTTTCTGGGACAAGCCTTATGAACCAGAAGAGAGGAGAAAGAAGAAGGTGGGCAGATCTCCGAGTTCAGGACACCCAGGGCTACATAGAAAAACTGTCTCAAAAAAAAAACTTAAAAAAAAAAAAAGCTAACAAAAGCAAGCCCGAATAAACAGACTCCTGCACTGCGTCATTTTGTGTCTGCTTCTGTTTTCTTACCATTCCACAGGCATGTCTATGAGCAGTCTTCCCGGTAGATGGCGCTGCAACAGGAGACGGTGCTTAGCACTTACTGCTACCCTCAGCTTGAATTGTCCCCTCCTCCGTTAGGGACTCCCACTTACGAAGTAGGATTTGTTGGAGGCATTGTTTGGGGAGGTGGAGGAGGTGTGGCCTTGCTGGAGGAAGTACGTCTCCAGGGGTGGCCTTGGAGATTTTCAGACCACTTCCTTTTTCCTGCCGGGTGCTTGCCTCTGAAGAGGTGAGCTTAGCTTCCTGATGCCGCTGTGTCCCTCCCCCTCCCCTCCACAGGGTGGACTTGTATCCCCCTGGAACCAGAAGCCGAATACCTTCCTTCTCTAAGTTGCCTTGCCCATGGCATGTTATCCCAGGATCAAAAGAGTTTTGCATTCTGTAAAAACCATTGCTGGGCTTCTGGTAGGTATTGACCGAACCTGTTGGCTCTTTGGACAACGTTAGTGTCTACAACAGTGGTTCTCAACCTTCCTAATGCTGCGACCCTTTAATACAGTTCAGTCATGTTGTGGTGACCTCCACCATAAAAATGTTTTATCAGTACTTCTTAACTATAGTTTTGCTATTGCTATGAATCATAATGAAAACATCTGGGTTGTGACCCACAGGTTGAGAACCACTGACCTAAACAACGTTAAAGCTTCCAACCTACAAACACAAGGTATCTTTTTATCCATATAGGTGATACTTCTTTCTGTGATGTTTACGGTTTTTCTCTGTGACCTCTTCACTTTCTTGGATACCAACAATTTGAAGATGGCTTCTGCACGTGTCATGTCTGTGACAGTGTCTTTCAGAGCTCTGTGACAAAAATCCCCGAAAGGAACAACGTACATGAGTGAGAAAAGATTCATTTCCGTTCACAGTTTCAGAGGGTCTCAGTCCCCTGAGGAGTGGGCAGTGTGGCTGAGTTCTAAACAGCAGTGGTGTGTTCTGGAGGATCCTGGCATCTTGGGGTCTGATCATGACTTCAGCCCTTCTGAGTCACTTAGCTTCTGTACCTCCTAGCACAGCCACTAGCTGGGGACCATTCCAAGCATGAGCCCGCAGAGAGTCTCCCAGATCTAAACATTTACCCACAGTGCAGGCTGTGACTAATGCCACGGTCTAGAGAAGCTCCGTGCAGCCCGAGAGACTCTGAAAAAAGGAGAAACTTTCATTTTCAATTACCCACCTCCCAACATCTACAGAGCCCCCAGGGCTGATTCCTGAGGCAGAGGGGGCTGGCTTGAACTAGGACCTACCCCTGTTAACTGAAAATTGAGCAAATAAAGCTGGCTCCATTTAAAACGACTGTGTAACTGTCAAAGTCACCCAGTGCAGTGAGCACCAAGCATGGGTCTCCATAACTTGTGTAACCCAACCCAAAGGCCGGAGCAATACAGTTTCTGAGTAATCTGATGTGCCATTGGAGGGTGCACCAGCCCAGGAGAAGACAGAAGAATTAAGAGGGGGATTGGTGAGGTGACTCAGCAGGTAGAGTGATGCTGACGGCCTGAGGGCCTGAGTTTGGTTCCTGAGACCCTTGCAGTGGAGAGAACTGACTTTCACCAGTCCTGTGACTTCACAGGTATGGAGTGGCATGTGTTGGCCCCCAACTCCCTGTATCCAAAACAAATAAAAGGCAAAGAATTCAGCAGAGGGAGGTCAACACTTGACCTCACTTCCTGTAGAGCTGTTGGAGAATGGGGCTCTGGCCTGAGTCATCTGAGAACATCTGGCAGTGAGCCCCTCTCAGGTGCAGGCTTCCCCTGGAGCCTCCCTCTCACGCTTCGCGAACAAAAGACCAAGTGTCCTGTGAGCAGGCAGGACCTAGGGACAGGAAAAGGAGGTACTGGGCAGCTGAGGTCCCAGCCTAAAAAACTAATGTGTAAACTCCTCCCTGGGGATCTGGGAGAGTGGCAGGGAGCTGACTGCCATGATTTCCTCAGTGGAAGCGCAGGAAAGAAAGATGTGTTGCAGGCAGTAGGTCACCTGAAGGGCACCTGAGATGATTGTGTAGTGTGTGTGTGCATGTGTGTGTGCACGCACGTGTGTGCATTTAGAAATTGCCCTCTTCGGTCTCTCTGCCTTTTTTTGGAGGGGAGGGGATGACAATAGGGTCTCTCACTGAACCCAGAGCTCACTTGTTCCAGTAAACAATCTGTTGGGGGTGCCCTGGGGTCTTCACAGGCCACCACACTTGGCTATTTATTTATTTATTTATTTTGTATACAATATTCTGTCTGTGTGGATGTCTGCAGGCCAGAAGAGGGCACCAGACCTCATTACAGATGGTTGTGAGCCACCATGTGGTTGCTGGGAATTGAACTCAGGACCTTTGGAAGAGCAGGCAATGCTCTTAACCACTGAGCCATTTCTCCAACTCCCACACTTGGCTTTTTAGATGAGTGCTGGGGATCCGAACTCAGGTCCTGATGCTCATGTGGTAGGCACTTTACCCACTCCCAAGCCAACACTTAAAATTTTGAAAATATTGTGTGTGTGTGTATGTGTGTGTGTGTGTGTGTGTGTGTGTGTGTGTGTGTGTAATGTGGCCATGATCATACCCATGTGTCACACACACATACCATGGCGTGCGTGTGCAGGTCGGAAGACAACTTTGGGTGTAAGGATTTGCCTTTCTACCTTATTTGAGACAGGCTCTCTGCTTGCTTCCATATATGGCAGACTGAGCTTCCAGCTTCTGGGGACTCTC